>NW_027271012.1:1490000-1862500 GCF_040938485.1 Diadema antillarum | reverse complement strand
TTTTCCCCACATATATATATTACGTACCTTATATTCGACTTTGTTATTGCCGTATCTTCATTATAGCATACTGGCCTGGGGGAATTGTTCCAAAATACGCCTGGAGTCTATCTTTAGAATACAAAAGCGAGCTGTAAGGATTATCAATTGTACCAATTATTTAGCACCGACAAGCCCTCTGTTCAAAAGTAATAACCTCCTAAAGATTTTTGATATATATTCTTACTCCCTTGGGATATTTATGTACCAGTTAACTAAAGACGAATTACCTTATGCTTTCACTCCCATGTTTGTAAAAAATAAAGTTATACATTCCTACCCTACAAGACAGGAAAATTCATTTCACTTTTCTCCCGTGAGAACTGCATTTGCTCTTAAAACAATAGTACATACAGGTCCAACATTCTGGAATAGCCTTGACTCCGACATTATTGAATCGTTGTCATTGAACTGTTTTAAACGTAAACTAAAAAAATCCCTTGTGCAGGCTTATATCTAATAATACAACATGCAATTTTATTTGAACTCCCTCTTCTTTATCAGATTCGTTGTTTATCATATGTATTCCATGGTTGCCTTTTGTTTTTTTACTGAGTCATTTATGTCAAGGCTATTCCTGAATTTATGAATCATTATGTATCATGTGCGTTTTTGCGCATTCTTACAGTTACGTAACTGTGTTGCTCGGGTGACAAGGAGTCTTGTTAACGCGTTACAGGTGGCTACTTTGTATTTCGCTATGCTTTCGTATATTCTATTCCTTTCCTTTGCTCTTTTTGCTCTCTTTTCTTTTACGTCCCTTTCCTTCCTTTCATAGTTTTCGTTTCTAGGTTGTTTAAGAAGACCAACACTTTCATATATACAGGGACCTATACATTACAAGCTTTGCTTTTTAGTAGGTCCCCACATTTCATGTTCGTTAAATTGTCTTCTCTTGTATTTTTGTAATTTACGACGCTATGTTCAATCTTATGTTCAATCGATCGTATCATGTTTGATGTTTTGAAATGTGGAACAATAAAATCAAATCAAATCAAATCTGTCTCTCTCTCTCTCTCACGCTCAGTAACATACACACAAAACACCTTCTTTTAAAATCTATCTTCAGATCTTGCGTGAGTGTTAGTTTCTAACAACTAACATCATCTGAATGGAAGTTTTCGATTCTTTTCCTAACATTATAGTTTCATGCATTATCAGACCTATTTCTTTGCTTTACTGTATAACCCCTTTAAAGAAAGGAAAGAAATTACATATTATTTGGACTGAATTACCAGAAGGAAATGGATAAGAAATAGGTACCGGAGTTTAACAAACATCCCCCGCTGGGCTTATTCACGCTCTCTTTGTCTATGGTAGGCAGCCATGCACCTGCACCGGAAGTTCCTGCTTCCTAATCAAATTGGACTTGTGTAAGGTTCCTAGAGAGCTAGAGCAGGTCCCAGAGAAACCCACACCACCTCCATTGCTTGCACTTGTTCCGGCAATTATCAGGCAAGAGTAACCAACGCTCCTACCAGCATGGATCAGGTATTTTGTTTGAAGAGAACAAAGTAGTGATGTCAAATTAAATGATTACCTTATTTATGAGAATGAAAAAGTTTATTACCCACTTTCCAAGAAACTATAAATTTGTCTTCTTGGATTATCCATGTTCATACTTCGCTCATATCTGCATTTAGTTTTCTCTCATTCTTCTTACATGGCGATGCTTTCGCATTCTCTTAATCGTTACAGTCCCCTATTTTACTTAAAGACTGTAATTTTGTGTGTATGTTTGCCTAATCTTCCCATTCCATCATATTGGCTACATCACCACATTAAGTTTATTAGTCATATTTTCACATTTTACACTCCCTCCTATCCTTTCCTACTTTGATACCCTCTGATTCCTATGTTTTCGAATAATATTTTGCCCTTTTTTTAACGACACGATTAAATCTTTTATTACCTGTCGCGACAGTTGTGGCAGGGCGGTGTCTTCCGTCAGACTGTCTGTAACAATATTGCGAGCACACAACAGTCTGGCATTTCACTTTTGAAGAGCGCCCTCATATGGTAGCTGTTTGGACACAGAAAAGAGCGGGATTGCATTCTCGTTGTCTGCCAGGACTGTCTCACACAGCAGCCGCCAATATTTCTTAATGGACACAAATCATTTTAAAGAAATGAATAAAAAACAAAAAAGAAAAAATCAATGTCTTTCTTATTTTTATGCAGATGAACTAATTTCACTCCAGCCCTGAAATTTGCAAAGAGAAGCCGCTCAAACTCTACTCAAGGGTCCCCAACGTGGAAATATTACACGTTTTATGAAAAAAGAAAAACAAAACAAACAAATGTACTAATCCCTTACAACTGAAAGAGACCTCGCCCAGGCTCCAAGTGAGGTGCATTCCATAATCATGGGATTCACCCTGATTAACCACACCTAATCAGAATTGGCGATTGCTTTTACAGGCCCGTAGCCAGGATTTTTCAAGGGGGGGGGGGGGTGCGGTCACTAAAAAAACGGACCTTCAGTACCAATACCAATGATGACACACACACACGCACACGCACACACACACACTATATATATATATATATATATATATATATATATATATATATATTCTTTGGACGACCGAACTACAAAAGTTGTATAAGAATTTGCGCGCGAAGCGCGCCGCAAATTGTGAATTTTTACTGTTTTAATGACGTTTTAAAGTCTCGAGGAAATTTGTATTTTTGTCTGTTGCATGCAATCGCGTTACGGTATTTCATCTAGGAAATAGTAAAAACTCATTTTGCCAGGAAGTTGCAAAGTTTAATTGTGTTCGAGACTCTGCGCGCGTAGCGCGCCGCAAAATTGAGAATAGTGATTTTCCTGGTGTTGTTTTAACTTTTATTTTTTCTATTGTATACCCGCGTTAGCAGGCCTGAAGCCAGGATTTTTAAAGGAAGGGGGGATTGCGTTAATTAACAAAACGGTCCTTTGATACTGTCCCGGGAGGGGTAGCGACAATTAAAAGGTGGACACCATGCTCATACATGGACTTTCAAAATGACCCGTAAACGAGTAATGATCATATGATTTTTTCGGGCCTTAAAAACAAGTATTCTTTAAATGTTTCCTGCACCCTAAAGAAGTACTTCATCATGATTGAACAATATACCATTTTCCCAAATTTCGGCCTTTTTGATACCCTTTGATTATATACGCTCGTACATCACACTTTCCATCTAATCCGTGAGAAAAAACGACCCCTATTACGCGTTTTCTTTAGCGAGTATCGTCACGGTGTCCACCTTTCAGTTGGAGTTTTCCATCCCATTGGATGCTGTTTGGAAGATGAAACATTCACTTTACTATACAGTATATCAGCCGTTGGTATGCGAGTTTGTCAAAAACGAAAATAAATAAGAACATTTTTAAAACAAAATGAATTGTAAATGTGAACCATTTATATTTTGCCTCCTTGTGGTAGGATATTTCCAGCATTTCAGAACTTTCAAATAATCATTTTAGATTTAATGATATTAAAGGTAGTAGATCCGATTCGCAAACATCTCCAATATCAGTCAAATGTCATATTAACCATCATGCTATGAAGGTTTTCTTTGTGAAATTTGGAGGTCAGTGAAATTCAAAAATTAAACATCCGTTAGCCATTGGAAGATGTTGAGTGCAAATTCAGACCTCAGGCTTAGTGCTCAGATGTTTTCCTATTTGATTTGATCTGTCTTACTGTGCACACTAAGATACATACTGGAATGGTTATTTCTTATTTATTAAATTATAGTAGCATATTTGGTTACTAGCAGTCTCTATGCATTTTCGAATTTGGGCTGCAAAGAGATCCACTACCTTTAAAGGACAAGTTCACCTTCATAAACATAAGGATTGAGAGAATGCAACAATATTAGTAGAACACATCAGTGAAAGTTTGAGGAAAATTGGACAATCGATGCAAAAGTTATGAATTTTTAATTTTTTTTGTGTTGGAACCGCTGGATGAGGAGACTACTACAGCTTGTGAGTCATATGCGTACAACAGTATAAAGAAAATGTAAAGAAAATTCAACATATTTTCACTTTTTTCGCATAATAAAAGCGCACTTGACTTGCCTCTTTCTAAAGGCAGGGGGAATAATATTACCCATAATATTTGTCGGTAACGGGTCGGGGGAATGTGTACTTTTTTCAAAAGATGAAATTTTGTGAAATTCTCTTTATATTTTCCTTATATTGTTGTACGCGTGTGACATCTAAGTTATTCACACACTGCAGTAGTCTTCTCATCCAGCGGTTACTGCACAAAAACTTCAGAAATTCATAACTTTTGAACGGATTGTCCGATTTTCCTCAAACTTTCAATGAGGGCTAGAAAGGGCTAGAAAAAGCAGCTATTATAATTCGTTAGGCATGCATAATGGCCCAATGAGTGTTACAAGAGAACTGGAGTATAGACAGGCCTTTCATTTTGTTTTGTCTCTCCTGATCGTTCGTAAGAAATGCTAATTCATGACCACCTTTTCACAATTTGATTGGAGCATGCATTCATAATGGAAAATAGTTGACATAATAATCTATCCCCAGGCATTATCATGCCAACATGTACTTATATATACATGTACTATATCTTTGTGAGACGTAGATATAAAATGTCTCAGGTTTTCGATTATAGTAGTTTCGAGGAAATTTCTTTAATTTTTATCATATATGTAAACTTGAGGCTATTAGATTTTCATCCACTTACCTCTGTTCCTGTGAAAAAATGCAAGTGTCAACCTCAATGTCATCCACGAATCGCACGTACTCGGGCGGCCAGTGGAAAAAAAAACACCGGTCACACGCGCCAAGGGCCATGGCATGCAGTGCCAATATAATAATAGCTCGCACAAATTGATACATATAACATTTGTGTTTGTGTGCATGGGGACGATCCGATGGTTCATACAACAAAAGGGTTTCGTACAATTATTTTTAACATTGTTAAACGTACTCTTCCACATTTACGTAGCATATAATGTGTCTTTATATTTATTTGGATTGTTATCTTGAGAATTGCTAAAAACCGTTATTATGAAAAAGTGGACCTTTCAGAATTTGGGGGGGGGGGGTGCGTACGCACCCGACGCACCCCCCCCCCCCCCCCCCCCCCCCCCGGCTACGGGCCTGCTTTTATGTTATGATTTCTGAAAGAATTGTTTTTTCGTTCTATTGTTGGGCTTTTAAAGGTAATCGCTGGTCTATTCTATTCGCATGATTACTTTCATGTCCAGAACCGGTACCTATTTGATCGCGACGATTTTACGTTTACCGTGATTCTAGGTCGGATGACGTCATGACTATTGAACAGGTTTCAGACTTGGTGGACAAGACAAGTGGACTACAACCAGTCGGCATCTCCACATAAAGGGAAAGGCGTCTTCGTTCAGTCCACATTAGCCCTCTTTGTTTGGCAGGTCCTTGTTGAAATGAACCTGATTATCACTAAAGGGACTTTCGCTAAAATGTGCCAAGAATTGACCCCCCCCCCCCCCCCCCCACACACACACACATGTAACTCCGCTCCTTTCGTAATTCAACACCGGAAACAACACAATCTATCACATCCGTCTCCCTCTGGCCACCTTTCTCTGTCTGATTTTTTTTTTCTTTTTATTGAAAAAAAAAATAACGTCAGACGTTGTATGTCGACCATGCTGCACACAGAGTAACATCATACTACAATTTCATTTTGTTTCGCCTTTTAACCAGATGATTATAATATTATGCACATGAAATTGACATTTTGAAAATTACTTCAACAGTTAACAGAGAAGCGTGTATACACAGTCAAAATGATCTCATTTGGTGAACGTTCCAGAATATAACATGCAATAATCATAATCTATCAATTACCATGGCAACAAATAAAGAAAGAATCAATCAGTTCAATGCGTATTCATGTAACTTTACAATAATACATTCTCTTTAAAGGACTAAGACACCTTAACGACGGTAGTGATCAATGTCCGTGAAGTGTGATTTTCATTAGTGCTGTCACCACTCATGCATTGGATCCCGTCATCATCTTTGGCGAAACTTTTTTTCCCATACCCACTCTTAACACCAAATGATAAGGGATCCTGGTTTAAAGGGACTGTACAGTACTGGTTGAGGTGGGGATTCATGTTTTGAACATTCTTAAGTGAGATAATGAGAAACTTCTTATGAAATATGAAAGAGCATGTAATTTTAAGAAGGATTCAACGTTTATTTGATGAAAATTGGTTTTCAAATGGCTGATATATCCCAAAAAGTGATAATAATAAAAGGCGACATGCCACAACTTTATTAGGATCTCTTTGTTTCACCTTGTTTTTGGATATCTCAGCCATTTCAAAACCGATTTTCATCAAATAAACTTTTGATACCCCTTAGAATTGCATGCTCTTTGACATCTCATAGAGTGGTTTCTGAATATCACGCAAAATGTTAAAAGCTAAATCCTCACCTCGACCAGAACTGTACACACCCTTTAATTCAGATGAAGGATTCAGATTTTAACTTATCACTTGTAAAATAACTTATCACTTATAAAATAATAAAGAGCATACAGTTCTAAGACGAAATCAAAGCTTACTTGATGAGCATCGGTTTTAAAATGGTTGAGCTACGCCATCGAAAATCAAAGAATAACATGTGGTCATAATAAAAGATGGGTCCCATTTGTTACTAGTACCGTTTTGTTTCTGGATATATCAGCCATTTCGAAAACAATTTTAATCATAAAAATTATAAACTTTGAATTCCTCTTGAATTGTGTGCTTTTCCGTAATTTGGTGAGAGGTTTCTCATTATCTAAAAAAAAAAAATCGAACCTGAAGCCCTATATCAACCAAACCGATATCATCCCCTTAAACATCTTGTTCACGGATGTCCACAGTGAGCTGCATTACAAAACTGGGCATCAAGTTATACCCTTTGCTATATCGATTAATCTCTGTCATGATAATGCACGGCCACCTGTTTACCACTGTGTATTTTAATAGTCAGTAGTGGTGCTGTAAAACAATAAGGATGACGGTGACGGAAGCCGGAAAAAAAAAAGAAAAATAGAGAAACAGAGAAAAATAAGGAAATAGGATTATCAGGGCAATCCTTATCACATGCTCTCTCACTTCTGGCATTCTAACTTTTTTACCCGGAAATAGTCTGCTCAACCCCAGTCGATTACATCTTCCGTTTCATTTCCGACTATCACATTCTGACTGTGTTTCTCTCTTCCAGGACCCCGCCCCCCCTTTTTTTTTTTGGGGGGGGGGGGGGGTGGTTTTTGTTTTTACATTGGCTGTCTAGTGATAGGTCGTCTCATGCGCGGAGCAGATCTCACAATAGCAAAAAACATCACCATGTGTGGTCCTTTACTATTTCTTCTATACACAGCCCCTCTGTCTTCAGTAATCAACTCTCATAACGATATTTTACATGTTATGTATGCCGACGATACTCAAATCTACATAATCATACAACCAAATACCCAAGTCGAAGCACTCCGCAAACTTAGTAGATGCGTTGATGATATCAAGCAATGGTCTCACGATAATTATTTGAAATTGAATTGTGTTAAATCGGAATTTTTATATGTTCATTCTCAGTTCAGGCGGGGTAGCTCTCTAACAGAATTTTCCCTTGAAGGTAGTACTATCCCCATCTCTCAGTCCGTCAGAGATCTCGGAGTTATTGTAGATAAGCATCTGAACTTTCAACAACATATTAAGAATTCATGTCGTTCTGCTGCTTGGGGTATTTGTAAAATTGGTAAGATACGTAAATTATTGGATCAGTCTTCCACGGAACGTCTCATTCATGCATTTGTTTCCTCTCACCTTGACTACTGCAATTCCCTTCTTGTTGGTCTCCCTGCTTCAAGTACTGCACCACTTCAAAGAATTCAAAATACAGCTGCTAGGCTTGTGACCCTTACAAAAAGATCTGACCACATTACTTCAGTTCTCCAATCCCTCCACTGGCTCCCCATCCATCAACGTATCACTTTTAAAATCCTCCTTATTGTTTACAAGATATGTAATAATCTTGCCCCATCTTATCTTAAAGATTTAATTTCCTTCCGCTCCTCCACTTCAACCCGTTCTCTTCGTTCTTCCTCCGCTCTCCAATTATCACATGGTCCCCGCACCTGTACACGTTATGGTGATAGGGCCTTTTCAGTTATTTCCCCACTTCTTTGGAATGAACTCCCTTTTATATTCGTAACGCTGAAATGTTGATAGGTTTAAGTCATTGTTGAAAACTCATCTGTTTACACAACCTTAATTTTGCTGTTGTTGTTGTTGCTGTTGTTATCATAATGTGTACATAATGCTGTATTTTGTTTTTACGTTATATATATTATTTTTTCCCCCGATTCGATGCGCTTAGAAACATCAGTATTAAGCGCTATATAAATGTTATTCATTATCATTATCATTAACAACAAATAACAACTGGGTAACATAGCACTATTGATGACAGCCATATTCTATCCCCTATTTCAAGAAAACGCAGATCAAGATGGGCAGATAAAGAAATGGATAGAAAGGGGGTAGTAAACAAAAAAAAAATCGACTGAGGCTCCATCGTTATTCTTTCATCTTTACACTTTACGTGCACGGTTTTTTTAACGTGCGACAAAGATGGCGCTATAACAGAATAAACGTTGTCTGCCTGCGTGTTTGTACGTGCATGTAGTTGTTTTTTTAATGAGATGGAGGTAATAATTATATAAGATAAAAGACCATCTAGCAACTCAACAAGGACACAATACCATACCGTTCCTCATACATATTATATCGATCATCTATTTAAAGTTATATGTTGAATTCATGTTTCCTATATACAGTAATATCAATCATATAATCTACTTATAAAAAGCAGACAAACAAACAATCGAACAAACAGACACGTCCGGATTCACGTTTGTTGACAAAAATATCAACGAGTAGGATACTCTAATTGGAAGCATCAGCGACATCCTGCTTCATGTATTGGGCAGAAGTGCCTTCATAACTTTGCTGCGGATATGAACATGATTATAATCGTGTAGTAATGTTTTATTCGTGTACTATGCCACGTGATTACTTACAGCATTATTGTAATCACTGCTGGATGAGAAGACTACTACAGTGTATTATACATAAAACCATATTATAAGGAAATCATAAAGAGAATTTCACAAAATTTCATTTTTTTGAAAAAAAAGGTGCACATTTCCACGACTTGTTACTGATGTTTGTATAGGGTAATGTTATTTTCCCTGCTTTCTGAAAGAGGCAAGTCATGAGTTCATTTACTATGCGAGAAAAGTGAAATACGTGATAAAAATACATAAAATACTATACATGTTCCATCGCAAGTCGTAGTCTTCTCATCCAGCAGGGACTGAACAAAAACTTCAAAGATTCATAACTTTTGAATGGATGGGATGGTTTTCCTTTAAACTCTTACTGTTGTGTTCTTGCTGCATTCACTCGATGTCTACTACATGTCTATGAAGGTGGACTTGTCCTCAAACGTCTTCTTTCTCTTGATTTCTGTTGCATGTTTACTAAAGAACATCAAGAAGCTACAACAGTGCTTTAAGCTCTGCCAGAGCTACTGTTGCTGTTGTTGTTGTTGTTTCATGATCATATTGTCATATCTATCATGATCTTGGTAAGAACTTAAAGGCATAATTTACCATTTGCAGATAAAACAAAAACCAGTACACCCTATATGCTTCAAAATAGTTCTAAAATACGAGATAGGGCTAGAAACAACCAATGTAAAAATTTGAACCAGTATAATCGACGTGAATTTAACAACACAAAATGTGAACAATATCAATAATAAGCATGCTTCCAGACTAAACCTTCTACAGTTATTGTTTAATGAAAAAATAGTGATATCTCCTTATATTATAGGCTTTATTGAAAAAAAAAATATATGGTAGATATTTCTTGATACGACTGACCTACACATATGCAGCAAAAGTGATATCGTGATTTTTGTTTTTAATCACTGCTCCAGAAGGTAAACTGGACCTTTAAGGAAACATCAGGCAGCGTAGTTTTATTCAATGAACCGATGATTAATCCAAAAATAGTAGACAGGTTTTCTTTCGCTCAATTGCACCAACTATCAATAGGTTTCTACAGAATCTAGAAAAAAAAATCAAAGCTATCTGTCTGACATCGGAGGAAACGAAAGGGAAAGCAGACATGACTGATTTCCTGGCAAAATAAAAGACTCGCCGTGGTTTTCAAATCCTTCGCATTCTGAATCATTTTTTGTACCTACGTGCTTGTGAGGTAGGTGAGAGCCTCATTGAGTCTCTAGGATAACATTGTCAAAAGACATGGCAAACAAAAGACAAGACATGGCAAAACTTATCTTTATAGTGAGCATTGAATGGGAAAAACGTGAAAGTCTGTACGGTTTTTTTTTTCTTCTTCGAATCAAAGTTAACCTAAACAAACATGTTGTAGTTCATTCTGACAGTCTGTTTACAGTGGCTCGTTTCCATGGCAACAAGGCGCCGGATGGGGTTTCACCTAAGACTTTCCGCGTGGGCTTCAGTTCGAGGCCAGACAATTCTTGTCTCGTGTCCACAGATCCGAGTAGCCGCTTCTAGGTGTGATTGCACACCTTATTTCGGGAATCTGTCACAAACTTCAGCTGCTTGGAAGTTTTTTGAACCGGAACTTCGTCAATTCGGAAAAAAAAAATCCGGTCTTCTTCTTCAGTGAACATCCACGGTCAACGACTTTTCTTATTTTGTTAGATGCGAGATGTAGTCCAGAAGCTCAGTCTACAGAGTTTAGAGTGAGTGAGAGGGATAGAGTGGGGATCACTGAACCCTTTAAGTTTAAACGGCGCTAGAGAGGTGTAATTTTGCTGGGAATGTGTCACATGTAGTTGTTGGCGCGGTTGACTGTCGAGTTGTTTGGCGGGCATCATCAGTCTCCAAGAATGGCTCCTTGCTTTAACAACGTGCTGATTGCGAGGCTAAATATCGTATTCGTGACTGCGCTGCTCGCAGACCACATTGTGGCCAGACTGCTGCCTCTCCAGCCGGCAGCTTGAGTTCGTCATCCCAGGTGGGGACGGACTCTTTCGAGCCCGACGATGGGTCTGACACCGAGACATGGGCGCGAACGAATGAAGGGAACCAAATGGAGATGACAATGCATCGGACAATGAGTGACTGCTCTTGCGAGATCGTCCGCAAGGCGATGAGCGATATCCGTGAGACGAGAAACGCTTGCATCGACGTCGCGGGCTTCTTCGACAACCAAGACTCGAAGGTCCAGACTCTTGAGATGGCCGTCGAAGGACTGGCAAGTATGATCGAACAGATGCAGGGAGGCGGGTCACATCTGTACGAGAGCTTTTACGAACAGACCACCACCAATGCACGTAAGTCACCTGACACAAAAGAAATGTAGATAGCTTGCAAACGCCTTAAAGGGACTGTACAGTGCTGGTTGAGGTGAAGATTCAGCCTGTAACGTTTTGTGAGATATTTACAAACAATTCTATGAAATGTTAAAGAGCATACAATTCTGAGAGGAATCAAAGGTTTATTTGATGAAAATCAGTTTTGAAATGACTGAGATATCCCAGAACAAAGTAAAGCAACGAGATAGTCTACTTATAAAAGTCGTGGCATGCATGGGTGTATGCAGGGGGGGGGGGGGGGGGGTCGGGAGGGTCGTACGAACACCCCCCATAAAAGTTTTCAAAAGGTCCACTTTTTGTAAAAGACATTTCTATTTTTTGAGGGCTTTTTACCCTATATACAACAGGGGAAAAAAGTGACCAGGTGGTGTTCCAGCAAATTGTCAAAAACATCGTAAATTTCGTAACTTAGTTTAATATGCCATACCTTATGTCTACTGAGCCGCACTGCCATGCCGAAAAAGTCACTTTTGTATGCACCAAATGGCCCCATTTTAAGATATAAAATTCAAAAAAACCCTACCGTGGGAGCGGGGACACCCCCCTCCCACACCTCCCCCCCCCCCGCTCGGTCGCTCCGCTCCCTCGCAAAGGTAAAGGTCCAAAAATTTTGATTACGAACCCCCCCCCCCCCCCCCCCACCCCCCGAAAAAGTCCTGGATACACCCCTGGCATGTTACTTTTCTTAGGAACGCTTTTTTTTTTTTTTTTTTTTTTGGATATCTCAACCATTTCAGGACCAGTTTTCATCCAATAAACTTCGAATACTTCCTGGAATTACACGCTCTTTCATATTTTATAAGAGTTTTTCTCATTGTCTCACAAAAAAAAAATGTTATGAACCTTACGCTAGGTCTCGATCAAACTATACGATCTCTTGAAACTAGAATCCGAGATCTCAATTTGACCCCAAAAAATAAAACGGATTAGGGTGTCTGTCTTTGTGTTGAGGAGTTGGAGGCGGTGAATATTTTAATGTCTTTCTCGCACACCATTGCACAACGCTGTGAGACATATCTGTCATACAGGAAAAGCTTAATAGAGTGAAGGTGAACAGAAGCAGACATAGAAACGCTTTACGGACATGACAGCGTTGTAACGATTATCTTAACGTTGATGCTTTAATTTTACATGGAGAGTGACAGGAGATATATGGCAGTAGAATATAATTGTGAGGCCAGATAATATTTAGAATGATATGACGATTTTTTACATGTCACAACATCAATAGTGAGATACGTTATCAGCATTGGACAAAACATGGAAGAAAATAAAACAAAAACATTCTTTTCATATCATTGCTAATCTACAGCATTTTAATCTTTTATTCTACGTTTCCATGTCGCCTTGGATGTACAAACCTGACGCGCGCACAATTTTGTTGTATAGATGACTTTTTTTAATGGTTTATCGTTTTATGATAATTCTTCTGTCCCACAATCGATCATTACAATTCCTGGTTTGTGACATAAACCGAACGAATAGAATAGAAATACTGCCTTTGGATCTGTGGTTGAGATGCGTAGGAGGCGAGACTTTTGTATAACGTGCTTATCAGATGTAGAGTGTGGGAAGATTGCAAAGTGACGGAGAATTATTTACGGAATGGAAACTGCGAAATGAGAATGAGTAAGAATGATCCAAAGATAAAATTCTCGAAAAGCATTTATAAAGAAGACATTTCCACTTTCATGCCAAATCTCATGAACCAACCAATCCATAACTGTCATTTCTTAGGAGCTGCTGAAAATCAAACTTTATTGAAAGGGAGAATGGAAAACTTAAATGAAAATTTTAATGTCCAGTCATTCTCATTGTTGTGACGTCTATCTATTTGATTTGATTTAATTTAATTTGATTTATTGGTTTCTGTATCATCATTGTACATACACATTCATGTATAAACATAAATATAAGCTGTTCACAGAGTATTTTCTTCTTTATTGTCTTTGCGCAATGTACAGCAAAACATACAAGAAAACATACAACAATGAATAATACAGAGGGGCTACAGCATAAGCGTGGCTTGATCTGCGTGCAGCCCACGTACATAACATAATGTTATAATATACATCGGAAGGAGAATAGGAGGGAGGGATGACTTGCATAGAGGTAGGATAGTTGAAAGGAGACAGGGAAAAGAGAGGTCTGTCTGCTTTCACTAAAGGGTTATACAAAGTAAAATCACCTATATCAATGATTAGCAAGGCGTGACAAAATATTTTCTCACCGAGGTACAGGTGAACAGTTGATGCAGGTCATGGTCGGTTACATTTAGTACGTGATGTTTCATTATGTCATTTTCGCTGTGCAAACAGTGAACAATTCAGTGATTATTCCCTAGGTGCCAAACGCTTATATTTTGTTTAGTTGAGCTTTTATTTCATTCAAATGGAGTAATTAAAAGAAAAATGACAGGAATTATAATCGCTGGTATAAGCAATTTTGTAAATAATTATTTCGTTCATCTCTTTTCTCATACCTCTCTTCATAGATATTCATATCTGCTTTTCTCTGCGCCATAAGCGTTTATTCATTAAGTTTATGGTAACAAATCTTTATATTTTCATCATATACATGTATGTTGTTGTTTTTATCATCATTATAAGAAGACTATACATTTTGACATTTACATTAGACTTTTCATCAATCATGTCGATCATTAAAATCAAAATCATTAAAACCTAAAACCCCTTCTCTCCCGTGTTTTCCTCTTTTTTTTTTTTGCAACGTTAATGAAATCTTAATCCATTAAAGCAAATAGGAATGGATCGCGTGCTGCTTGTATTTCCTAAATTAATGGTAATCTCGAAATTAGTGGCTATTGTAAACATTAACCTTGTCCTAATTGTCAAGTTCGAAAAACTAACATCAAATTACAAACACAGCAAAAGAACATGATGTCTTCAATAGGCAATCTACTCACTAATTGCATTTTAATTGGATTACATTGAATTCGGTTTCCCTTAATAACATTCATACGAAATACAATCAACGCGAAAACTTGGTAACAACGAATGCTAAACTTATTGCAATATCAGAAGCGCATTGCAAGTATAAACGCCATACGAGTATACTAATTTATCGTCATCTTCCGCCTCATGTTCGTTTTTCAACAGCAAAATCAACGACCACCGTGCAATCGACATCCACTTCCGGGCCACAAAGCGATCCGGAAGAGATCCAGTATTCTTCATCCATCAACAGTGAGTCGGCAGACAACCCTGGCTCCCGTTTTCTGAACGTCGAGGTCCCTCCGTCTTTGCAGGGTATCCACTTCGTGATGATGGACCCGCCCGACGTTCTTCCGAGAGACTGTCTGGAGGTGCAGCAAAACGTTGCCAACGTTACCGGGGTCTATACCATTCTGCCCGACGGGTGTGGGCAGCCCTTTCAGGTCTACTGCGATATGGAAGCTGATGGAGGCGGTTGGACAGTAAGGTCCTCCCTACCTTTTTTTCCACCTTATATTATGTTTTATTGTTTTTACGCCTTAAGAAAAAAAAAGTTCAACATTGCACCTTTACGGGTGCAATTTTGCACCTTTAAATCATTGCATTTCATCCGTTTGGACTTCGACGCACACAATAGACACTTCCTTTTAAGACCGAAAAATTAACTTTTAATGATGTTAGATGTTCATCAGCAGGTAGCAGTGTGTCTACCTCGTGGAGTCTTCAAACAAATTGTCGGGAGAAATCGGATAACACAACTTAAATATTCATGTACACTTGACACAGCAGAGCTAATGGTTAATGACATAACGTCAGAATACATAATACTCAGGATCCATAGCGCTATTGCATGATATACTAAATTGAGTGGGACAAAACTCAACAATTTTTGACGGTGATATCAACTCTTTGTTTTTTGAATTCTGTCCAGGATCGAACACAATTTCTTTTTCAAAGGATGAAAAGAATATCTATTTTGTGGTCATGTGACAAACCCACAGTCATTTTAGTATGGTCATGTTCGACCGTCGCAGGAAGTGTAGCCTAGAAACGCTTGCTGGCATTCAGAAGTTTTAGCAGGTTAAAGATTACTCATTATCTGAAACTGCTAAAATTGCTTTTTTTTCCCCCTCGTTCTAGAAGTCCGTCTGCAATAACAGGCGTTGTGCGAGTATCCAATAATTACCTCTTCTGCTTCTGTACTCTAAGTCCCTTTAGTCCTCGATTTTGGCAGCAGACGAGTGGGCAGATGTGATATGGTCTGCCAACATGTCACATGTCATTGAGTCTCCGTGCGCACAGACATCTTAAAGCCACTGTTTACCATTGGGAACGGTAATAAACAAATATTCAAGTTATCACATTTGATGCATATTTTATGTATAGTTCAGTTGTTTCACAAAACATCCTACCACATACAAATTTGTCAATAAAGCCGTAAATACATACTAAGGAGATATCCTTGATTTTCTCAATAGACCATAATTGTAGGCTGTTTATTCTAGAAACGTTTATAATAAAAGTATCGTTCACATTTTGTATATTAAACAATAACGTGGATCATCATTGTTAGCATTTTTACGTTGGTTGCTTCTATCCCGAACTCACATTTTAGGGCTACTGTATTTTAAAGCACTAACACTATTTTTTTTTTTCATCTGCAAGTGATAATTAGTGACTTTAATAATGTCAGTATCTGTCCCTGACGTCACAGGTGTTTCAGCGCCGTCAGGACGGGAGCGTCGACTTCGAGCAAAACTGGGGCGCGTACCGCCGCGGCTTCGGCCACCTCCTGTCCGAGTTCTGGATGGGGCTGGACAAGATGAGCCGCCTGACCGCCCAAGACGACTACGAGCTGCGGATCGACGTCATGGACTTCAACGGGACGTGGGGCGTGGCGGAATACGAGACGGTCCGCATCAGTGACTACTGGGGGAACTTTCGCCTGAACATCGGCGAATTCAAGGCAAACGGCACGGCAGGTGGGTGTGGTCAAATCCCTCATAGTTTTCTCTCATGAGATTCTGGTAACCTTTAATACCTTGCACTCATCCTTGCGAGTGAAACCAATGCATCTGAGTTTGTTTGTGCGATACGTTTGTGCTTTGCTGATTTAACGAGGAAATAAATTATGATTGGGTCCGGTCGACCTCGTTATATCGAGGATAAAGGACACATAAGAACGTAACAACCTTTGCTTGCATTAATTAAACTTATTGAGGAAATGGAGATGATGGGTAAAAGATAACCTGATAGCAGAATATTATGATCACAGTTTTAAACATAACTCCGTGAGTTTTTTTACAAACTTTTAACAAACATTTTGTTATTATCATTTTAGTAGAGATGTGCTGAAATAATAAACTATAGTTCCTTTTACTAAAAAAAAAAAAAAAAAGTTTTCCGTGTTCAGTGTATCAAGTGTATCAACACCTTAAGAATATGCTCGAAGAAAATTTCAGATGTAGTCAGTATCTTCTGATACAGTGAGCTTCGAAGTTTACAATAAAGAAGTCTTATCATTGATGTTGTTGGAATTGGGGCGAGGTGGGACTGACCAGGTCACACGTAATCGGGTATGTCGAGGTGAAAAAGGATTATTACATGCAATTTTTGTATGTGTGTGTGACTGGAGAATGCTTGACTGCATGTGAGAAAAAAAGGAAATCTAATACCTTTTACCTTTTAAAGTAATGAGATTAAGTCCTTTCTTCATATAATGAATAAGAATTATCATACATACACACACACAGGTGATTCCCTGAGTTACCACCAGAGCATGCCCTTCACTACGTACGACCGCGACAATGACCTGGCCAAAGCTAACTGCGGCGAAGTGTATCCAGGAGGCTGGTGGTATAACAGCTGTCTCTACAGCAACCTTAACGGGAGATACCTCGGTCCGGACAACGAGGAGTTTGCGCGGGGCGTCACGTGGTACGAATTCGGTGGCTTCTACCGGTCACTGAAGTTTTCAGAAATCAAAGTCAGACCTCGGTAAAAAAAAAAAAAAAGAAGAGGAAGAGAATGAAAGTGAGAGAGAAAAAAAGACAGACAGAGAGGGAGAGATAGAGAAAGAGAGAGAGATAGAGATAGATAGATAGATAGATAGAGAGAGAGAGAGAGATAGAGAGAGAGATAGAGATAGATGGATAGATAGATAGATAGAGAGAGAGACAGAGAGAGAGATATAGAGATAGATAGATAGAAAGATAGATAGATAGAGAGAGAGAGAGAGAGAGATAAAGCAATGAAAGAGCAACATCTGGAAGCACTTGATAAGAGTGCGTGCAAGGAAAGTTTTAAAGTTTTAAAAGAAAGATTTTTAAACTTATTTCATATTGTATGTTGCAAATATGAAACTCTGATAATGTGTATATACTGTGCATATTATTGTAAGATATGAATAATAAACGCATGCAGTATTACAGTGAAAGCCGTCAGACTTGTCTGAAAATACTCTTTACTCCTATTTTTTTTCCGAGACGTGATGTGCACTGTCAAAATCGCGTTAATGCTACCTATTCTTTGTTGATTCCAACTATACCAACAAGAAAATATAATCATTTTTATATATAATTATACTTAACAAAGATAAAATGTTTGTTAGTATAATGTAATACGATAAGATTGATTTAAAGCTCTGCTACACGAAGCTGTCTCAGTAATTTGTCTTATGTTGTGTTTGTTACTTGTACACCGCCGGAAAATATGCATCCGTTTAACACTAAAGAAGTAATGTTTGACAAGATTTGTTATATTTCTGGAATGTTGTTATTATGAACTTTGCGGTAGCTGGAGGGGGGGGGGGAGGGACACGGATCACCTGTTTTGGGACACCGTCGCCCAGCAACCTTCGTTGCTGTACTACTTGGGCTTGTTTATAGGTGCTGTTTATACTCATGGATAGTTATGGCAATTTATTGTATCATATCAGGTGATGTTGGCCCCTTGACTGCCGTTGGTTGTCTTACTGTATTAGTTGTTTAAAATTCAAAGCCATAACATATTTAAAATAACTGGAGATTGGGAGGCGTTCTGTTGTCAGAACGTTATTTTTATGCGAGAGTGTAATGACGTAATAATTGTGCAAATATTTTTCCCAGGTGACAACACGCCTTTATTTTTCATCTATTCTCGGCATTGCTTTTGCCTTCTTATGCACACACACACACCTGTAGACACAATTGTCATGTATACCCACGAATGTTAAAAGTTAATTGCATAGCCGTTTTGTTCAGTTCGTCAAGATTTGTTGTCTAGATTCTCTTTTCATTCCCCCTCTCACTCACTTTTTTCTTTCTCTCTCTCTCTCTCTCTCTCTCTCTCTCCCTCTCTCCCTCGCTCTTTTATCTAGGGTACTCACTCAGTGAGACAGATTGGGCTATCTATTATTTTATGTATTTACACATTGTGTACTCGTATTTTGGGCAATTTTGTTTGTATTTGCATATCAGTTTGATGAAAATTTTAACAATAACAATGGAATTGCATTTTTGTGTGTATGTGTTTTTGCATTACTTTGATATAATTGTTCGTACTGATTATAAATCCCAATGGTATAAGAATTAGTTATTTTGGATAGGCGATCCGACTACCAAAAAAACCCACAACAATAACTGGTTCCTTATTTTGTCATTAAGTGGTCGAGAAGTTTAATATGCTCGTGGACGCTGCCTAGTACGTGTAGCACACGTCTTTGTTTGTTAAATAAGTTCATGTTAGGTATTGTATACGAGCCCATGCATGGCCTTGTGTACCATCCGCAACGATGTTGATTCTGTGTCATCTGTGTTCATGTTCGTTTCCTTGTTTTGTCTGTGTTTCATGTTTCTCTGTACGCATTTCGGTTTCCTTTCTTCTTTTAGGTCTGCATACCCCCACGTAGCTGCTGAGTTAGGACCAGGCGGGAGGCCAGTTATTAATTCCCGAATGTTTTACATTCTAACCCATGGCTGACACAATAAATTTTGCTTTTAATTCCTTGAATAATGATGAATTTTATAACACAGTAAGGCACTCTGAATTTGATCATGCAAATACGATCTCCAGTTTATATGAAGATTACATATCCGATAAATACAATACCTCAGCACAAGAATTTGAATATAACTTTGACTCAAATGATCCAGTCAAGAGTCCATCGTGTGTTTATTTGACCGAAAATCAGTATAAAAATCGGATCACGAATACAGTTGATGAAACATTTTTGTTAGCTCACTTTAACATACGCAGTATCAATAAAAATTTTGATAAGTTGCGCTTACTCTTAGAAAACCCAGATCATAAATCTTGCTCCATCATAGGGCTAACAGAAACATGGTTGAACTCTAATATCAGTCATTTATTTTCTTTACCCGGATTCGAATTTGTATTTAGAAATAGAAATGAAAGAGTTGGTGGAGGAGTTGGTTTGTACATTTAAATTTAAATACAAAAAATTTAAATATATTATACATGAGGAGATTAGTGTTATGAGCGATGTACTCGAATCCCTTTTTATTGAATTGATAAATCCACATGGAAAAAACATTATGATTGGTGTAATTTACAGGCCCCCTCGGTCGAATTTGAATGATTTTTTGACAGTTTTGCAGGATTTAGTACAAAATCCCATGATATCTATTAAAGATACATTTCTGATGGGCGATTTTAATATCGATCTCATGAAATGTAACTCCCAAAACAGTTCAAAAGAATTTATAGAAACATTAATGTCTGCTTCGCTTTTACCATTAATTTCCAAGCCTACCCGTGTCACCAGCCAATCGGCTACCCTCATAGACAACATTTTTTGTAATGTTCTTCCACTTCCTGAGTCTGGTATCGTCCTCTCAGACATCACTGACCACTTTCCTATATTTGCTCAGGTTCCAATTAAACTGAATAAACAAAATAATTATTATAAGCGTCGTAAGATTACTGTAGATAATCTTACAAGTCTCCAAAACAGTTTAAAAGAACTCGATTGGTCTTCTGTATACAACACTACCGATGTCAATTTGTCTTATGATTATTTCATATCTACTCTTACCTCTGAAATCGATAACCATATTCCCCTGCGTAACATAAAAAATAGATATAAGCAAATTCCAAGACTCCCGTGGATAACCCAGTCTATATTACGATCTATAAATAGGAAAAATAATTTGTTTTATAAATATAGATGTAATCCCACTGAAAAAAATAAGAAAAAATATGTTTCATACAAAAACACACTCACCAAATTATTGCGTACGCAGAAGAAATTTTTTTATGTTAATCAGATAAGCAAATATAAAAATGACATTAAAAACACATGGAAAACATTAAAGAATGCTATGAATACACCTAACAATTCATCTAATATTTCTGAAGTTCGGTGGGGCAATGCCTCCAGCAACACTCCCGCTGGCATGGCTGAAATTTTTAATGATTTCTTTTCTTCAATTGGAAAAAATCTTTCTCAAAATATTCCTCTTTCTAGTAAATCTTTTAGTGATTTTTTAGATACACCTAACTCTAAAACTATATTTTTTGACCCAACATATAAAGAAGAAATAATAAAGATTGTTGCCAATTTGAAAGAAGGTAAAAGTCCTGGCCACGACGGAATTGACAACTATTTGATAAAAAACATAATTCCTCAAATAGTGGATCCCTTAGTACATATTATCAACTCATCGCTTGCAACTGGCCATGTGCCAAATAGCATGAAAATTGCGAAAGTAATTCCTATTTATAAGAAAGGGGAGAAGGATGATGTCAATAACTATAGACCCATATCTTTATTATCTTCTATTTCTAAGATTCTTGAAAGAATAGTCTACATCAGGACAGTACGTTTTCTTAAAACCTGCGACATATTTTCAAACTTTCAATTTGGATTCAGGGAAAATCACAGCACAACACACGCACTACTTGCCCTCATCGACAAAGTCACACACGCACTCGACACACTTTCACACACAATAGGTATCTTCTTGGACTTCTCCAAGGCCTTTGACACGATTAACCACGGAATACTTCTCGCCAAACTGTCTCATTATGGAATACGTGGAAAGGCCTTGGAGTGGTTCACGAGTTACCTATCAGAAAGATCCCAATTTGTACATGTCAACGGCTTTGACTCTCAAAGTAAAACAATTGCATGTGGTGTTCCACAAGGGAGTTTATTAGGCCCATTGTTATTCATTATTTATATTAATGATTTTCATAGATCGTCGGAGAAACTATCATTCATATTATTCGCGGATGACTCTAATCTTTTTTTTTCCCACCCTGACCCAAATATCTTAATAAGAACAGTCAATGAAGAATTGATAAAGGTCATACAATGGATATACGCAAACAAATTGTCACTAAATATTCAAAAAACAAAAGTTATGCTCTTTAGTAATTCTTTAGATAGCCTCCCAGGCAATATAACATTTGATACTACTCCCTTAGAAGAAGTTTCTTCTTTTAAATTTCTTGGTGTTTGTGTTGATAACAAGCTTTCATGGAGGAATCATATTGATAACATATGTAAAATTATTTCACGTAACATTGGCGTAATGAATAGATTAAAATATTATCTTCCTTCATCTGCATTATTAACTCTTTATTCTAGTTTGATACTCCCTTATTTAAACTACGGGATTCTTGCTTGGGGTAATACATATCAGATGTTACTTGATAAACTTCTTTTATTGCAAAAGAAAGCGCTTAGAATTGTTTTTAATTTACATACCCGAGAACATACAGATGCTTTGTTTTCTGACCATAAAATATTAAAAGTAAATGATTTGTATGTGTTTCAACTTGGTCAGTTTATGTTTAATTACAACAGTACCTTTTTACCTAAAATATTCCACGATTTATTTCATCGAAATAGTCATGTTCATAACTATCCCACGCGACGATCCGACGAATTCCATCTTCCGTTAATGAGAACCGCACATGCCCAAAATACATTTCTTTATACCGGACCCAGACTTTGGAATAAATTAGATAATAGTTTAAAAGATTCCCCCAAATTTGTCACATTTAAATATAAACTCAGAAAACATTTACTTTCTACTTATAATCTTAGATAATTTAAATTGTTATAATTTATGCTTGAGCTTTCACCTGTCCTGATATCGCAGCACTTGGCGTGTTCTGTGTGCAGACCTCTCTTCTTTCTTCTCTCCTTTTCCTTTCCTGTCTATTGTTCTTCGTAGACTTGTATTGTTACCGTCTTCTCTCCTCTCGGTACTGTCTCGCGTCCAACAGTGTATATGCGTGTGGGTAATTGAATGTGTGTACGAATGTATTGTCCTTGTCATATTTTCCCGGTACACGTGGTTCAATGAACAGTGTCCGGGCACTATAGCATTGGTATTCTATATTTTTTTCCCGACCTGTGTATCTCAAAATAACTACATGTATATTGTTATAGAATAGTATATCATTCACTCATTATTTATCTAGCGATCCACGTCCGACAAGCTTTGCTTTTTAGTGGATCACTATTTTCCATGATCGAATTTATTTTCCGCTCGCCCACGTAGTATTTGTACAGTTTTCCTCTTTATTATTGTACATATATGTTGTTCTATAATTTGTCTCGTATATTACATGAATCTTTTGCAAGCGTTTGAACAATATCATTTAATGACATGTATACATTGTACTATGTTTTTGATTTTCGTTGATTGGAAATAAACTATGATTGAATTGAATTGAATTGAATTGAATTGAATTGAATTGAATTGAATTGAATTGAATTGAAGAAAAGTATGCACAACTTTTAACTTCCTGTGAAAGAACAGACGTGTCGGTGAAAAACAACAACACCGACAAGGACATGAACAGGAACCTGTCAGTATCATAACTTTAGATACATGTACTATGTGTTTTTGCAACGTGCATTATTTACTCTTTTTTTTTTCATTTTATCCACGTAACTAGAAATCAAGAGACAGATATCTGCGGTAATTAAGTTCAATACTCCTTCCTGCCTTTTAATAATCGGTTTTTTTTTTGTTTTTTTTTTTTTTGTTTTTTGGTGGTGGTGGTGGTGGTATCTATTATAGAATGAATCAAAAACAAAAAGAATGAAAGAAAGAAAGAAATATTCTGACCTTTATAACTCTCAGGCATGCTTTAAAATCGCCTGGTCCTGTGATCTCTTTCAGTCTAGTGATTTTCTTTTTCTACACACTTTTTGTCGCTTCCTGTGGCCTGTTTCCAGAGCACTGTTATTGGAAACAATGAGTAGCTAGTAGTGATTTATAAAAAAAAAAATGTTCAAGAAATCACTTTTGATGCATATGTGTAGGTATATATAAGTTGTATCACAAAACATCCTACCATACTTTTTTTTTGCAAAAAAATCCTAAAATATAAAGAAATATCACCATTTTTCTCATTAAATCATAACTGTAGAGGGCTTAGCTCTAGAATTTTTTCTATTATAACAACTGTTCTATACTTAACATTGATTCATGCCATCAATCATTTTTATCCAGATTTTTTTTAACCTTCCTTGACCTGTAGTGGATTTCAAACTCAGCATCCTATCCGCTGGACGTAGCCCCTGATTTTCCTTTTGTGTGTTCTCGCCTCAAAACAAACAGATTCGAAGTAAATATACTGGTCAATTGGAGACGTGTAGGGAACTACATCGTCACTCTATCTAATTTGCATAAATAATTGAAAGTAACTCAAACACTGTTTCCTGAAAATGTCATCATCCAGTCAATGGCTTTCTTCCTTCTCCTCTTTTAATTGCCGAATTCGATGAACTCATTCTTCTAGCATCATATTGCGGTTGGATGCTGGATTTTTAGCAGGTATGTTTGATGTTATAATGGATTATGTCGAAATTATATTTATGTAAAATGTCTTGTGATTTGTGATTATTCTTTTTTTTAATGTTTTCTATTTATGCGTAATACTTGAAACAAAAAGGAGTAGCCAAATAGACAATCAAGATTGGATTTAGAATCTTATTTGCGTAATTTTTGTCGTGTACATCAGGTCAATGTGAAGCCAGAGAGCTACTGAACTTCAAATATATCTGCTCTAAGGAAAACTTTGTCAATATTCTTTTTGCTTTTCATCTGGAATCGTTAGTTCCTTAAAGAAATGACAGCAATTAATAGAAAGGGATGGAAGTCGCAGTCCCGCCGGAGCTTTTTGTAGCCTGACCTAAAACGACTCAACGGAATATACATGAGCAAAATAATGCACACAAACAAAATAGAGTTTGTTGCCTCGAAGAAGCTATCCAATGACTGACAACGATATCAAATTTGCTGGTAGGCTCATCGGTGCTGGTAGGATGGACCATTGCAAAATGTGTCATCTCGGTCTTAAAGGGATGATGTAGTTGTGGTTGAGATGGTTTCCAACTTTTTGTGCGATAATGAGAAACCTCTTATGATTTAATAAAGAAAGAGCATAAAAAAATCCAAGAGGAATTCAAAGTTCATTCAATGAAAATTAGTCGTGAAATGGCGGAGATATCTAAAAACAAAGCAGTGGGACCCAACTTTTTATAAGCATCGCTTTGCTGTACCTTATTTTTGGATATCTCGGCCATTTCAAAACCGATTTTTGTCAAACAAACTTTCATTTCCTCTTCAAATTGTATGCCCTTTAACATTACTATATAGAGTGGTGTAAAGTATCTTGCAAAAGGTTAAAAGCTGAATCCTCACCCTAACCAATACTATACTATCCCATTAAGACCACTCCCCCTTCAGCTGTCCTAACAAAGAAAAAAAAATCTAATGAAACAAAATCAAGCACAGTGATAAACAGCAAAACTACACCAAAAAATGATATAATCCATTAATACAATAATAATAACAAGATAATGACATGAAATGAGCAAATTCGAGGGTGGTAGGAGAATAACTTTGCTATTGATGTCCATGTCAGTTATTGTATTATAATGCTACAATATAGGGACCTTCTTATATCTAGTAGTAACCGTCATCAAAAAGTTCATCATTTCACAAAACGTTTATCCGTGTCTAGCATGCTGGAGCATTTCGCACGTAAAGTCCTTCACTTATGACACACTTCCTGAGGCCAAGGATATAAAAGACGTTTGATTACGTGACTTGAGACTCATCTTCCGTACATTGAATAATAATAGTTCTTTTTTTTTTCTTTACCATCCATACATATGTATAATTATTCTGGAATAAGCTTTAGGAATACATTTTGTTGATTAACATGCGATTGACTGGGATGTAATAAATTTCAATTTTCAATTTCAATATTATTTTTTTTTCTTATTTCTCGATGAAAAATACATAAAATTCAGCAAAATATGATAGTACAGGATGTCCAGCTTGAATATATACAAAAGGAAATACAAACATAGTACATAGCGGGCGATGTGTCATTTTCAATCAAAGTAAAAAAAAAATGCAAAAGAGAAATACGATTCAACCTCCTAAAAAGCAAATCTTGTCGAGTGTAGGTCGAAGCAAAAGCCTTGTGTGAAGAACAGAATTAGGAGCACGGATACGACCAAAGACCAAACTAGAGAATAAACAAAAGAAACAGAATATTCTTCTCTATGACAAAATGAGAACAAGTAACCACATGCTGCACACTCAATAATAGAGGTTGCTCTGATAGTAATTCTGACAGGGGAGTGATAATGCGACATAATCGTATGGTTTTAACATTCCGGCTTCCATTCAATTCCTATGTGATATAACAGCCAGCTGCACTTCCGCTTGAAAAAAGAAAGAAGGAGAAACTGTGACGGTATGTGACGCGACCGAAGGTCTTATACTAGAAGTGGAAGGAAAACACCGATAGGCAGGAATTTAAGAGAGCATGCAACTACAAAATAAATAAAGTTGAAAACGTTAAGGAGACATGATTGACTCCATAAGGTGGTGTGTCTCGTTAAGCAAGTAATTAGTATGAGCATTATCGTAGCGTCTCAAAGCTGGATCCACTGATGATTATATATATTTATATATATATATATATATATATATATATATATATATATATACATTATATATCTGTGTGTGTATTCGTGTGTGTATAGAACAATATGGAATAAACTTCGTGAAATATCTCGATATGCCTTTAGACTCATGACCGTTTCCTACAGTGTGTCAAAAATGTTGAAGAACGAAATTGACAGAACGACTTGTAATATACTGTGTCTGAAGTATCTAGCATTCTTATTATTTTGACAAAATGAGAAAATGTGCATTAGCAGCAATTCCAACTTGAAAAAAAAAAGTTAATGTTCTTAAACAGGTGCAACGAGAAACATACCGAATTCACGCCAGAAACGCTTCTGCTGCCATTTTCACGCGGTCATCCCACGAGACCGACGCCCACGAGTCATACAGCGCATCGAGTTCGACACTAGGCAACAGGCCCATGAGTTCGACACTAGATTGAAAACAGCCCACGAGGTCTTAATGTGTTGGTCTCGTGGGCCTCGTTTGCTCTAGTGTCAAACTCATGGGCTGTATGATTCATGGCCTGTAGCATGATTTCGTACTCGTGACGTGCACCCGTTTTGATTGCTACTACCTCCCTCCTGGATCCAACGTGGTTCTTGGAAGTCGCCTTACCCAAACCTGCCCTCGTAACACTACCCAAGAAGACACTGATCAAGGACACCATACTCTACATATCCTCATCAAACATCAGCTGCAATACTGGAACCTACCGCGGCTTCACCTTCTTTCCAAGAACCATTCGGGCTTGGAAACTACTCCCAATTAAAATATGAGAGCAACATAGCAGAGATATTAAACATTAGACTGTAACAGACGTGGCAAAAGGGACAAATAGGTCCTACTGTAGTCCCTTCTTGTAGAAGCATAATAAATGGACTCAACTCCAAAATGTACTTAGTAAAACAAACACACTCTCTCGAGCGATAATGTTCTTACTGGTCATATATCCTGCCTCGAAGATATACTTAAAGGACAACGATTGTACACCTAGAGCAGAGTCAGATTCACAGTTTGATATCAAGTGTATAGTAACGGCGCCCTCTGTGGTGGAATCCAGACTTTACAAGTCGCCGGAAATAGTTGAGTCCCTTTATGTGCATCGGTAACCTCACGTAATACCTAAACAATTTATTTGTGCAGGAAGCATGACAAGCAATAAAGATGATCCCATTTGGTGAGAAATAAAGCCTTCTGTCATAAACAACATACATACACGAATTAAATGAGGGTTTTGTTTTCCACCCACAGCAAGTCGAATACCAGTAATAGTTTGGCGTGTTTCCTGTCGTGCTAAGTAAACCATAAATTATAATGATTATGAAGAGGAGAAGAGAACCGCGCAGTTTTTAATGATTGATTTTTGGAATTGTTCACAAGTTGAATTGACCGCTAATGGAGACGATCCTCAGTATTGAAGAGGAATTTTATATATCCTGCGGAAACAAAATCATAAAGAATATAAGAGCGAAACAGTTCAGATTTACAGCCATGAGATCACGCCGTGTCATCAATGTTTGGCAAAGTTTCGGGACGAGCAATTGGCATGAGCCCAAAGTAAAAACAAGATTTGTTCACGAACGAATTACCCCTTGGTTGCAGAGCTCTCTAGCTTGCTAGTGTAACTAGCAGCTTCTAAAATGGAAAAACTCGACACACACGCACACACACACACACACACACACACACACACACACACACACACACACACACACACACACATTAAAGAATAATGATGATAAATAAAACTCATGTCTGGTGACTCGCTGTCAAATTTATGCAGGAGTTATCTCCCTAATGATTATGAATAAAACAATGTGATGTAAGATGATGCAGAAATTGATGGTATACGGTTCGAGGGTGCATAGAATGATAAGCCATGACTATTAGCACGATGTTATACTCTGTCCGACCGGTCGACGTTTTTACCAGCAATAATGAATGCAGCTACATTTGTTATAAATCCTTTAAGGGGACGTTTGGATGATTTTCAGACTTTTACATTTGAACAACAGAAATAAATAAGTTATTATGAGTACAGAGTTTCAGAATTCATAGTGATTGGGATGAGGAATAAGAATGTTTTCAATATTTATAACAAATTGCAATGAACAAGGATGATGACATGGCAGCTTCACCATAAGAATGCATGAGTTGGGGCTCAAGGAAGCAGAACAAAAGAAGAAGGTGTGCATAGATTCTACACAGGTAAACTTGTTAAGCAAGCGGTATTGTAATGGAATTACACTGCTACACTTCTGAAATATGGGAGGATCCTATGCCATCAACACTGTTCAGTGTAATTTTTCAGAGTAATGGTTTCTCTACTCGATGACCACAATGAATTCCACAAATCTATACATGGAGCTGTCAATTTATGTACTACATGATGTGAAATTATGAAATTCGTCTGGAATGCCCCTTCAATGAAAGATGTAAACTACTGCACTGTGTGTTGATTGTATATGTACATTATCGTGAGATGGCGCTACATACTTTCCTCTTCGAAATAGTTTCGCACTCTCGAACACACTGACCTAATGCGGAAGTATCGGAGATGCCAAAGTATCGATGACACTTCAAAGTATTCAACAAGGAAACGAAATTGAATAGCTTTGTAATAGCTGTTTCGCTTTGTCTCAAAAAAGTACAGATAACACTAGGCCCTACATACTAAATTAATCACCCGAAGCCCTTGGGAAAGAAAACACCAATTAAATTGGTTAGAATTATGAAAACACAACATAACTTGTGTTTATATAAGTTTACCTATCTCAAAAGAAACAAACAGGAAAGCTCTTTAAGTACTCTTTTCACGGGAAAGTAAAGTACACTCCGTATTTTTTGGTATTTTTGAATATTCTCTTCTGCATGAGGTCTGTTAGCATTCAATCTTTGCAAAAACCATTACAACCCTAAAAGTTTCCCAGAACTGTTCTATTGAATCAAGAATTGTTATTGTATTTTCAAAGATTCTATTTCTATCTATATTTCTATATCTTATTTTCATCTACTTTAATTTTGCCGTCACATTCCTCGAACAAACATTTTAGACACTACTGCCTCTTTCGGCCTCCTTGAAGAGAGCTGTCCTTTTTCAGGTAGTTACATTTCTTTTGTTCAGTTGATCAATCAATGAATCAATCACTAGCTTAGCTAACAGAAAATCAATCAGTCTAAAAGTCGGAGACTCAATTCACTAGACATGTTGTTAACTCATTATAATCATGAATGGAATGAGCAAACAAGAGTTAATCAATCTCTGATTTAATTTGAATTATTGATTGATTGATCCTTCTATTCTACGTTTAGGTGATATCAACATTGACAGCATCAGCAGCAGCATGCCAACAACAAAAACAACACCGAGAACGACTTACCGACACTGCTAAATGTGAAATACTTTGGCGGTTAAAACCTATCTAGCCCATTATGCCTTAACTTGATAGTGCGTTCTTTTCTCGATCCTTCATTGAATCCTGTAGGAGACGAATTGCAGATGAGTTTCAGCCGTTGGTTTCAAATTCTGCATGAAATGTCCCGGGCTTCTCTCCCCCGTCTGCCGACCAGAATTATCGCATACTCTCATGTAAATTAGATAGAGACGAAGGGAAATTCATTTGGTGAAATAACCTCCGCCCGAGGGGGGATGAAATGTCGCCATTTCCATGGCAGTGAATAATAGATAGTCAAAAGGCTAACAAAACGACTCCTTTCTTCTCGTTTTGCATTTCTTGTCGGGCGGCGCAAAGGCCATCAACGTGCATTATGCATTAAGCGATTGGGCTTGTCTCAGCAGCTAGCGAGGACGGCTGTCTTGGAGTAGATTCGCGAGGTAGCCACGATGCTTTCTTCTGCTGTCATCGTACTCAGTATCGATATCAGAAAAAAAAGAGGTGTCCTTGTACTTTCAGCCTCTTTTATTTTCTTCTGTCTTCTTAAAGCAAGCGCAAAATCTTATCAACCACTAATTTATGCTGTTGGTTTCCCGCAACTTGAACAGACAATGCACAAAATGATTGCCCTTGTTTGCTATAAATACACACGGCCATTTTACGGTAGTTTCTCAGCCGCAAACTAACTGTTTCCCCCTATTTGAAAAAAGAAAAAATGTGTCAACTAAAAACTCCACAATCGTACGAGGTCACGCTGTGACGAGAACGTAACAAACATACACACAAATTGAATCGCTTCATCCCTGTTTCTTGATCAGAGGTTATCAAAATTGTTTCTTCTTTTTTTTTCTCGGCAAGAAAATGCAACGACAGTAAGACAGTTGAAGGAAGAGTTTGCGCGTACGAAGAGCAACGTAAAAACCGAGAGCAAATGAGTGGCGTTTATTGTACTTTTAAGCATGATCAGCGTTTCTCGCTATACTGCTTAAAAGACAAGTTCACCTTCATAGACACGACATGTGGATTTTGTGAATGCAGCAATGTTAGTAAAACACTTCAGTGAAAGTTTGAGGAAAATCGGACAAACCCTTCAAAAAGTTATGATTTTTTTTTAAAGTTTCTGCTCAGTCACGGCTGGACGAGAAGACTACTAGAGCTTGTGATGTCATTATTATGTGTGCAACGATATAAAGAAAGTATAAAGAAAATCCAACATATTTTCACTTTTCTCGCATAACAAAAGAACAATTGACATCTCTCTTTCAGAAAGCAGGGGGAATAATATATAGCCTACCCTTAACATATGTCAGTAGCAAGTTGAAAAGAAATTGCACTTTATTCAAAAAGTAAAGCTTTGTGAAATTCTCTTTTTATTTTCTTTATATCGTTGTACGCATATGACATCATACACTGTAGTAGTCTTCTCATCCAGCAGTGAGTACGCAGATACTTCAAAAATTCATAACATTTGAACGGATTGTCCAGTTTTTCCCTAGCTTTCATTGATGTGTTCTACTAATATTGTTGTCTTCGCTCTATCCACTAGAAGGTGGACTTGTCCTTTAAGAATGTGTTGGATTGTGTGTGAGTGAGTGTGTGTGTGAACGTGTGTGCGTGTGTGTGTGTGTGTGTGTGTGTGCGCGCGCGTTTGTGTGTGTTCCTTTTCGTGATCCGTATGGTACGAATTTGAATTCATATCATCTATCTCCAGGAAATAAAAATTGAGTTTGCCTGCATGCCGCAGAAAGCGTTAATCGTCGAATTGAAAGTATAATTCAAGCGTTAATCATTGAATTGAAAGTATAATTCAAGCATTTATCGTTGAATTGAATCGTTGGTATTGGTGTGTGACCTTTGAAAAGGTTGAAAGGGTGGATTAAGGGTGGGTAGGGCAATGCACGAATTTCCCACGGAGTGTGCTCTGAAATATATTGCTACACGACTACGCAATGGTTCTGCTTTCACTTTGCTTGTATTCCAGGCTGATTGATATATCAAGCTTTGTTATCTTTTTTTACATATATTACAATATATCTGAGGAGGGAGAGGGATAGAGAAATACAGAGAGAGTTGAGAGAGAGAAGGGGAGCGAAAGGATCCCACTCTCTGCATCTATAGCACATACAGAATACAAGTAATAGCAAGAAGAGAGACAGTCGCATAGCAGCGCACTAAAGGGAGTGAGACGAACAACTCAGGGATGATAAAATGATGATGATGATGATGATGATGATTATGATGAAGATGATAGTAGTAATGATAATAATGATAATAATAATGATATAATAATAATAATAATAATGATAATAATAATAATAATAATAATAATAATTATAATAATAATAATAATAATAATGAAAATAACAATAATAAAAATGATAAATGGGCAGAAGAAGACATCACCCCATTACAGGCAACACAAAATTGACAAGACATACTGTAGCAAACAGTAATCAAGCTGTATTCTCTTTTTTATTCTTAAACATTATCTTCAAAGTATTTTAAAGGGATTGTATAGTTTTGGTTGAGACCTAATTTCAGGTTTCTAATATTTTTGGTGAGATAATGAGAAACCTCTTATGAAATATGAAAGAGCATGTAATTCCATGAGGAATTCATCTTTTATTTGATGAAAATTGGTTTTGAAATGGCTGAGATATCTAAAACAGAGCGATTCTAATAAAGTGTGGGACCCACCTTTTATTACGATCGCTTTGTTTTACTTTGTTTTAGGATGTTCGGTCATTCCAAACCCGATTTTCATCAAATAAACTTTGAATTCCTCTTAAAATGGTATGCTCTGTACTATTTCATGAGTGTTTTCTTGGTATCTCGCAAAAAGTTAAAAGCCAAATTCTCATCTCCACCAATACTGTACCATCCCTTTAAGTATACTAGGCCCTACTATAAACAAATTTCGAAAGAACTTATAAGGTGCAGACATACAGTCGAGAGAAGAATAATCAGATAGGTGTTTGAAGACTGGAGTCCCTTCATAATTTGTGCAAATTTATTCATAGGTTTTATAGCTTGACAATTAGTGTGTTTAACCTTCAACTTGTGCTGGCTTTGATGTCCCATGCTCAAAGCCGCTCTTCCGTAGAGTTTGGATGTGGCGACCAAAGAAGTGGTTCTTGATTTGAACGATTTCAAAGGAAATGTATGAAAATTGGCAGCAATAATTATTGTACAAAACAAATCCTTCAGGATTTTTCTTTTTAATCTCGTCCTTACCAGTTCCAATTTTGTAAAAAAGTTACAATGCAATCATCTTGCACACCTCGAAAAAGAAAATATTCACCAGGTTTTATAACGCTTCATTGGTAAAACTTTTGGATTATAAGTAAATTATTGGCTAATGCGCGTTTCTGCGTCGTTAGCAATAACATTTCACAATTAAAAAGAAAATGTCTTGGTTTTTGTAATGTTTTTTTTTTCTCGTGTCCTGTTCTCTGACCATTGAATCATTGCTGTTGAAAAATAATATTGAAAGGGACAGCGAAATGCTCCTTGCTGGGTTTGTTGTAATTGAGATATGATGCATACTGAAACATAAGTGCTTTCTTCGTCAGAGCGATTTATTAACGCCTGCGATAGAGCTCAAACTCGGTGCGGCGGGTAGTTTCAGAGAAGATATTCGGCTGTCTTGTCCTTTTATAAAACCTCCCTGGTGTAATCATCAAAGGTGGTAAACTTGTGGGGGGTATACAGTATCTTTTTTTCAGTGGTCAATTTTGCGCTGAGATCATAAAGCCTTTGCCTAACGAGCTAGGCCAATACACATAGAGATTGCACGCACTACATCTGTCTCCGGCAAGGAATGGCTTAAGTGCTGAGTTTTGTTTTTCTTTGTCATGAAGAAAACCTGGACGAATGTCCGGAACCTTGGAAAGGTTTGTCGAGGCCGAGATATTTAGCATATGACCACCGGTAGACATGTCGAACAACGTGCACAATTTGCATGAAAAGGACGATAAACGAGAGGAAACCCGATACCGCAGGGAAGCGCATGGGTAATCAAATTTACAGCACACAGCAAACAACAAGACATCTCCCGATGCCTTGCTACAACAATCGATCAATAACTTTAATCTTATCGCATCGACGTGTGTGTGACTGTGTGTGTGTGTCTGCGCGCGTATGCGTGTTTTTATTGTCTGTTTTAACTGCATTTTTTTCCTGATTCTTCAAATAAGGGCAAGAACGAAAAAAAAAAACCACCTTGCTCAAAACGCGTGTGGATGCTAAAGTTTTCGAAACATGCAAACAATAAAGTTGATTAACGTATAATTACAGTATTTATTATTTTCTACCCTCTGAACATTATGCAGGTCCTATGTATGTATGTATGTATGCATGTATCTATGTATGTATGTTTGGATGGATGTTTGGATTTGTCTATTTTTACACATATTAAAGATTTAGGCTTGAACTCTTAGGATCCGCATTGTCTATAACTCAAAACGGCTGCCGCGACAAAATCCCTTCCGCACAGCCGTTCACAAGATCGTTCTCAACTGTAATGCCTTAACTCAGACTGTCGACAGGGGGCGACAGACACGTCTCTCTGTCTTCACCCCCCTGACTACTGGAACTATTGTTCTGTTCGGGCACGTAGCATAACTCAACTCCCAGAGCTGCGAAGAGGAGACACCAATGTACCGACCCTCGTTAAAATGATCTCTCCCCGCATCTCGGCCGTCAAGCACAGGCGGCCGCTTTCACCGGTTGCACATCCAATTTATCGGCGACCCAGCTTTTCGCTCCCGTATTCTTTTTCCGTTTGATTAAAATTTGATAGGGGATCGAACGCATTCTTAATTGATTGAGCTCTACCCTGGTCCCGGTTCTGGGGTGCTGATTTTGTGGTTTAATAACATCCGCGAACTGCGTGGCGCGATTCACCTACCTGTTGCCGCCATCTAGACCTGCTTCATCGGCGGAGAAAGTCGTGACTCCAGTGGCAGTCGTTCCAGACGGACACAACTCGAGCTGGGGGTTTATTAGAGGAGGCTGATGCGGATACAGAGGTAGGTTGACACTTTGATTTAAAGGATTGTACAGTTTCTGTCGAGATTGGGCTTGAGGTTTCCAATTTTTTTGTGATATAATGAGAAATCTCTTATGATATATGAAATAGCACATAATACTAAAAGGAATTCATAGTTTATTTGATGAAGATTGGTTTTGAAATGGCTGAGATATCAAAAACAAAGCGATCTTAATAAAAAGTGGGACCCACATTTTATTAGGTTCGCTTTGTTTTAATTTGTTTTTGGATATCTCAGCCATTTCAAAAATAGATTCTCATCAAATAGGTATTGAATTCCTCTTAGAATTGTATACTTTTTAGTATTTCACAAAGTGGTTTCTCAAAGTATCACAAAGTATCTCTCAAAAAGTTGAGCGCTTTAATTCTCGCCTAAACCGATACTATACTATCCCTTTAAGTATCACACTGCATGAAGCTCACACACTAAGAAGGGTTGCGAGTTTGTTATTGTTCATTTCTTCTTCATCATCTTCTGGATGAAAGAAATGTTGATCAAGACTTTGCCCCCCTCTCCTTAGACTAGAATGATCATAAGGACAACATTATCATCCATTATCCCTACTATAACGGCAACGATGCCTCCCGTAACCATGGTAACGATTGCAGCGAACATCATCACCATCATCATTTCATCGCTGATGATCTCTGTGGTAATAAGGGTAATGATAATAATTTTCAATTATATATCATATCATGTGTGTGTGTGTGTGTGTGTGTGTGTGTGTGTGTGTGTGTGTGTGTGTGTGTTTGTGTGTGTGTGTGTGTGTGTGTGTGTGTGTGTGTGTGTGTGTGTGTGTGTGAAGCACTCTTTCTGACCAGTGTTTCGTAACTTTCAGACAGATGTCTGATATCTCTCTCTCTCTCTGGACAGAAGAGGGGAAAAAAGAGACAGACAGACTGACTGACAGACAAACAGATAAAAAAAAAACAGAAGAAACGGCGGGGGAGGAGAAGGATGGCGTAGAGATACCCATGGAAATTATATTCAATAATTGTTATATTTTGTCTTAGATACATAAAATCATTAGGCATTAAACTCTGCCAGAGGTCGCAGTCTATTAGCTGTTGTTCACAGAGCAAAATAACCTCGCTCAGCAAGTTCCAGGAAGCGTTGAGTTGTTCAAAGTTCAATGTTCGTATATGTTTGTTCCTGTGGACAATGTTCTTGTGAGTGTGAATGAGAAGGAGACAGAGATTGGCGGAAGGGGGGGGGGGGGGGGTTGCCGGGAGTTGTTGTGTCAATTTTATGGAGATTCACAACAATTATCAAGTACCTATTACCACTGCTCTATCAGCACCTGTCCGGTCTTCACGTTTCAGTCCAGGGAACTTTTGTTGAATTCATAAACTCTCGAGATTCAAATTATTCCTCTCCTTATGAATATAAATGAAATAGTGAAACCCGTAGAGGACGGACTGAGTTTTGCTACAACATGCATTTCCCATAAGGCGTTTTCACATCAGCCCGATGTTTCGAAATAGCGCGCTATTTTCTGACTTGGGAAATAAAAAAATATCTCGAGCTTGGATTTTTATCGGGCTGATGTGAAAACGCCTACTGACACCTGCCCGAGTTTACTCGCGATTCGTCCTCTATAATATACGAATTATAATGACATGCGTGTGAATGAAGATAATGACTTTGTAATCATGCATGGGTGCGTAGGAAACGAGACTTGAAAGAGGTGGGAATCAGAGACACGGTGAGAAATGAATGTTCTGATGTAAGGCATTATTTCACGTCTGTACAAGACATAGAAGGAGCAAACAGCACTGTGATAAAAGCTGCTTGTAAGAAATCAGATCAGCAACGTATATTTCTTTCCTTGACTGGTTTTATGGCAGGTTTTTAGGACCGGCTAAAGGGATTGGGGGGGGGGGGGATGGGGGGGGGGGGCAAAGTTTGTACGGTTGCAAATTTCCTCCCCTTCAGGTCATTCAACTCCGTGCTCAGTGAGGGACAAACCTCGGCCCAGTGAAAAAGAGAAGGCGACTGTTGTTTCCCTAGCGGAAATGGAAAACAAAAATTAGATAAATAAAGACCAGCGTATATGACAAAAGTCCTTTGAGGCTGACAAATTCATCTGCATTTTAACACTGTAATAATTGTGGCGGGAATAAAGGGACTCTGCCGGGGGATGTCCCGGGGTGGTATTGAGGAATTAAGGGTGTAGGAAAAACCCTGTTTTTGAGAATGCGTCCGGGGGGGGGGGGGGGGAGCGGATCGATGTACGTGTTGTTGTCACCCTCCGTCCACTGATTTTAGGATTTGTTATGTCAACACATCTAAGATTACCCGATCATTGATATCCTTTATTTGAATACCTATAGGTTTATCAATTTATTTCTCTATCTATTTGCTAACTTCGCTTAATGAACAAACAGGCAGACCAAACAGTTTCGATTTGTGTTATTAATAAAATGTGTCTGGTAATCGAGAATCATTTCAGTAAAATTGGTAAAAACTTTTCAGATAGGCCTTCATGTACATCTATGCATTCCATTATATATATATATATATATATATATATATATATATATATATATATATATATATATATATATGTGTGTGTGTGTGTGTGTGTGTGTGTGTATGTGTGTGTGTGTGTATTCCTCTCTTATTCATGTACTTACTAATTGGTTTACGTGATTATTTTGATTGATCGATTCATTCATTCATTCATTCATTCATTCATACATTCATTCACCTATCTTTGTATACATTCATCGATTTCTCTATAATAGTTGAACATAATTGTACGGGGTAAGAACCTCATACAAGAATAGTCTTAGTGTCGATCAAAAGTCGACTTACCGAGACGACCCGAGGAGACTGTTAGGATAATATTCAGAGAATCAACCAATAGGAGAAATCGTGTCATTGCTTGGGTATCACTTTATTTCGTGTAGACTGTTTACATCTGAATGATATGCCAGCATTCAGCTTCCACTCCAACGTGTGTGTGTGTGTACAGGTTGTGACCTTTCGTCATGAATCAAATTATTTGAAAAAAAAAAGAATATCCGGGCATGATGTATGAGGTCCTGTGTGTATCAAAATTCATAAACAAATTCAATGATGGTGACCCACTGAAAATAAGGAGTGTGTGCAAAGAGTATTCTCTTTTTCTCTCTCAAAGTTCGTGGTGTTTATTTTACCACCCCACCGATGAGAAATGTGCCCAAAGGGAACAAAATTGTATTTACCAGCAAGCCGGGGGAAAATAACAGTTACAAGGAGTGAGAGCATCTAAGAAATGAGCCTACGCGCGTGACTACAGACATTAGATCCACATAGATTCAGATCTCTTCCTCTTCGTTTTTTCTTCCTATGAGGTACCATTAGTTTCAATATCGTAAATGAGACGCACACATGGATGTCATGTCATCCTGTTAGTCTTGCCGAAAACACCGATTCAATGATATCACTCGTTTACAGCCAAAGTGAAACAAGCTTCACACGAACAAACAATAAAAACACAGGCATGATGCACACCAGTCAAATGCTTTTTCGTAGATGTAATCTTCTTGCTCTTAGAATGACACCACATTTGCTCCTGCGACGGTTGCTTAGGTCTTATTTTTTTTCCAAGGACTTTAAGGGTTAGGGTTGTGGGTTGTGACAGGATTTTAGGTTTATATAGTTTGATGTGAGGATTAGGATAAGGGTTAGGATTCTGTTAATGGATAGAAATTATGTTTGAGTGTGAAAATATTTCATGGTAGCAATTGTCGCAGGGGCAAATGTCATGGAACCGCTCTTTGGTCCAAATCAAATGTGTTTTATTGTGTCAGTGATAGCTTACATTATGTCCTTTGAATCACGTTCACAGTTTTAACTTCCCCTTCATCTTCTTCCTGTTTCTGAGGAGAAAAAATTATGATGTCTTAAGCCCTGCTCTCTTCAGTTCTCCCGTATCAAGGATATCTCACACATCATCTAGTCCTCTACTAACTTCAACTACAGGTATATACTTTGGGTTTCTTTTTTGTATACTAGATGATTGTTTGCACACCTTGTAGTCCTTGAATTTACAACCGCCACTTGTACAGGGCGCCCTGAATTAATAGACATGAGGCTATATCGTCCTCATTACCGTCTTTAACCCTTTCTGTGCCGGAGAGCTTGGACAGTGTTTACACTGCTATGGGGTTTTCTGTACCAATTGCCACTCAATGCACGTAAAGCGTTAATTGGCAAATTCTACTTAAAGGGTGAGATCAGAATTATGCGATGTTGGGTAGAATCCAGCTTTTTGTTCTCTATCCCGTAAATCACTAGGTATGCGACCGACCGATCTCCTTCCCTTTCCACAAGGGACATCTTTTCGACACTTTTTTTTTAGTTTCATTTTATTTATTCATTTGTAGGGTCTGTTCAAAGAGCTAGAGCATATCTTGCCTCTATCATATCAAGATTTTTATTTGTTATTTATTTATTTCGGTTTTATTTCCACAGGGTAGTCTCATCAAGACCAGCAGGTCCTGCTCTTTCAGAGAGCCCTGCCCATGATAAAAATACATAAACATTCATCCCAACTCAAAATGACATTCATACATAATTGAACAGTAAAACGTTAAAATCGACACACTCGATTACTTATTAGATACAAACAATCATAAATCAAATCAAATCATTTCAATAGATATATTACTTTACAAGACATAATTACTTTACAGATATGCACTTTCGATGCGAACAATTTTGTCATGGTTTAACGGGTGGGTTAATTTCAAATGAGAGACGAACTTGAAATATGTGCATGGAAGCGGAAGTCATAGTTCAGCCAACTTCCTAGCCATTTCTCCTCCTAAATAAAATAGTTCAAAACATTCGTATCATGCCATGCTGCCCTTGTTCAAAAAAGTGCAACCGAAGAGAGACGGGGGGGGGGGGGGGGGGGGGGAGGGAGGGAGAGAGAGCAGTTTGTTCCTGCTCCGATCTTTAAAGTGCAATTGCCCACAGTTGTCAAGTCGATGTAAGTGAATCGAATGGATTTCAACTAACAGAATGGTAGAAGGGTATATCAAAGTCGGATTTGATATAAGGAAGTAATGAATTGCAAACATTTCACGAGCGCAAACAACACGATACGACATGATGATGGTGTCATCCTATCATCACTCAGATTGGTTTGTTGTTACCAACAGCAAAACATTGTACACTCTGCTCGTTTGTTGCTGTGTATGTGTGTTTTTTTTTTTATTGGGTGGTAATCTAACACCTATACATCATTTCCCGTTAATAATCATCTTTAGTATAGATTACAGTATTGCAAGGCTGCTGTAATTGGATGCGAAAAGTACAACTTGAACCTACTGATTTCCAGGGACTTTTTTGAGGAAGTTCAGAGAATTTTTTAAGTACCCGTATGTACCACGAGGACATAATATCATCATAATTCTATATGTAATCTACTTAGGCATAAGTGGCTGCAACCAAAGTCGTTGTTTCGAGATGAAATTTGAAACATTACGTGACATTATCAATCTAGTAATGTCCAATTCTGCAGTAGCTTGTTTTCTGTCTATATTTGAGCAGACTTTTATGCGTATATAGTGGTTTTTAATTCTAGAACACTCTTTCCTCTGCGCCCCGCCCATAACCGACTTCTCTATACTTCGTCTCCCCAGCAGCCTTTTATTCCGCTTGTTCCGGCTAGCAACTATTATTCGCTCACTCTTCGGCGACTGCACCAGTCAATACGGGGAGCACTCTCGTCTACACGTGAAGTAACATAGTTTGGTAGAAGAGCTCTCCGTTTAGCCTGTTGACTTCAGCATGAGACACTGTACGTGTTGATATTTTCAACACCAATTAATTGCTGGAGAGGACCACCATTTCTCCCTCTTGAGTCCTGCTTATTACACCGGTAAGTACCCTTGACACTGTGTAAAATGGTACTGGTAATTGGTGTCGCGCGTATAATGTACCACTCGAGGTGCTAAAATACGCCTGTAACAAGTGGCGAGGATTTAGACCTATAGCAGGCATTGTGTGGCGAGAGAACTTGAGGAAGTGATTAACGTTGTATAGTCATGGCTGTACCCTGTAGTACATTGTTTGATTGATAGGTGTAAAAATATCGGGCATTTTCACTGCGTTAAAGGGACAGCGACCTTACAACAATACCTGCATTAACCCCAGCATCAATACAACGTTTTCTTGATCTAATAAGAGTTTGATAGACATGTTCAAAACTCTGGAATTATAAATTAAGCTCTGGAGCGCTTATTAAGGACTACATGTGGTACTTTTTCCCGTAAAACCAAATAAACAACAAGCAGTGTTATGAGAATGCAAGTCAAAGACGTCAATTGTAATTTTTAAATCATATTTTCCTGATTTAACAGGTGTATTATTATAGGCCTATACTTATATTATGTAGTATGTAATCATTATGACCTGTGATTACCGTTATAAGTGTTACAAACCAAAATCATAGCTCAACTTCAAAGTACGAAAGTACGACTACTACTACGAATGTTTGAAAGACACTCGGATGGTCCCATGCAGATCTTCTAAAGAGCAATTGAAAGACCGAATCAAAACCAAGATCTTGGAGGGGGATGACATTTCAGGTCACAATATTATACCTTCTTTTCCTTTTTCGCAGACAATGTCTTTGATGATAACACCTTTACACATAATATATTAGTCGTTTGCAATGTCTTTTCCCCGCTCAAAGGCATAATTTACCATTTGCAGATGAAAGAAAAACCCAGCATTATTGCTTTAAAATAGTTCTAAAATGTGAGTTAGGGATAGAAACAACCAGTGTAAAAATTTGAATCCGTATAATCAATGTTAAGTATTGTTAAATGCACAAAATAAGAACAATAGTTATAATAAGAATATTTCCAGACTAAACCGTCTACAGTTATGGTCTATTGAGAAAAATACTGACATCTCCTTATATTTTAGGCTTTATTGCGAAAATTTTATATGGTATTATGTTATGTGATTCAACAGACCTACTCATATGCATCAAATGTGATATTTTGAACATTTTAAAACCACTGCTTCCAAAGGTAAACAGGACCCTTAATATTTTCCTTCTTATCTCCCTCCTTTTCTCGTCTTATTTCTTTTTTTATTTTCTTTCCCTCTTTACTATATTCCACCTGCTGCCCCTTATTTCACTCCCAGCTGATCACTCTTTGATCAAGGTGATATTTAGTTGATCAATATTTAGTGGGGGCACTGAGGCATAACGGACTTCCAACCGGAGGTCCCGATTTCAAATCCAGTCCAGTGCTTACTAGTACGTCCTTGGACAAGCTGTCTTTGGATAAACCCGTCATGTCCCTCTCGACCCAAGTGTATAAATGGGTACCTGGTAGCGCTATTAAAGGGAAATGATAATGGCAGAGGCCTTCTGGTATTACAGTGTCAACACTGAAGAGGCTACGCATTCTGGATATAGAAGACCATGATAATGATGATGATAATGAGGATAACAATAATAATAATAATAATAATAATAATAATAATAATAATAGCAATGATAACAATGAAATTATTATTTTCACTATCATTATTATGTTATTATTACTACCATTGTTGTTGTTATATTATTATCATTATTATTATATCCGTTGTGGTTCAGTAGATTATCCCACGGACTCTGACCCGTGAATCCCCTGGTTCGAGACCCCTGGCATCAGCGGCTGTGCTCTTTGGACGATGCTCTCTATCCTCATTGCCTGTAGGACTTCGAATGGGGTCATGAAAGCATTAGTCCACGCAGTAGCATAACTTGTTCATAAGCCTGACATCGTTCCGTGGTGACCACGACATCAAGCAAATCCAAACAAACAACGTCATCTCTAAGATGATCTCCTTCCCGTTCCCTCATTCACGAGGCACTTCAAAACGTAATCATCGCTAATTCTCGTCATTACGTTCCTGATGGCGTCGCGCGCTTGGGAGCGTGCGTCATTGCAAAGCACGCATTTGGGCCTAACGATTTCGGTGTTGGCGTGATTTCCAACAAGGCTCGACACTAATATATGACGTCGATGTATCCTATGACATTTATTCATCGCACAGGCGGACCATCTTGTCTCAGCTAATGGTGCTTACGAAAAAATAAAGTGTAAGCATCATCGTATCTATCGCAATTATAACATTTCTCTAGGCAACGGCAACGGGGGGAGGGGGATCAAGCAGAAACGCGGGAGTAGTCTGTCATGTTTGCGATTAGACCGTACCGTTTGACAGACACGTTTCAACATTTGAACAACGTTTGAACATGTTACATAATTTTGCAATCGTTGCTGGGAGACATAACTTCTTGTTTTCAGCTTCCTCTTTACAAATGCCAAGACGAATCAGTACGGTGTGATACCACAGGCAGTATTTTTTTTTCTATTTTCCTCATCCGAGGTACTTTATTTTTCCACATATCTTCACATATTTACAATCACATTATCTGCAAGTATCCAAAAGGCATTCAACATAATCATTATGACAGGAAAAAAAATAATTAAAGGGTACATCAATGGTACCAACCAAAATAACTGCGTATTCTTCTTAATCCAATATCATCGAATCTCGTTTGGTTGCACTTCAAACTGATATAAAATCTTAATTCCGCTTTCAAATCTTCTATTAAATGATGTACATTGAACAAACATTTGTTTCTTTCATTGCGTTCTCTGACATAATTCCTGCAGACAATGAATTGGGCATAATTCAAAAAAAAGGTTTACTAATTTCATCTTTTTGTTACCTATATCATATCCGAGAATAATGACTTTTTCATTGATAACTATTACAAGATCGAAAATATTTCGAATTAAAACCGAAACCACTTTCCAATACATTTTGATTTTTTTTTTTGCATTTCAGCAAAAAATGACAAGTGGTTTCTTTACAATTACATACAGTACACAAATTATCATTCAAAATGTCCCATTTAAACAAATTGTCTTTACTGGGCAGTATTCTATGAAAAAGCTTAAAATTAAATTGCTTTATTCTGTTATCATTAATCTGATGAAACTTATATTGCAATACCTTTTTCCAATCAAAATCACAGGGTAAATTCAAATAACCTTGCCAGAGGTATAAACATGAAGGTTCTTGTTTTTTCTTATGCAAAAATAATCTATAATAATGTTTAGCTGACGTTTTCTGTACACTGATTTTATCACCTGTTGACAACTCAATAGCATCAAATTCTTCTGTGTGCAGCAGTACAGGAGTTTGTTTATTATTACGTAACTTGTCTAACCACAGGCAGTATTTGGAAGTAAGCACTGAGGTCAAGTAGCCAGCAGGATGGACGTTTATAAATGTAAAAATTGTATGCAGGTGAACAAGTGTTTTGTAAGCTCTTGGCAATATCTTATTTGTCATTATGACTGTTGTCACTAAAGTCTTGAAATCATGTGAAATTTTCGAAAGTCACAAAGTTATGCTCAGTTCAGTTCAGTTCGACTCTTTTTTTTAAACTGCATTCTTGTTTTAATGAAGACCATACATAATGGTACACGTACAGTGTACTTTAAACAAAATGTTCATGATAAATTCACAGCATGATAGCCACAATCATCTCTGAAGTATACGGTGAAATCAAAGAAATTAGCAATACACTTATTTCCTGTAAGTTTTATAGAGAGAGAAAAAAATGCAGGAGTCTGCTATCTTAAGCAAGTGTTTGATGATAAAGGCAACCTAAAAACAAAAATAACATACACATCAGAGATGGACAATTTACCATTGAAACCTGAAATGCATACTAACTTAATGATGGATTCAACAATAGGGAGCCAGAGGGGAAGGGGAGGGGAAAAAAGAAGCGATGTGAGATGCTAAGTGAGAAGTGTGGTGAATCTTTAAATTTTCTTCCATAATGAGATTTTCACGGTTTTGTTGGCTTATCTTCTTTCTTTTTTTCACTCTGAAAGTCATAATGCATTTTCTCTTCAATCAACTTAGAATGAAAATGATATTTGTTTGAAAATGATAAGTTCTTGTAGAATATACCGCCACCCACTTAACAACGATGCCACAAGGAAAGTGTGACATGTATGATTGAAAAGCCTTGCCGCGTTGCTCATTTGTGGGGGAAGAAATGGAAAACGCTTTGTGGGAATTTAGTTGCAGACAAGAAAACGTAAGATAATAAACATTTTCCTCTCCAGACCGCAAAGAGTTTATAATTTCTGAACCCATGGTAAGTTCACCTTTGAAATCGCTCGGTTACATGCGCGTAAATCACCTGCTGATCACGTTGTGACTTGCATTCGCACGCCATAGCTCCCTCAACGAGTTGGTGTTTGTTTTGCTAAGCTGTATTTAATAGGGACGGAGGCGCACAGGTCTTCACAATCACGGTGTCACAGCTACAAGGTCAGTATGTTCTGTTATAACTCCTTGGTTACAACATAATAACTCCTCCTCTTCCCCCCCCCCCCCTCCGTGCACTAAGATAAAATGAGTTATTTTTGTCGCTTCTATTGTGAATGCGAAAATAGTGCGATGTGAGCGTCGGAAACTGACGGCTACACGACTGTGCAATCGCATCTCGTTACAATATGAGCCCTAACCGTTATGAATGTGGAAGTGAACTTCCGATAGGGTATAATATCTGTAAAGATATTTGTAAAGAACACAGAAATAATATCAAGGAATTCAAGGTACAACAATTTAGATTTCTGTTGAATAATCGAACTGATATGTTTGCCTATAATGATATCTGATGACGAATCGTTATACTAGGCACGTGACGCTCGGCTTACTGATTTTTTTTTTTTTTTCAGGCTGAATTCTTCCTAATCAGTTCCACTCCGCGCTGCTTGTTGTTTCATTTTGTACTTCTTTTTCATGATTGACATGAACTCTCCTCTTTCACTTCGATCATGTGGATACATCCTTTTTTTTCCCTGTCGGATAAAAGCCTTCTTTAGGACAGGAATCTCAAAGTCATATTAAGGTAATGACCTAATCAAACAGATAGGCTTTAAGTTAGAAATCCGTCCCGTTTACAGTCGCTCCCGACTTTTCCTAATAGACGTGTGCATTCGGTGTCAGAGCAGTAAATTCTCATCAGGCTTGGTGCGTATTTGGGTGTGGATAAGGAGCCTGCAGCTGGGTGTAGAGGATTTCGTAGGCTCCATGCTATACAATACAGCTCTCGTTAATACAAGCTCTCGATAAACGTTGCATTGTTACCATGAATGGAGAGTGTTGGCACGGCTGTTCAGTGGATAAGGCTCCACACTTCCATTGTGTTTGAATCTCCAGTATAATTGCAATATTGGACACTATGTAAAGTTTCTCTTGACAATACTCCTCCGTAGCCATGCTTAAACTTTGTAATGGGAATATCTGATAATGCTGTGGTGATGATGATGGTGGTCTTAGTGATCATAATAATACTTCTAATAATAGTCATAACAACAACAACAATAATAATAATAATAATAATAATAATATAATAATAATAATGATAATGATAATAATAATAATAATAATAATAATGATAATAATAATAATGATATTAATGATAACAATAATGATAATGAAAATAATAATAATAATAATAATAATAATAATGATAATGATGATAATAATAATAACAATAATAACAATAATAGTAATAATAATAATAATTATTATTATTATTATTATTACTACTACTATTATTATAATTATAATAACTATAATAATGACATCATCCGCAGCAGCAAGAACACTTGAAACCGTCCTTAGAAAGAAAAAAAAACACAGGAAGTGGCTAATCTGTTAGTATGTGTCGCGTACGTAACATTTCTGCAATCAATCAATCAATCAATCAATCAATCAATCAAACAAACAAACAAACAAACAATAAACAGACGGTCAGACAAACATACAAACAAACAAATTTAAAGAAAATGCCAAACCCAAGAAGGACATAATCCCGCATTTTCGCTCTTCGGACGTGCTTACCAGTACAGTGTACTTGGATTCCTCCTCCCCCCCCCCCCCCGCCCCCCCCCCCCCCCTTTCTCACTCTCCCTGTCTTCCGGCTGACTTCTCTCTTGTCCATCCTCTGTGATCGCAGACAAGATATTCTACATATTCATGTCTCTAACCGATAGTTTCCTTCCGGAACTATCGATCAAAATGCCCCGAAGTGATCCACATCATGTATGCCCAAACGATTTATCGTAATGATGTCGGGGGAACCGATCGGGAATGATTGAGTGTTTGGGTGGCGTATCGATTTCATCGGTGCCAGTTCGGTAAATATTATTATTCCTTCGTTTCTAGATACCTGATGGCCGTACTACTCATCCATACAGAATGTGGATAATTTGATACAGATATGAGATATATCAACCAGCTGGTAGGTAGGTAGATTGTAGATAGATACCATAGATTCTAAACGGATGGATATAGATGGATGGACAGATTAGATAGATCGAGAGACAGACACACCAATAGATCAAGTGTAGATAGCTTGATTGATCGATGAAAGCACACTGAGATAGAGATAGATAGATAGAAAGACACTGAAATTATGGCCAATACAGGGATGTTATGGAAAAGGAACAGAAGCTTGGCGAGAGAACGGAGGGAGCGTAAGGAGTTGAGGCAGAAAAACACACAAAGAATTAGGAAATTATAAAGCGAGAAATAATGTATCATTGAAATTTGATCAGAGATGAGCTATAATATTGCAGTTATTAGAAAATACGGTATTCCCAATGATATCAAAGACTCCTCCAGCAGAATAGATCTTTAGCTGCCTTAATTTATACGTGGTCATGGTGGAAAGACAAACGGAGGGGAGGGGGATGAGAGGCGGGGCAGGTGATTACGTCAAGTGCATTGTCCAATGAGTAGACTTACCATCAAAACATTTTAGCTTGCGCGCAAAGCGGGCGCTCTTGATCGTGTCCATCCGGGACGAGCGTGGCCATCGTTCCTCAGGTACCGTCTTGCCCATTACCTCCTGCCTACACTTCACTTCACTTCGACTAGACCCTTGAGCCTCCCCCATGACCCACTTCGCTCCCTCGTCTCCATCTGTGGGCGAGAAGCACCCATAAAAATCACGGGGTTATGGGACGTTGAAAGCAGGGAGGTGGAAAGTATCATTGTTAAAAGGTCTCTCTGGTCCCGGTGTGAAGTAAGACGTGAAGTTCGCGTCAAAACCTCAGAGGAGATCTCTCTCATCCCCCTCCTCTTTCATCTCTTCCTCTCTCCATTTTTCTTTCTCTCCCTCTGTTCTTCTCTCTATCCAAATACTTGGATGGGGTTTGACAAGGAGGAGCTGGCTTGGGTCACATATTACCAACACATGACATTGTCCTTCGTATGGACTGAATATGAATATTTTGAAGAACTCGGTAACCAAAATGTACCATCCGCGCATAACATACACACAAATTATGTTATATCATACACTTAGTGTTTGTGTGCTTGGGCGGGTAATTGTTTGTGTGAGATTTGTGAGAACATTTTTTGCGTTTCACATTGTAATCATAAGCTATAAACAGAGCACTTGTTTACTCTAGTAGATAACAATTAAATAATAGCTAACGTGCCAAACATGCCTCATTTGTGTTAACATTCACTGCCTATGTAAATTTTATCCGGATGCTTACGCAATCGAGCGACAACCGCACGACAACAGAGCGATAACGGAGCGATACTGACGATCGTTCCCATAGACCTGACTGAATAACACTCCTGTCACGTGTAGTAACGCAACAGGATGTTGCACAACTACCACACAATAGCGAGCTTTAGATCTGCGACACGAACGCTAAGACGACGCTAAAATAGGCCAAAAATGGTGTTCTGCACATGCGCGAAAACGCAGCTGTTTAACTTGTGCAATCCTGGCCAGGGGGCTGCGTCGACTTTATAGCGTTCGCGTCGCTGATCTAAAGCTCGCTAATGACAACTGTGCGCGGAGTAATCAGTGCAGGGCGAAAGTCGCTGTCGTAGACATTTATTGTATACATTTCATTTGATTTCTTTTATTTCACTTACCATGTTCTTATAATACAACATTATTACAAAGGAGAAATATTATTTGTTTGCCAAATAATGAAAAAGCCAAATTAAGACAGAACGATGCATTGATTACGCAAGTTGCATAAAACAAGCGTCAGATAACTTAAATGACAGATGCATTATCATAAGCATTATAATCACACATGTCCTGCATTTGCATACGCGTACATACACACACATACATACACATTTATATCATACAAAATGTATATTTTGACATTCGTGAAATCAAGGCAAATTGAAATACCTCTAACTTTTGAGAGACATAAGGAATTTTATTAAACAAAGGAAGATCTTGCACAGCATGCCCTACACAGGAACGGGAGAACTTTAACTTCTCTTTCATAAAGAAAAATATAACATGAAAGGGATATTCATAATCAAATGGTATGATATTTAAGTAACAGAATGTGTGTGTGTGCGTGTGTGTGTGTGTCTGTCTGTCTGTCTGTCTGTCTGTCTGTCTGTCTTAACTGTCTGTACAAAGCAGCAATAGATCTGAAGACATTCGTGAGCCGATCAGTCATAGCTTTGATAATTTCATAGATGACTATAGAGCGCTCCCTGGAGCCCACAAGAGTTTCCGTCTCCGCATCCGATGATACTTCCCCCTTCTCAAATCACCTGTCGCTCGTATCATCTCAATTTCTAGAACGCCGAGGAATGTGACAAGTCTCTTTCCTCTTTGATTCCATATTCCATACAAAGACTTGCATCTGTTGCAGGATGCTCATGGCATATTTTTCCGAGCTATTTTTAGCTTTTGGCTGATCCTTAGGTCACGACCCAAATGTCACCATCCGAGACAAATATTGCGAGATTTATTTCTCTTTCTTATAGCCGAAACCTCGTCGGGGATAGATTGCTTGGTATATGAAATTGCGAGGAGATGCTTAAAGGGAAAATCTAAGAACACACGCTAACCCCAACACAAGCACATATCGACAATATCAACATTTGCAACAACAGCGACAAAACCAAAACAGAAGGGGGACATGATTGGATAAACGACTGTAGTAAAGGACGGAGAGATAGATAGATAGATAGATAGATAGATAGATAGATAGATAGATAGATGGATAGATAGATAGATAGATAAATAGATGGATAGATAGATAGATAGATAGATAGATAGATAGATAGAAATATAAATAGATACTGTAAAGAGATAGATAGGTAGATAGATATATCGCTAGATAGATAGACAAGTACATGAATATAAATAGAGATATATAGATATCTATCGATATTCAATTCAATTTCAATTCAATCTTTATGATATGAATAAGATAGATAGAAATATAGTTGGATAGATAGATAGATAGACATATAGATAGACATAAATGAGTAGATGGATACATAGATGGATAGATATACAGATGGATAGATAGACGGATAGGTGGATAGGTGGGTAGAGAGACAGAGATAGATAGATAGATAGATAGATAGATAGATAGATAGATAGATAGATAGATAGATAGATAGATAGATAGATAGGGCGGGACTGGGGTTCGGGGATGGATTGAGAGTATCGTTAACTATCTTTATCACGTCTTCAGCCCTCACCGTGATCTGCATCGGATCTCTTGAAGCAGAGGTTACAATCTGCACAAGATGACGTCTTGTGCCACCGAGAAAAAGGAGAAAATGAATACTACTGCTAAAAAATTTAGCTTGATCTACATTTTAGTCTTTTGTCTGATGAATTTAGCTTGATTGTTAAAATTTCGATCGGGTTAATCGTAGCCTGTCATCCATGATTCGAAAAAAGAGTCTCTTACTACAAGAATATCAACACTAATAATTGTCTCAAAATCTGTAAAAGAACATTTAAAGGAATTACAGCATATAGTGCAAATGCATTTTTTTTTGTGTTGATTCATGACACGCTCAGCATCACTTATGTGGCCAAATGAAAATCTAAATGTTTTATGGTAATAATGTTCTTCTATTTTTGTTTAGATGAATTAAATACTCGCACAAAAAAAGGTGAAAGAAACATCCCAAAGCAAGATTCTGCGAGAAAACCATTATGTCAATCATTACTAAATAACTATAAATATGATTAAGAAAAGACACTGCACAGAAACATGCAAGTTATGCTCTTGCCTATAGGGGAAGATGCATCCAATAACTTTTATCAATCATTTTAGTACTCTGCCAGTTGATGGACAGATGATGGCAGAATTTTGGTTTGGATTTTTTTTTTTTTTAATGTGGGTGTATCCAATTAATTTGAAGAAAAATAGTGGAAACATTATCATGAAATATAGCACATAAATTATGTAGATATTCTATTGGCTACATAATCAGGGTATGAATCAAAACAAATCAACATGCTTTTGCATCGCATAGTCCCTTTTAATTTCACCCTCTTATACATCCCGTTGCTAACAGTTTGTATGTCTCTTTATTCAACGCGGGCACGTGTTGTCGGCTTGACATTCGCTGTGATGGGTGAACGTGTTGCAACACATCAAATGAAACGCCATGTCAGAATGAAGCGCTCATCTCCCTCCCCTCCCCCCCCCCCCCCCCAAAAAAAAAAAAAAAAATGTCAGATGCTTTCTTACGAGGAAGTTAAGTATTTAGCGCCAGCTATGTTTTTAATCGCCACCATGGTTGCTAATCATTACAATTTTATTGGTACTCTTTTTTACCTATTTACATGTAAAACAAAGAAACAAACAAACAAACAAACAGGCAAACAAACATCAAGCAAACAATGCAAAAAAAAGTTTAATGAATACTGTTTTGCTATTGATGTTTGTGTTGTTCTCGCTGTTTATCTTTGTTTAATTTTCTCACTCTCTTTAGGTTGCTAGTTTTATTTTTTCTTTTCATTATAGTGACGTTACTCATCCTCTCTCCTTCAGCATTTTCTCCGTATTAACGTGACCTTGCGATACCTCCCACCATGGAGCTATATACAACACAATGTCCATTTCCATGTGTTATGGGTTTGGCGCGTGTGTGTTTATTTGTGTGCGTGCGGGCGCACGTTCGCTTGTTTATCTGTTTCTGTACGTGTGTGGCTGTGTGAGTGTGGGTTTGCCGAAGTATGACAAAAGTATGTCTCTGCCGCACAAACTGTCCCTGTTTTCGTAGCTTGGGGGCGCACGTAACTTGTCTCATGCCGGTCTCATGGGGTTTCATGGGGGAAAAGAAAACGTTGGTTGATGGCCCGCTGTGTGTTAAGTCAGCCCGCCAGATGGTAATGAATACAGAAATGTAAGTCGTCTTCCCGAACGCTTTCCGTTCTCCCGTCGACTTTCGATTAATGCCTCTTCACCAATTAGGAGGGGGACAAAATCGCTGTTTGAGTAATCGCATATTAGCCCGATTTTTCAAGTGATTAACGTCGGTCCAGTCGATATACTAGATATATCCCTTTCCTTTTTCCAGGTAGAGCAACCATTTTCTCTCAATTTGAATGAGACGAGTTCTCTTTTTGTTTTTTTGCTAGTCTAGTGTGTGAGTGTGTGTGTGTGTATGTGTGCGCGCGCGTGTGCGTGTGTTTGTGTATTTGAGAAGTGCCCAGCAATACGTAGCTCTAACTCAAATACTATTCAGCTGTTTAGATTTCACCTCACTCATGTGTTTTCCGCGATTGTTCCAGACTTTGTAGATCGGACCCCGTGTATACAGTGAAGATTCAACAGACCTTCTTGTGTTTGGTTAGGGGCCTTTGTCATGTAAGACTTTATCCGTTTGGAACGCATTCGACTCGTTTACACGTGAGTTTCAAGACTAAACAAAATATTTAAAAAGATAGAAAGGTAGTTAAATCATCTTTCGATTGTGATGTATTTTTATCTCTCTTTTAAGGAATATTCCTATTCAATTACGTTCAATATATACAGGAAATAGGCTTTATAAGACTTATATAAATGATCCTACTGATTTTAATTTGAGAAAATATAAGAAATACCGAAATAGATTAACAACAGTTATAAGAAATTCACGAAAAGCAGATTATTCTGATAAGTTGAACCATGTTAAATCAAATATGAAGGCCACATGGAGAATTATGAATGATTTGGTTGGGAAGAAAGAACAACAATTACCAAAAAAAGACTTCAAATTGAATGATTGTATTATTGATCAGGGAGATGTAGCCGATACATTTAATTCTTTTTTTTTGTTAATGTTGGTCCTAATCTGGCAAATATATTTGATGATGTAAATGAAGATTTTTTTTTGAAATTTTTGCCAGAACCTATATCCTCATCGTTATTTTTAAACCCTACAAATCCCACAGAAATTATTGATATTACGAAAAAAGTTGAATTCTAGCAGGGCACATTAGTACTTAAACAAATCATATATCAAATCGCTGATCCACTTACTCATATATTCAATCTTTCCATATTGTCTGGAAAATGTCCCAATTCTTTAAAAATTGCAAAGGTAAACCCAGTGTTTAAGAAAGATGATCCTTGTCAAATTAGTAACTATAGACCAATTTCTTTTCTTCCTAGTATTTCCTAAATTCTTGAAAAAATTATAGATGATAGGTTTTATACATTTTTGAATAATCATACAGTTTTGAATTTACATCAATATGGTTTCTGAAAGAATTCTTCTACAGATTTGGCTTTGGTCCAGTTGTATGATCAAGTTACAAACGCAATGGCAAATAAAGGAATTATAGGAATTTTTATGGATTTATCTAAGGCGTTTGATACGTTACAAAATGATATTTAACTTAAAAAGTTACAGTTTCATGGTGTTCGCGGTGTTGCACTCTCGTGGTTTAGGGATTATTTATCATGTAGACAGTAATATGTTATACATAATGATATGTCGTCAATTTTTTTACAGATAAAATGTGGTGTGCCCCAGGGCTCAATATCAGGTCCCCTTCTCTTTTTGTTATATATCAATGATATCGTTAATTCGTTGTCTATGTTATCATTTATATTATATGCCGATGACACCAATATCTTTTATTCCCATGATAATATAGAAACGTTAATATCCACACTTTATGCAGAGTTACCAAAGGTATCAAACTGGTTTAAGAATAATAAATTATCACTTAATATGATAAAACAAATTTTATTTATTTTATGCATATGACAACTCACACAAATGATTTTGTAAATAATATAAGGATTGATAATGTACTCCTTGAACGTAAAAGTTCTATTAAGTTTGTAGGCATTTTCATTGATGAAAACTTATCCTGGAATGATCACATACGTTATGTTACAACCTGTATTTCTAGAAATATAGGTATTCTTTCAAAGATGAAAAGTTATCTTCCTGAACATAATCTTTTTATGCTTTACAATTCTTTAATCCTACCATACATTATGTATCGTAATCTAGTGTGGGCTACAAGTGCAAAAACTAAACTCAGCTCTATTTATTTATTACAAAAGAAAGCCATTCGCATCTGTACTGGCTTACAATACTTAGCCCACACCAATCCGCTTTTTTATCAGTTAAAAACACCGAATAATACAAATACATTTCACTCTCTGCTTTTTATGTTTAAGTATTTGAACAACTTACTTCCAAACACTTTTCACGATTTCTTTAAACTGAATTATACTGTCCATTCGTATCCCACTCGCAATTCGCAAAATTTTCATTTAGTAAATCCCAAATTATTAATTGCACAAAAATCTATAAGACATAATGGACCAAATCTTTGGAACACACTCCCAGATTATGTTAAATCATGTACAACGTTATATTCTTTTAAGGCTAGATTGAAAACTACGTTACTGTCAGACTACAATCTATGAACACAGCATCTGAATATAGATTTGTTTTGTTTGATCACATTTCTTTTCCTGTAAATTGGATTTAAAATTACTACTAATATACGCGATGTTTCTGTGTCTATCATTTCATTTCATTTCCATTATCTTCATCATCACCACCATCACTTTCATCTTCATTATCACATTTTTCCTCATCATTACCCTGTCATCATCATCATCATCGTCGTCATCATAATTCACTTTTATTCGTATCTATGCACTAGAATATAAAACATAAGGCATTTACAGTATATTATATTTTGTAGTATTTCCCCATTCCGCAAACTATATATGTGCATTATGTAGATAGGTCCCGGGGCTGGAACGTGTTCAAGCTTTTGCTTATAGTGGCAGTCCTTCTTCCGCATAATTTCTAAGGTAATTATTTGGAAATTTGGTAATACCTAGAGTTATGATTTGTTAATGGAATTAATTTGCAAATCAATTTTCCTTCTTTGAATCATGTACATTGTAATCTGCTTAGTGATATTCTATGTGACATTACTGAAAAGAATCTTGATTTATGTATGAAATTGTGCTGGAAGAAAAATAAATCAAACAAACAAACAAAACAAAATAGAAATTTTGGAATGAAGACAACTATTTCTGCAAAATGAAAGCGTGTTCATTAAAACACATTCTAATTATGTCTATTTCTATGGTCCAATGCCAATACTGGCTGCGTTTAGGTATTGGGGGAAAATAATGTTAGAGAGGAAAGAAACGTGCATCTATACTTACTTGGAGAATCATCCATCTTTTTTTTTCAATTTCATGATACCACGCTTCAAGATTTCATACATAGACAGAGGGATTGCTCTGAGGAAGCTACAAAAGAAAACAACAACTGCAACAACCACAACACATCACCACCAACAAGAAGAACAACAAGAGCAACAACTAGAACAACAACTAGAACAACAACAACAACAACGACGACAACAACAACAACAACAACAACGCATCATCATACACATTAATGAAACAGAGAGGCCTACTTGAAAATTGCCAAGTGAATACCATTGGAGAATTTTATAACGGAAGATAACAGGGTGTCATGTTCACAGGCGTAAGGTATGGGCTTCTGACGGTGAATATCGCAGAGCGTGTTAATATCTCCTATGCTTTTCCTTGTCTGCAATGAGCAGATTCTTTGGCGAAAAATTAACAGGGTACCGTCGATCATTTACACCGAATGTGGCTTATCGACTACCACATGACCCCCAAGTTTCAGATTAATCCAAAATCCTACACGCAGTGATTACGATACGTATAGTTTGAAATCTCTTCCACACCTCTCTGTATCATGTGCACATAGCGAATGAATTGGCGTGATTTGATAATGTCTTTTTTCTTTTACTGATACGAGAACATGATATGAATAGATAAACTATTATGGTTACCTATAAGTGAGGTTATTAGATGACACAGTGAAATGTAAATTAGGTCATAGTGGTGTGTGTGTGTATATATGTTTGTGTGTGTGTGTGTGTGTCTGTCTGTCTGTCTGTCTGTCTGTGTTTGTGTATAACTATATTTTACTGTATGCTGGAAAAAAAAGGATTTAGCAGCACAAGAAAGAAAAATACGGCTGCTGTTTTGTTGTTGTTCATATTAATTTCATTGTCAACATGGACCTGATATTGAATGAAACTCAAATAAAGAATGTCATAAAACCAAAAAAAGTGTGTGTGTGTGTGTGCGTGTATTTAGTTGTGGCTAAACTCATCTCCTTTATTATTACAGTTTCCTGTATTTTTCCCTGTATTTCCTGTATTGCGTCATTCAGTAGATGGAAATCACTTTTGCCAAAATATTATGTGAACTCAATCTCGAAATTGACGTTTCAATCTAAAAATTGTATATTGTAACAACTGACCTCTTTTCTTTTGAACCATCACATTTCCAAAAGTTGTGCTGCTGTTAACGGTTATATCATCGCAGCGTGCCTTGGAATGACATATTTTTGCCTGCACTCTCAATGCAGCTGAAGTTTACTGTGTGTTCATTTTCCTTCAATTTGCATCCGTTTTGATTTGGATCATAACTATAGAGGGCCACAAATGAAAGTTACCCCTAAAATATGTTACGAACAAATTGCCAAGACCGCGTGTGGGGGGAAAATTGACTTCCAGTTTGGTGGATGCAGTGATGTCGAGAGCGCATTTATTAAGAGTTGGGCGGAGAAAAGACCAAGACTCTTATTATTTTGGTCGTTTGGATCGCCTCCTCCACGTTGTTTGCACTTTGCAAAAAAACTGAAGGTCTTTCTAATCTTCGCTGACATAGTTTGGGGGTTTTCTGAAACGCAGGTAAAAATCCAATACCCTCCATCTGCCTGCTTATAGCGTTCTCGGCTGGGGCAATAACATCCTGGATGTCAGAACTGTTTTAAGACGATTTCATTCTTCAATTCTATTTCTTCAATTCAATTTTTCTTTTTCATTTCACATTGGTGGGTTGCTACAGACCTTTGTTGCACACTCACACTGGAATATCTAGTTTATGGCTACCTCTCGTTAAAGTCTCTTCTTCTTCTTTCTCCTACTCCTCTTCTTTTTCTTTCATTTTCTCACCCTCTATCCCCAGGGTATCATAAAGAAGATAGGTACTGTGAACCTTCCCTCTTTTTGTCCTCTTCTACTCGCGAAACCCTAGCCCCACCTTTGTCAGATGGAAACCAGTTTGTGGAGAGCCCTTGTCCTTTTTTTATAGTTTGTTTGCTTCCTTTTTCCTTGGATGGGATTTGCTCATTGAATAAAGAAAAATATTTGTTTTCTTGTCTTTTCTTTAGGCTGAAGATGGGTAGAGACAGTAAGCATATGCTAATGTTAATGGTAATGGTAATAATGATAATAATGAGGTCTTCTTTTTCCAGGGTAGCCTAACTCTTTAGTGTTGCCAGTGCCCGACCAGAGGGCTCTGTCATTAAAATTACCCTAGCGTTGCCAGGCACCCATTTATACACCTGGGTTGAGATGGACGTGGTGGGTAAAAACATCTTGTCCAAGTACGTGAGCACTGGGCAGGAATCGAACTCGGGTCCTCTGATTGGGAGTCGGGAGCCTTATCCACTATGCCACAGCGCATATTGTTAATCTGCGTGTAAGTGCATAATTATGTCTTGTTTGTTGTTTGTTTGCTTTTATTTTTGTGTTTCGTTTCGTTTGAGGACAGAGAGAGCAAGAGAGAGTGAGGGGAATACGAATGAAAGAGAAAGGCGGAGATTAGGATGGATAAGAGTGTTTCCAAGCTGATAAGCTCTGCAAGCCATAAGGCCTATCACAGTAAATAATTTCTAGAGAGACACTCCTGGTCACACGCAGAGGTTAAAGAGGGGAAATATCGAACTTTGGAAGATGATAATGAAGGAAGGCCTGGATCGATCCAACCCTTGACATCATTATTTGTTGCGCAGAGAGATTTGCCATGATCGATTCAGTACCACTGGCCTGGCCTACTTCATTTAGTCGAACCTCGCTCACATAGGAGGAGGTCGGAGGAGGCGCCCTGAGTGACGGGAAATCTATGGGATCGAGTCACGGAGCGCGTTTACTGTGTTCCGCGCGGCGTCATTGATTGGCCGCTATTCAAACCACTATACAGACAGAGAGGCAGAGCAGACGATTTCTGAGTCTGTACCACTATTTCATTACATTTTCATTTACTTTCCTTTTTTTTCAACAAAGAGTGTCAGTGTACAAAGCATAACATGAAGAAGAAAAAAACAATATACATATTTTCCATACATCGAAATATAACAGAAACACAATAAATATTGAGGAAGAACAAATGTTATTTACTGCATAAATTTGAAAATGTTGAAAATTGAGGGGGAAGCTGAAAAGCAGAGCTTCTCACATGCATTCCCCTCAAAACTAAAAGGCGCCGCGCATGACGAAACATATTCACTCAGATAAGCATTGGCTGTGACGTGCGACTTACACGCGATTCGTTAAAAACTATGTCCCGTGATCTGTCATTCGAATGTCTGTTAAAGGAAGTTATCAACATGTTCACGTAACAAAGGAGAGACAAGGGAAGATAGATAATGAGAGAGAGGAGATAAGTATTAGGAGGGGGAGAGATAAAAAAAATGGATGGATGATTACTTCCCTCCTTTCCTTCTGTCCTTCCTTCCTTCCTTCCTTCCTTCCTTCCTTCCTCTCTTCTCTCTTTTCTCAACTCCGTCCTGATTTTCTTCGTATTGTTCCGTTTGTAGTGCTCTTGTTAGTACTTTGATGTGCCTTAGCTCATGTACCTGCCACACATTCTATTTGTTTGTTAGTCTCCTCTCTGCTGGATCACACACTTTATCTAGTTTTATCAACCCCTTCAACAATGATTATGATATAATAATAATTATTGATTTATGTTTAATTTGGTCAATTTGTTAAGTAATGTATTGGATTTGGTGACCGCGCAGTTTGTTTTTTTCCTTGTTTATGTATTATGGTAAGACGCACAATCTTCAAGCTTTACTTTCTAGCAATTCTCCATTCCCCAACTTATTCATCACTCAAATCTTTCATTTCTTTAAATCCATTAAAGGCATGATGCGCCCTGCTTTTTGATTACTCATAAATTCCTTTTATTTACATTTACGTCTGTGCTATTGATTATACATTTTGGAATGGAGAAAAATTAAAGTTGAACTTTGACTAATAAGAATGATTTTTTTTTTTTTTTTCAGCCTGGACTGGATGTATTTGTTAGGCACTGTTGAGAGCTTTCTCATAATATAGTATAGGCTCTTTGTTGAACATCGTAGCATTAATATACTTTGGAGCACTCTGTGCGCAGTCTTTTTTCGTTATTTTCACCATCACCATCACCATCACCATCATCATCATCATCATCATCATCATCATTATCCTCTTCTTCTTCTCCTTTTTCTTTTTCATCTTCTTCTCCATCTTCTTCCTCCTCCTCCTCTTCTTCCGTGTCCTTCTGTTTTTCTCCTCCTCATCCCTGGGCCTCTATCTTTGCACCTTTCTGACTGGTCCTGCTGAAAGGGCGTGAAGAATCCATAGTCATGTTTGTCACGTGACCCGTAGTAGAGGAACACTTCTCCCACTTCAGATAAAATGCATAAAGGCCTATGCTTTTTTGTTTTTGTTTTCTTCTGGGGGTTACCTAGATGCCAATTACCAGCTTGTATCAACCTATCACGCAATATCATTTCTTAATTCTTTCTCGCCAATATCGCACACCTTTTTTCCACAGATGTGTAATAGATAATGTAGCTCGATATGACAGTTGCGGTGCTCCGTTATGAAGGGAGTTAGATGTAGTCGACGCCCCCCTTTAATATCACCTATGTAATGACACCGCATCTCGGTCCGGGCTGTGGTGAACACTTTTCTTGAAGTGCCGCTCTTGTGGGAGATGGAGGCGGATATGTTGGCGTAATTTTAGAGTCCGCGAATGTCAAGAACTCGACGTGGCCCCGAGGTGTGTGCACCGGCACCCAAAACATGTGTAAGGTTTGACAGCAAGAGTGGGCGTTAATCTCGTTACGTCCTCAGCAGGGCTGAGAGGGATCCTCCAGAACGGGAGAAATGGGGGAGGCGGAGTCTTCTCTCTCTACACGAGAGCGGCGAAATGCGGCAACTTCAGGCGTGCTACGAATATGCATGCCTGGAGTGTTTGATCGTGACTCCTTCCATGATTATACTGACTGTCAGGGTCATCGGTCCTTATAATAGTTTTTTACCAGGTAACTTTGACCGCCTGACGGTGATGCGATGGCTTGCAGCCCGTTTCTAGAGCGTCCCAGGGATCGCTTCCTCAATCCTCAATCCTACAATCTCAGGCGTTCCATCGCAACGAGACGGGGAAGTATATACTCAGTTTAGTTGACATTCTTATGCCAATCTGTTTCCGTAATTGTATTAGGCACATACGTACATTAAATGTCACGATTCATACTATTTCATCCACCTTTATGGATATTGTTAGTGATAAACAAGTTCAAGTTATGATATTGATACAAGGACAGAATCAAGGTGTTCAACAATGTCACCCCAGCAACTCACCGGCAGGCCGCTAGAATTAATTGAACAAACCCACGTTTTACACTGATGGGGGGGGGGGGGGTGAATTATCTCAATATAAACTAATGGAAGAACTCATTGAGCACTTAACCTATATTTCAAGACTGTGTCTCTCAGAGTTGAAATAGGTCAATAGCATGCAAACATGAATACAAAATTTATAGAGTAATAAAATGTTGTTAGCGTATACATTTTCATTGATATTGGTATCAAACCACACACGCAAATTACAGCGTACGTGCAATGTCTGATTCCATTTTCATCAATATAAGTGTTTCCATATCGAAATGACGCAAAGTTATTGCAAAGAAGTATTAGCGATTTTTACAAGGTGAAATGTCATGAAACAAATACAAACGCAAGCAATAGTGTAACAAAAGTATAACACATGAGACACCGCTGCACCTACAAGCACTACACATAATTTACATAGGCTTGATTTGATCTTCTGAAATCACTACGATTTAAAGTAGCTCTAGCTAGATAGTATGCAACATCACAGCTGCCCACGTTATATATATATATATATATATATATATATATATATATATATATATATACACGCACACACACACACGCACACACACAAAGATTTTAAAAGTACGTTTTTGACCAATAATTTCTCATCTACAATCAACACCCCCCGCCCCCTTCAAGGCATTGTGACTAGGCTGTAACAAGACTAGGATAATAATGAGAAGAATACAACTTATTGTTTAATGTCAGGCCAAATAAAAAAAAAAAATGTAGTGTACATTCACGCATGAGATTTGTGACTTCGAGATATTAACGTCGCCTCCTCATTTCAATATGCATGTTTCGTTGCTACTAATATCACTTTTTAGTTAACATTTTGCCTTGCACAGTAATAAGAAAAGTCACTGAGCAGAGAATTCGCAAGTTCAGTTTACCCAGAGTGGCAACCTACCTCCTGTTTGGACATTTATTTTTCACGGCAAATATGCAATGGTCACACTATTTGTACTATTAAAGTAGAGTTTTATATATAACAAAACTTTTAGTCAAGAATGCATGACGTCAAACATCAAATTTCACTGTTTTCCAACCATTAAAATGAAAGTGTCCTGTACCACCTGAGTGGGAACTCACCACATCCGTGTTGTAAACTTTAATGATTTAAAGTGTGTGTGTGTGTGTGTGTGTGTGTGTGTGTGTGTGTGTTATTGGATTGAGGAAAATGCCGAAATATTTGAAACATTCAGGTGAAATTCAAGCAAATAAGCAAAGTATGTTCTTTAGTTCATTCCATTTGTACCGTTCCCCGGATAGGAACTGTATATTTGTGACGTCACAATGGTAAGAAAATTTGGAGGAAGTATGAAAGTAATTTCACAACTATGTTTTATGCAAAAGTACTAATTCATTTGACCTGATACTAAGATTTGTTAAGGCAGATATTATGTCCATGCCATCTCGAGGAGCAAGGTTAAGGATATTTTTTTTTTAAATGTTTTTGACGCTTTGGGCGTTGGCTTTCTCACAAAAGATAGAAATCGAAGCAAATATAGTCTTTGAATAATTGTATCTATTTTGCTAACTATGTACATAAAACTCCAATGATATTTACAAAGAAACTGCACGATGCGGTCCAGAGGGTAAGAGCACGGATTCTCAATGTTTAGGTCCTTGGCCCGAGTCAAGGCACTAAATCCTCATTACCTCGCGTCCTTCGAAGGGGACTTCAAAGGCCGTCTGTTTCGTGGAAGCTTGCTCATAAGCATTGGATGATGCAGACATGTGTGTGTGTGCGTGTGTGTGTGTGTGTTTGCGCGCGCGAGCGTGATCATGTGCGGGATTGTTTGCTCGTGTGTGTGTCGTGCATGTTGTGTTCTTTGCGTTTGTGTATGTGTTTGTATGGATGTCTGTGCTCCCAGGTCCCCAATAACACTACACTGTTAATTCCAGGGACCATCCTAAGTTAGTCATATACTTCAGTAGAGAAAAAAAAAATGTATAAAAATTATATATAATAAGACCCAGACCATCATGTTGTCTCACATCAAAACAGTAACAGTGAAACGTCGTTGATCTAGTTCTTGGCCTAGATTGACGACATCCAAGAATTAGACAATTTGGAGCATGATTTACCTCTCCACAAAGTCTATGATGCCGCTAGGAGCCATTAGGGAGACATCTCCTGATATTCAGGACACGAATAACTCTCTTCATGAAATGTATTCCGTGAAAACCATTCGGCAGGACGTTAACAATGGAAAAGGTTAGGGTGCCGTTTTGAGCATAATCTTACAGCTTAATTTTAATCAATTACTACCCTTGCCTCGCTTGCATGAAATAACATTTTACGTTTAACCTTTTTTTTTTTTTTTTTGTTCTGAAATTATCGTTTTGGCATATGTCCAAACGTTACTGCTGACTTCCATGTTTCAATGGTATCATTCTGCTTTACAATAAATGTGCGGTTTTACAATTGTTTTTTCAATCTTTGCCTTTTCTAATTTTGAGCGCCATGATCTGCCACGAGCGTCTTCGCAGGCAGATATGCAAGGAAAACGCGAAGTACACACATTGTTAGGATTATTTACATTATCATAATCATCATTTTTTTTTTGTTATGTAAAAACGAACAATGGCTTTTGAAGCGAGTGCACACTGAAAGAACATTGCGTTGAAATGGAATCTTATCGATTTTTCGGTGAGCTATCGATCTTTTTTAAAGAAATAGATATTTGATGGAGCTCATGATTTTTATCACAACAAATATACTTTGCTATAATGGTTGTTTTGTAAAAGGTTATTTTACGTCGACCGATCTCAAAACTTGTTGAATTGTTGAATTCATTTTTAAGTAATTAGTTGATATTCAATGGTATTATTAATGATTTTAAGTTTACAAAAATACACCAACCTTTCCCGATATGATACAGATGTATGTAGGCCCCTATATGATGCTTAGCCATTTGGGAACAATATCTTGCATCCACCTCGCCCCGTTCCAGAATACTTCTCGAATGTCTTAGATGTATCCTTCCCAACTAATCTAGATCGGATCTGATCCTCCGCCAGCTTTGAGTTCATTATATGGGTCGATTTTAATAGTTACAGAGCCCCGGTGGGTATAAAGAGACGTGTGGATGTTTCCATGTCATTCTAATTCTATTGAGAATGCCGTTGTATTCTTCGTGGCATTTGCAATGTCTATATCTTACCTTTAATTCCGAGGCACGTATATGGTGGAAGGCTAATAACCGCGTGTCCTTGTATAGTGAAGCTATACTCCTATGCCAGACTTTTTAAAGAGAGAAGGCTGCTGTAACTGCCTCCAATTGACAGTAATATTCCCAGGAAAGGGCACACATTACAGCACACATAACCATGAAGACAGCCTGATAAAATGAGATTTGTCGCCAACGGAGATTCGCAACCTTCTCGATTTATAGCGATGGCCGCGTTTGCATCTCTTAAAGCGCCGATGGTACATCCCGAAAAAACGACAATCACTTTTTGCCATCCTGCAAAATTGCCAAATTCCTTTTAGCAACTGTCGATCGCTCAAGTCAACTTAGGTTTCTGATCGTGTGCACTAGCATTTGGAAAAAAATCAAGGCAAGAAAAAGGAAAAACAAGCAAACAATGAAAAAGCAATAACAAAACCAAGCACCTTTCGGGGGGAAAAGCTTATCCCCTAAATCCACATATATGATGACACCATGTAGATTCTGGTTGTATGCACGACTACTTTGCTCAATATCCACTACACAAAAAAAAAAAGTGTCAGTAATTCCAGTGTCAAATTGATAGTCGTAAGACAGTTTGGCATTTGCCTATCCTACCGTTATTATGACATATGATTATTTTTATTTTGATGCATCGCCATAGCAGGTATAGTATGTAGTTATGTAGCCATGACTACAGTTTATAATACTTTCTCATTACTTCTCTAGAATCATAGCTTAGACCCGAGTGTAATGAATACCATTCATAAGCCTACTCGTGGAAAATCTCTTCTGTTCCTTAGAACCGAATATTGGTGAAATTTTACTTTGACGATGAGCCCTTATATAGGTCGTAGTGTTTTGCCCCAGAATAGAGGCAAAGTAATTATCCCTGGTTGAATTTTATGTACTCCCACTGGTAGTAGGTCCTACTATGTACGACATGTATGTATACACAAATCCCTAAACACAGGAATTTTGCTGTAAATATACGTATAAGGTCAAAAGGGCCGTCTAAGGTGATGGGATTGAGTTGGATTATTCATCTATTTATACTTATTCATATTACTGATTAGTTTATTTGTTCAATTATTCATTCATTTATCTATTTATGTATTTATTTATGTATGTATTTATGTATGTATGTATGTATGTATTCATATATTTATTCATTTGTTTATTTATTCATTCATTTATCAATTCATTCATTTTTTCATTTTTTATTATTATCAAAATAATCTGACATCAATCAACGCGGTGACGGTAAATCATGGTACATTTTATATACAAAATCCTAGAAGGCATAGCGGATGCCCACATTTTCAAGACCCGGATTATACGGCAAAAGTTTGGATCGACCCCTATTCCCGCACAGTTTTACATCGGAGGCCTACTATTTAACCAAAAAGAAAAACAAAAAAAGAGAACTACCAAATTTTAGAGATTCATAGACTTTCACCTGATATTGTGATTCAAAGTTGTTTGCAACCACTTATTAAGAATGCGATTTAGGCAAGGTATTTATGTTACCCACGCTCGGCTTTCCTGTTTGTTTGTTTGTGCCAAGAAATATCATAGTGGTTCATATTCCGGGTATAGCAGCTATAGCCCATTCGCAATATGTGTTGCGTTACATTATACACCAGCATTACACGTTCGACATTGGCTGCCATCTCCGTACATTCCACTCACCTTCAACCCACTACTATATACCTCTAGAAGTAAGAATGAGGTTGACCAGATTGAAGAGTTGTGTGACACGCATGCTATACCCAACCCGCTGCCCTATTTCCGTAAAATCACCCTAAGTGCTTGGAGTGAAAGGCTGTTAGTGATCTGACCACCTTTTTTCTTTAACCCTTGCATTCCTTCGTTCTTCCTTCGTTTCCTTCGCGAACTTCATTCTCCTTTTCAGTCACTACAGTCTGCCCTTCTTTTTATTCTCTTTGCTCCATCTGCAACGACTTCTACTATATCTCCCCGTTAGTGGGAGTGGGTTAATCCGGCGCCACATAAAGAGAAGTCACGATGCGGCTGCCGATTTCAAGTGCTCCTAATTTCTGCCCGCGGTCTGCCCCGTACCTAGCGAAAGATTAAATTCCCCGTATCATGGCAGTATACCAGAGAGGACTGTTCGCCCAAGCGCCCGAAGAGTGCGTGCGCAGTGCGCTGCGGGCTGCAAAAAGTGTCGACAGCTTATCGAGTGTGAACGCCGATTCACGACAAATGTATTTCTGGCCTTTCGCGGGTTGCCATCTCAAAGGCGATATTATTATCCCTCCTTGCAGCGTCTCTCTCTCTCTCTCTCTCTTCCTCTCTTAATTCTTTCTGCCGTTTTCCCCCTTGTTTTTGTTGCTGTTGGAGTCCCTCATTCATAGGTCAAGTATCATCCTTTGAGTCGTGGGAGACATTGTTAAAGGAATTATGAACATCTTGTTATGGTCATCGATACGTTGGCTCTTCTTAATTTCACTGCCATCTCACATCGGGGACAGCTTAATTGGAACTGATTGAATTTATTCAGTCTTCAAAAAATATATCGTAAAGAAATGTACAAACGTCGGGGGAAAAAACAACACAGATGCACACAACAGGTACTGCATTCTTCTATCAACAAAAGTTTAAATGCCAATATGAGAATCAAGTAAAGATTTGGCAGTTTAGAAGCATTTGAAATTTCTGCAACTGAAACAAACGATTGAATATGAAAACCAAAGAGCTCGAATTAAGGACTTTTCACTACATTCTGCCAAGAACTGTCAAGAACCCCCCCCCCCCCAAAAAAAAAATAAATATGTATATATTATATATATAGTGCATGAGGCTGAATGCACTATGACAATATATAAGCACCGACAAATTCTGAATTTGTCCCGAAGGCCAGTTATATTCAATGAGGCCGCAGGCCGAATTGAATATAACTGCCTGAGGGCAAATTCAGAATTTGGAGGTGCTTGTATTGTTATAGTGCAAGAAGAACTCATGCACTATGTGTTATATAAAATAGCATACATACCCAGGTGAATTATAAAAATAGGTAGAAATAGGGAAGTCCAGATCACTTACCAATACCAGTTTCTTTCAAGCTGTGTAACGTTAGACAAAATCCGGAAGTAACAGTAGAAACTCTTAACAGTCAACAGTTAACACGTAATTAACGCTCTGGAACACCGAACACAAGATCCAAACGTGAAATTCCATAATGGCATAGTTCTAGGCCTACAATGAGACCATGCCCATCACATCGTCATTGAGTTTGTTCGTTTACTTCTGATAATAAATTTTGACTTTGCATCCATGAAAATGAAGTTGCTGGTGAGTACTTATGTTGGAACTGATGTTGATAGGAGAAGTGTGGGGTGACGCGAGTCCAGCCGTAACGTTAGGACTAGATGTAGGCCTAGATCTGCGAGCGACAGAGCTAACGTTAATTAGTAGTAGGACTAGGAGTAGGACCAGGTCTAGGCGCAACCGGATTCAAGCACGTGCTTGTGGCAGGCATTGTAGGCGTCGACTGGACCCGAGAAATGGTCAAACTCATTCGTCGCTTTTGCTCTTCCTCAACTCGAGAATAATGCTTTATGCTTGCCTCAGATTTGTGCCCGGAGATTGCCATTATATGGCGTGCTTCGAATCCAGCATTATCGAGTTTGTGAATTGAAGTTGCCCGAAGGCAGTGGTTGGTATACACTTTAGAACAATGCGCTTCAGCAGTAATCGACGACATTTTGTTCGCAAGAGTATTCACACCTACGGGAGAATTGTCGTACCATGGATGGCCAGGCCTTGTGGTTGCTTTTGGTCGTTGCCACAATGCATCACAGTGTGGATGTAGGTGTGAGACATATTTCACGAAAGATTCAACGGGGCAGTCATCCTTATGGGTCTCATACATACGACCTTGTTGACTTTGTTCGTCATCAAGCCCTTCCCCACGGTGATTCTTGGTTTTCATGTCTCTAGCCAGATACACATACCTTTGATTCGAAGAGTCAGTTGTGACAGCAAAATCTCCCTTGTTCATGTTGCGGAGATTTTCTCTTCCCCTGTTGCAGAAATGCAACATTAGATCTAAGAAAACCTTATTCTGGAGACCCCTTGGTGTCGTAGGTGAGACGGCAGGTGAAGATTTGATTTTTGACATATCTTCGTCGGTGATAGGGTCCTTATGCCGTACGGATCCTTTCCCAGCCTCTTTCACTTTGTGTAGCACAGCTTTAAACATATCATTTGCACCTTTGAAGTCACCATCGCTACAAATGTTTACGTCAAGCGTTTGTTGAAAGTGTCGCTGAAGACCATAACGAAGTGTGATCAGAGAGCGCTTAGCGTATAGTTCCCCATTTCCCCTACGCACCTCCGCGTAAAATGTACGCAGAAAGCGGCACAAGTCTTGGGCTGACTTGCTTTCAACATCCGTCAGGCCGATTCCTTTTTCCGAGCAGTACGATTCCAAAATTCGAAGCGCGTATTTTATGACATCTTTAGTTTTCTTTGCGTCCTTATTGTCCAAGATGTCGCTTAGATCAGTCTCTGTTAGAGTAGCGAACCTGTTGTTTTCAGCTTCCATGTTTAAATCTACCGCCGAACTAGTCGAGTCCCCCACTACAGTACTACATAGTTGCTGGCGGCGACGGATCAAACTTCGATAATAACGATAGTATCGAAAAAAGGTATCGTGAGTGTGGCGCAATCGCGTTGATAAGGTGCGGGATTCAAGTACTCGATGATTAAAATGGGGGAGCAAAATCCGATATCAAATCGATAGTGGGTTATCGTTGGCAATCGTTATATTTTACGTGCACTATAACTTTTGTCATGCACTGCCGGCCTGTATCATAAGTATGTATGCTATTTTATATATATATATATATAAAATAGCATACATACTTATGATACAGGCCGGCAGTGCATGACAAAAGTTATAGTGCACGCAAAATATAACGATTGCAGACGATAACCCACTATCGATTTGATATCGGTTTTTGCTCCCTCACTTTAATCATCGAGTATTGAATCCCGCACCTTATCGACGCGATTGCGCCACAACCGCGATATGCTTTGCTCGATATTATCGTTATTCTCAATTCTCGCTGGCTATGCCAGCAACTTATCTGTGTGGGACTAGACTTTCAGCGGTAGATTTAAACATGGAAGCTGAAATGAACAGGTTCGCTATTTTACAGAGACTGATCTATATAAACAGTCTTAGACAATAAGGACACAAAGGATGCCATCAATAATTTTGGACTCCTACTGTTCTGAAAAAGGAATCAATCCGACGGATATTGAGCAAGTCAACCCAAGATGCTTTCTCCGTACATTCTACGCGGAAGTGCGCCGTGGAAATGGGCAGCGTGTGTACGGTATACGCCAAGCGCTCTTTGATCACGCTACGCTATGAACTTTTACTACGGCATTTACAACACACTCTCGGAATCCACATGTGCAGCAATGGTGACTTCAATGATGCTTGGCACGAGCCTTGTGTTTAAATCCAGTAGATCCCTAATCCTGCAAAACATCATCTAGTCCTGGTCGTGGACCCACAGTGCAGTAAGTAGGGCGTCTAACGTGTTACTGATAGATCCATGGTAGACCTATTAGTATTGTAGGGTCAAGTGTTAGCTCTGTCGCTCGTAAGTGACGTAGACATTGTCTAGATCTAGTATAAACGTTAGGCCAGGGCCCCTAGACCGAACCTATCGTAGGGCCTAGAAAACGTTAGATATCAACCACGTAGACCCTAGACTCTATAGTTGAATTTGGATCTTCAGGATCTTGTCTACACAGGTTCAAAGAAACTGGTATTATTGCTTGTCTATACACGTGTAGAGTCTTGATCTAGGCTTTCGTATTTTTTCAATTTATCTTGCCTGGGTATGTATGCTATTTTATATAACACATAGTGCATGACATCTTATTGCACTATAACAAGTACCAAGCACCTCCAAATTCTGAATTTGCCCTCAGGCAATTATATTCAATTCGGCCTGCGGCCTCATTGAATATAACTGGCCTTCGGGGCAAATTCAGAATTTGTCGGTGCTTATATTGTTATAGTGCATTCAGCCTCATGCACTATATATATAATATATATATGTATATATATATATATATAGAGAGAGAGAGAGAGAGAGAAAGAGAGAAAGAGAGAGAGAGAGAGAGAGAGAGAGAGCAGATTCAGCTCTATATAACAGATATTTTGTTTCATGGGCTTGACGGGGGAAACAAAACTCATACCTAGGCGGCTGCCATCTGGGTTAGGCTTGGTAACATGTCGTGCAAAATGATATTCAGGGGAGAACTATTTCTGATGTGTGTCGTTCTGGTTATTCCGTGGCACCACACAGAGTATTGTTGATACTGTTGTCATTCACAACCATTAACCGATATCAGCTATTTCAAAAGTATTGTTTACCTTTGGGAACAGTGACTTAAAAAAAGATATCACTTTTGATGCAAATGTGAGGGTTAGTTGTATCACAGAACATCCTACCATATACAAATTTCGCAATAAAGCCTGAAATATAGGGAGATACCATTATTTTTCTTAACAAATCATAACTGTAGACGGTTTAGACTAGAAACTATGTTATTACAACTGTTGTTCACATTTTGCATTTTTAACAGTACCTAACATTGATTTTAATGATTAACATTATTTACATTGGTTGTTTCTATCCTTATAACTCACATTTTAGAAGGGTTTTTTCTCTCTCAAGTATTTTGAAGCACGAAAGCTGGGTTGTTGTTTCATCTACAAATGGTAAATAATGCCTTTAATATGATTTCTAGATGAGGCAGTAGTTTCGAATTTTGAACGAAACTCAATTATTTGATGGCTGGGGGGCGGGGGGGGGGGAGGGGTGGGTGTGACTGGAAAACCTGTCACCTTTAATCGGCATTTAACCAGGCTTTAGACCATTGAGATTTAGTATGAACACTGAAAGGACGTTGCTATCAAATTATTCCGGTTAACGGACCCGACACGGCGTATGTGAACTGGTCAGTCCGTACATGAACCTCCTATAAGATTGATGAATTAATGGACCCCGTCTCTGAAAGGCGAAGTGGACAGCTCTCAATTATATGTAGAAGATAGCACACGTGGACACGAATAAAAGCACAGTTGCGTGCAGATGTTTGTGCATGTGTGTGTATGTATAAAATGTGTGTGTCTCTTTTATATTTGCGTGTATAGCGAGCTGCGCGAGAGTGGGGTTATAATGGAGTTAAGACACGCACGCTTTTGTTTTTGTACTCATGTAGATTACCTTCACCTTGCATTTTTTTTTTCTGCAAGGGGTCAGTGATAAAAAGACGCAAGTGTAGAGAGAGAGAGAGAGAGAGAGAGAGAGAGAGAATGATGCCGCTATAATCACCATCGACGCAATCTAGACGCAAGCTAGACGCAAATAGGTCGCAATGTTCAAAAATGATACTTCGCGATCCTATAACAGACAAAGTGCATATCCCTCGAAGGCGAAAATGGGAAAAGACCGAATGTCAAATCGCATGTAAACTCAAAGTTTAAAGATCTTCTTCTCCGGCAAAATTCGTATTGGGACCGACTTACAAACGCTAAGCACACCAAGCGCACAACAAACACAAAACATCAGAAACAAATCACTGTCCTATAATCGACAGGCTGCCGGGAGAACATGATAATTCAAAAGGCAATCTCTGTTGCTATTTTCGACGTAAACATAGTGCAAACGAGGTGCACAGGCAATACTCCAGATCGACCACGGGAGGCTTCTTCGACCGTGTTCAAGCAAAATATTTAGGTAAAATGAGGCGGGAGCAGTCGTTTTTTCTGTAATTACGGAGTTGATGTTCGTCCTAGAGTCTCACCGGCCGCTGCAAACAGCCGCGACAAACTTGGGAGGACCCGCGGGGTCGAGGGGGGATGGCGAGTGATGCCGGGAAATTGTGCATCGGATGGGCCCGGCCATCAATCAGGGAACGATTTGAGTGTGTCCAAAGTGTTCTTATTGTTTCTGCTCAAGTGTGCTGTTTACACAGCAATGCATCTATCCAAATTGGTCGAGCTGCAAAAACATGGCGGGCAAACGGCGCAAAGGAGAAACGCTAGTTGACAAAACAGTGAAACACAAGCGGGTGCGCCAACATGAACCACAACAAGGGGTGGGGGAAAAAAAGAAAAGCGAAAAGGGCGAGCGGCAATTACAATGATAGCGCCAAGTCAAAATGGACACTAATTATGACAAAGAAGACATAACGCCACAGGACACAGCGAAAAGAAATACTGCAGGAAGAAATAAAAAAGATTCAGAAGAACAACAAAATGTGACTGGATGGAAAGATCATGTAAGAACTAGAAAGACGAGACAAAAGTTCAGTATTGATTGTGAGTCTTTATTCTCCTTGGCTCGCCTCTGCATGAGCATTATCACTTGGGTATGATTTTGCATTTAAGAGACAGAAATCGTTTAGTACATTGTGGTAGTCAACATGATAGTTTTCGGCTTCAACTTTCATTTCTTTTTCATACCGTATTCCAATATCTCGCCTCGTTGTTCCTTTTCTGTGTGTGTAAATACCTAAGGCTCTGCTATAACTCTCGATTACTTAGAACTCATTACGCCTGCGCACTCACCACAGGACTAACTTGGAGTCAGAGTCGGTCGTTCAGGGAGAGATAAATTAGGGTGGGGGCACATCGAAACAAGAGGAAACAGGTGGAATAGAGCGGTTTTCCCCTAGAGTCGGACGGGAAATTACGACAGGATTTGGTCTGCCGTGGCCGTTCAATCAAAGTGACCTCAGCAGGCCGTTCAAGAGTCCAAACCGTCGGGTCTCATGCTACTCAGTGCCGCCATTTTTCCCCGTTTTTTTAGTGAAGCGTATGCTATTCATGATTTTATTTGTTTGTGTTTTTGGCTTGTTTGTTTGTTTGTTTGTTTGTCTGTTTGTTTGTTTGGGTTTGTGTGCTTGAGTAGTTTTCCTAAGACTATACACATTAATTGTTCTTGGGAAGTCGAAATCGATGAGACTGGTTTCCCAGAGTATAAAAAGGGGAACATCTCGTACGATGATAAAATTATCATGTCTTTAGGATGTCTTAGATAAGGAAAGGCAAAATGCAATAAAATTCTTATTCATGAAGACCGGGTAAACTGCGTAAACTGGCAAGACTTGTTTAAGATTTCAACCACTTGGGAGTAATGACTGCCAGTGAAGGTGTATTCTGAAATTCGATAATAATGATCGAGCTTAGACGCCAAATGCCAATTGATGTCAATGATGCAACAGCGTTGATACGTTTCCTATTATGGTACCTCGCTCGTAATCTTCTTGCCACTTTATGATTATATTCTTAGCTCACACATTCACACATACACACACACGCTTACACACAGTGAGAGAGAGAGAGAGAGACACACACACATACACTGTCACATATACACGCACAATTTTTTTATGTTCTTTATTTGAATTGATTTGATATCGACATCATGATCACAATCGAACGAATGTGAATAATACTATAAGAAGGTGTATGCTTCGCTGCAGAACCACAATTGACACATATTTGATTATGTGACCCTGCACCTCAAAAAAAAAAAAAAAAAAGTCGCCAGACATGAATTTTTAGTTAAGACCATATTCTGAAAGAGCAGACTTTAAGCCTTAAAATGATGTATAACTCAAATCAAATGGACTCTCCTAACCTATCTAATTGGAAAGAAAGCACAAACTCAGAAGGCTCTGAGGCTCTGAAGTACAGTGTCTATTTAAGCGCTTAATCTTTACCAAACCGTGCTGGCTGTGCGATGAATGGGACAAAAAATAGGAAGTAAACCACCAGAGTAACAACAATGAAGGAATTATCAGATTAACTTGAAATTAAGCATGCCTTATTACAAACACATTCTGTTCATAATAAGTGCCAACTTTCAAAGCAGTAGCACTATCCTTTCAAAAGTTATAGAGTTGAAAGTGAAGAGTGTGGACAAGGTTTTTCAGAAATGAAAAAGGGATTCTAAAGACACCCGTAATCACACTATTCTACCAAAAATGTTCGAGATAAACTGCTAAAAAACACACTTTCCTGCCCGTTTTATGATACCAAATTTTAGCATAATGTAAAAGAAGACTTGTTCTTTCAGAAAATATGAACAAGTCAAGTTCGGCTAGGTTGACCCATTTCACTTTAATATTTTCAGTCCCCACGCAAAATCAGTGTGTGCGACTTTATATTCGTTTTGAGGTGCACGGTCACTTATAATAAAAAAATGCACACACGCACAGTCACGCACACCCACTCACATTATGAATTCATCCTCCAACTTGATTGTGTTGTGGAAGATAGAGATTCACTCTCTAATTACGTCGATTTCTCCTTGTCAGGCTCAATGACGAGGCTTCAAGTTATACGAGTGGGATGCCACAAATACCAGAAATCGGATGAAGATGTTGATGTAGCGACGCCCGGTATCAAGGTTATTTACCGCATATAGCGCTCTTGTTGCATGACCCGAATGGTTTTATACTCCAACGGATCCAACGGTTTCACTGCATGATGAGACACATCTCCCTTCTCCCTCTCTGCCGGTCTGTCTTGCTGTCTGTCTATCTAGTTGTCTGTCTGTCTTGTCTTGTTTGTCTGTCTGTCTGTCTCTCTGGTGCTTTCGTACTTGTCCATTATTCTTTCACACTCCGTTCACCTTGTCAGTCTCAGTATTTCTTTCCCTCCTTTTCCTCCTCATGCTATCTTATATGTCCCTCTATCTTCCGTTCTCTATTACTATTCCCTTCCCTCCTCCCCCCCCCCCCCTCCCTCTTCCTGGTTGTTCTAGTTTGGTTTTATTTCGGAAATCATTATTTTTTTTTCTATCTCTAAGTACAGTGACAATTAGATACAAAGTACACCTTGTATACAAAAACAAAAAAGAAGAAGAAAGAAAACAAATCAGGAAAGGAATTACCAAATCCGTAAGAAAACTGTTCCGATAACGGACTGTTAATGCAAGGTCACTGGTTCGATTACTCTAGCTGTGGTGGCTGCGTCCAAGCGTAGGACATTTTAGCTTTCTTGCCTATAGTCTTTTGGAGGGGGTTTAAAGCTGTCGGTCCATTTGTTCCGATCGCTTGCTTACAAGCTTTCATTGATTTCTTAATAGCTACAGTATACGTAAAACAAATCATAATACAAAACAATACAATGCCACATGATACAATGCAGTACAAAACAATACAAAGCAATGCAGTATAGTGCAATCAAAAATAATGCAATACAATGTAATACAATAAAATACACTGAAGTACAACACCCTACAATACAATTCAATACAATACGATACAGGCATTCTCAAACAAGCGACCGAACAGCCACACAGCAGTTCCACTCGCTTTTTAGTACCAGCTGAAATCAGGGGGGGGGGGGGGGGGGGGGAGGCAATAGATAAATAGCACATCAGGGTTTCGAGAGATTGATTTAAGTTTTGTTGCCGAAAGGCGTTTTCAAAGATAAAAGTAAACGCTCGTTTGTATGTTTCTATGATTTGTTTTTCATACCAATCACTTGATCAAAAAGTTTTTGTCAGCTATGGCAGAACAAACAATACAGGCGATTTCGGGTGCCACGGTGTAGCTGCGTATCAAATGATGCTTGGTATGATTTCGGTCGTTGAACGCCGAAATGCTTTTTGGCGACGATCTCTTGGGCTGCTGATTGTTGGAGCGAGAGGGGCAACAGAATTCCAAGAATCCGTGACTTTGTGTATTTGTGTAATGTAGATGACGAAAATAGATGTAGATGACGTATCTTCCTTTTCAATCGTTCCCGACCGTTTAAATCATAATGCCATGCAAGTTCGTTTTGTGTGAGTGAGTGAGCGAGTGTGTGTGTGTGTGTGTGTGTGGGTGTGTGTGTGTGTGTACACTGCACTGCACTGCCTGCGGCTGAGAACCGGAATGTTGTTTCCTCGCATTCTAAGTGTGCAATCGAGCACAGCGTTAATGTTTGTCAAACAGTGGTCTTGCCTAAGATACGTAAACTGATTCATTAACATCTACGCTGATAAGTCCCCCCCCCCAAAAAAAAAAAAGAAAAAAAAGAAAGAGAGTAAAAGACCAATAAACCAAAAAGCAAAGACGGAGTGAAATAACATCTATATATACCCAAAATACGGCACGGTTCGGCCGCGTACTCTCGTAATGTTTTATCATAATAACATTCGGAAGAGCTGTCTTTAAGTTCTCGAATCAGGTTTCAAGAGTTGAAGGATTTCCTGCTTAAAATGAACCGAAATCGAAACCATCCTTACGTTTAGACTTTGGATGAAATATATTATCTACTGAATATACAGTAAATATGAATATAGTATTCATATTATATGTATATTCATATTCATATCTATATCAATATCTACTCTTCTATATAAATTCTGGAATCAGCTTTACGGAGGCAGTGCATGGAAAATGAAATGCTCTAGGGGTTTATTGAATGTATGAAGTATATTTGAAAACTTTGAGGGGACACAAATTTGTCTCCCTAAGGTCACATCGAAAGATGAAATGCATACATATTTTGTTTTTGTGTAAGATCGGATGAAGATGTTGACGTAGCGACTCGGTGTCAAGGTTTTATTGCGTATCACCTCTGGTCGCGTGGCCAGAATGATTGTATACTCCGACAGATTAAACGCTTTGACTGCGTACTATTATAAGACATCTCTACCTCTTCCTCCCTCTCTGTCTTACTGTCTGAAATAATAGAACAAACAAAATAAACATGTATACATTCATACAGACTTACACACTTACGCACAAGCAAACCGCAGCGGGCTTAGGAAAAGAAAAAAAAAATCGAAGACTCACTTCATTCGGGAAGGTTTTTGCCAATACAGTGTATTTACTGTTGGTTGCTGATTTCAAACAGCCGAAGCATTTGCCGCCGGTCGATCCATCAGCCATTTGACAGGTGTGAATATTGGCCGTCAATGGCGCATGCCGTAAACACCCCTCTAATCGCTGCTTAGGCGATGGTGGTATCAGTGTGAACATTATGATGCAAGAGCAACTCGTAGTGATTTATACCGTAATTCACATAGCATGTCCTGTTTAACGACGTGGATAGATCGAACTTTTGAGTCTGCGATTTGAGGGCGATTTAAGACCATCACCTAGCCCATATTTATACTTTGTTGTCGATCACGCGCGAAATTTCTCCGCGCTGGTGTGCAAACGTAAAACCTTTCTCTTCCGAAATATATGAACTTTCTCCTTTCTTTCGGCATTTCCAACTATATACATAAGAGCGTTTCAGTCTCATTTCAACCGATTTCCTTTCTTCTTCTTTTTCTTTTAAATCTATGACATGCTGATCTCTATCAAGTGTAATGTAGTGTTTTTGGTCATTGGATAATTCCACACTTTTTCTTGCACAAATTGGGAATTTGAAATCATACTGTTTCCATTAGTAGTGTTTTCTAACATAGCAAACTTAGAACGGAACGAAATTATTTAAGAAGACACGACCAAAAAAAAAAAAGTAATTCAGGGCTATAAAATCACAATCGCTCTACAAACTAGAGAAGCACTCTGAGAGCGCAGACCTCCGCCAAGCGTCCAGCTCATTTCCACCACTGATCTTGTTCTTCCATAGAGATATATTCAGTGATTTCCACCCATTCATACGTACAGCACTGTGTGCTGAAGTCGCCCGATTTCCCAATATAGAAGCCTTTGTTACGTCACAAACCCTCAACTGCACTGCGCGCCTCGCCCTAGCAAGTTTGAAAGTTTGAAAGTTTGAAAGTTTATTTACTCACAACCCAAACTCTGGGTATCGGAGTCCAATGAAAAACATATAGCACATTATAATATCAATAAATAATAATTGCAAATAACTCTGAAAAGTGCACAAAACAACTATAACAAACAAAATAAGAATGAAATGCGATTGATGAAAAGAAAAAAAAATGTACAGAAATATACAATATATACACGATATATAGTGAAAAAAAAACAAAGAAAGGGAAATATGACGAGAGAGAGAGAGAGAGGAGAGAGAAAGAAGGGATATATGGAGGTGAAGAGGGAGAGTAAGAAGGACACAAGACTGGTGAATTAACAAAGGATATACGAGTGACTTTTGGTTCAGGAAAAAAAGAAAAAAAAGAAACAGAAAAAAAAGAAAACACACAAAGACATATGGAAATGAATTCATACGCTAAGTGAACAAGAAGGAAGGAAATATGGACGAGAAGAAGAAGAAGTAGAGAGGGGAAGAAAAAAGGAGGAGAGAATGAAAAGACAAATAAGTTACAAATCAATTGTAAAGAAGGCACAGCCTGTAAAAAAGGCATGTAGTATTTGCAAAAAGGATAAAAAATACTAATAATCTAAACATGTGTCATTATATAATTACAAAACTTGGATAAATTGGAAAGGACTGTTTTCTTTTGACAATTAAATAATTGATCCATCTTCATAGTGTTGGGGTATTTCCAGTAATATTTTTTTAAGTATTTCTTTCGTTGTTCATTAAAGAGTCTACACTGAAAAAGGTAGTGAAATTCATCACCAATTTTCTCTTCATTACAGTGGGTACAAAATCTTTCGTTTCTTGGAATCTGATTGTATCTTCCAGAAACAATTGGCAGTTTATGATTAGCGCAACGGAATTTACATAAAATTTTTGCCTGTGAATCATTAAGGTGTCGAAAATACTTCTCAAAATGAAGATCCTGCTTAAAAATTCGATAATTTAAACATTGAGAATTTTTGTCTACATTACTATGCCACTCTTGTTTATAAATATCATTTAATCTGGTACTAACTAAACTTTTGAAGCCAGCTAAAGTGAGATGTGCTGCTTGGCTGTTCCAAATTGCAGTTAGACCTAAGTTGTTAAATATTTCTTTTATCCTAATTACCCATGTCATCGAATTTTCTTGCCTCGCCGATAAAACATATTGCAAATTATACAAAATATGCGCTATCTTTGACATATTACTGTTAACAAGTTTAAACCAAAACATTAACATCCGAAGGGTCACAGCAGAAACTAGAGCACGCACTTTAGTGCGCGCATGCAAACCTCAAATACGCGTAGCCTGAACTCCCAAGTTCATTGACCCTACTTGCCAAAATATCAAAAATCCTTCATAAATTCCCCAAAAATTCTGGGATCACTACCAAAAGTTAATCGTTTGTTACTTGTGCCATTCTCAACCTTTCCTGCAAGTTTCATCCTAATCCGTTCACTGCTTTTTGAGTTATTTTGCACACGGACAAACTAACGAACTAACGAACTAACTAACGAACAAACCAACGGTAACGAATACATAACCTCCTCCCTTGGCGGAGGTAACTAGAGAAGCACTCTGAGAGCGCAGACCTCCGCCAAGTATGCAGCTCATTTCCACCACTGATCTTGTTCTTCCATAGAGATATCAGTGATTTCCACCCATACGTATTACAGCATTGTGTGCTGAGAGTCGCCTGATTTCCCAATATAGAAGCCTTTGTTACGTCATAAACACTCAGCTGCACGGCGCGCCTGGCCCTAGCAGAAACTAGAGCACGCACTTTAGTGCGCGCATGCTAACCTCAAATACGCGCAGCCTGAACTCCCAAGTTCATTGACCCTACCTGCCAAAATATCAAAAATCCTTCATAAATTCCCCCAAAATTCTCGGATCACTACCAAAAGTTAATCGTTTGTTACTTGTGTCATTCTCGAACTGTCCTGCAAGTTTCATCCCAATCCGTTCACTACTTTTTGAGTTATTTTGCACACGGACAAACTAACTAACTAACAAACCAACGGTAACGAAAACATAACCTCCCCCCTTGGCGGAGGTAATAATACCTTTTATAAAATGGGTTCAAGAATGTAGCCAATTGGAAGCGCTGAAATGAGTCACGTGTGCGTGCATTAATTTCTCTGTAACATGCACGGCCTGACGTCACAATGTTTACACTAGCAGTGCGCACTCAATCAGTTGTTACAAGTGCGTCGCGCGCTACTTTACGCGCTGTCAATCCTGTAAACAACTTCTAGTTCGGGCTGCCGGCCGGCCTTTCTTGTGCATAACATGTGTGGCGTACGTATACTCTTATAGGTACAGTACTTATATGTGCGGGATTTCCGAGTGCGACGTGCGTAAATGTTTGGGACGAACATATCTTCGGACATCTTGATTCTTGAGCGAGTGCTACATGTAGCTGACTGGTATTGACCCACAAAGGTACGTGAAAAATGCTGTTAGTTTTCGACCCATTTTATAAAACAAATGATGCACAGGATTATTTCGGTGCATGTTTCACAATTGTAAATACCCTCGAGTGCGCTACATCTCCACTAACGCACTCTATCCTGTGCGTCATTTGTATAATCATGGGAGCTCCATCGTATTAATAATGCTGATTCTCCATGCTTTCGGTCCATCAAACGGAAGGCGTAAGAATACTCATCAAACGCGAATCCACGACTTAATCATCCCGCGGAGGAACCGTGATCACTTGACTTCAGGCGCTCCCGCGTGGTTATGTCAAAATCATGTTTCAAGTATTATGGGAAATGCGTCACTTGAGATGGTATTTTCTGTTCGAGAAAATATTTACTGATTAAGACACATCCTGTATAAAGGAAACACAATAGCTCTTTTTACAGTTCCGCCACTTCACTTGCAGTGAAAAAAAAAAGAAACAAAAGCCCATAATGTTCAAGTTACTTAGATACGTGAAGACAAACACACAGAGCAAAACGTTGCATCAATAGAACTGCTGGAAGGGAACGCAAATCCTTTGCACTTTAGATATTACCCAGTTGCAGCAAATAAGCAGTGCTGACTTTAATAAACCAAACTTAATGACTATCTTATCTTTGTGGTTTTTTTTTCCCGTTAAATATGAGTTTGGTAAGAGATAGGTGTTGCAGCACACGGTTCATTCTGTCTTTTTTCTGATTGCTAACAATGAATGTTGATAGCATACAGTCACAAGTTTTCGCGCCAGTAAAAGTTCAGTCTCCATTGACTTTGTGACTGACATTAAAACAGGGATTGCCTTCTCAAACCTTTCATGCACAGAAAAGAGTTAACATGCGTGATTCGCGAGCTACTGATGCTCCAACCATCAACCTACTTCAAAGTCAAATTAATGCACTCAACCTTACCTGAAATGTATCCAAAGGGACAGAAAAAAATAGTAATTCGACTTATATGAATTTCGACTTATAAAATGAAATTAACACATGTTTGTGCCCATCTGGCGGGTAGAATTTTTCTTCGACTTAGCCATTTTTTTTTCGACTTATGCCACGTCGACTAAGGTGGGTTGACTGAGTAGGGAAATTACCGTGAAATGTCGTAAATTCCTGGGCAAACATGGATTAGCGACTGTATTCACGCTCACCTCGATCAAAAACATTAAAAATGATATGATGCTTTTATGATCTTAACTGTTCCCATCTGTCCCTCTCTCTCCCTCTATCTCTTCCTCTTCTCTTCTCTCTCCTTTTCTCTATCCCATTCTCTCGCTCTCTCGATGAAGCTTAAGTGCTGTGTATCAACACGTAATACCTCATGCGTCTGTGCCAACATCACGTGTTTGGTGTTTATAGCATCATGCAGCGTGCATAGGCCTACGTTGACTTGTTTTCCCAGTACTTACGTTAGCCCTGAATGTATGAATGTGAATGAAATAACCATTATCATTACCATGCCTGGGGAACCATGAACATCAACAACAAAGTGCCAATTGTGATCTATTTATTCACTTATTTATTTATCTATCTATCTGTCTGTCTGTCTATTTAGTTATCTATCTATCTACCTATCTATCTAACTATATTTCTATCTATCTATCGATCTATATCTAACTATATCTATCTTTCACGCAGTTTGCTGCACACCATATTGACCCTTCCCCCCCCCCCAAAAAAAAAGGAAAACATCCAATATTACCAATTTTCCTCCGCTTCCTCGTCAGTTTTCATCAATTCTTGAATCTCATCCGTTTCTTTCAGGATGTTGTTCCATGCTTGTGATATTATGCATAACCAAAATTTCCACGAATTTATTTTGCTGCAAGGAGCTTTACTCATACTCGTGACGTAGGTATCACAAATTGCTGTGGACTTCTCACTGCGTTTCCACGCTCACGCTTGATTTGAGCTGTTGGGGGAAACCACGTGCCTTTCAAGCAAAATAAACATTGGATATGACTTGGGTAAACCGTGGTGCGAAACGGAGGCAAATGTAAAATCCCAATCAGAATTATTCCGTGCTTAGTCATATATTATATTATTCGTCACCGCATTCTCTATGGGCGAAAATAATTGGCTCTTCTCCTGCCAGGCGACATGCCGTCACAGAGTCGGGATGGAAAAAAGAAATCTTTAATAGAGAAAAGCAAGGAAAAAACAAATCGAAGACAAAACCCCCGCGACTGCTCGCTAGAACACGAGTCAATTTAAAGGCCCGGTAGCATGGGTGGGGAGTCATGGGTGGCCTAATTCATTCGCTGCCCACCGGGGTACATTAAAAAACCACGAATAGCACTAGTCAGCGAATAATTATTATTTTTTTCAATTCAATATATTGATTTCATAAAAGCAATACAGCCAATATTTTGCACAATAGTGAAATGTCGAGGAAACCACGAAAAAGCCAGTGGCTTCGAAGATTGTGATTCCCTACACAGAAGTACATTAAAAACAGATTGGTATGAAAATTAAAAAATGTTACATGATTCAACACAGGATCAAAAACCAAAAGTACACATAAAAACAAACAGAATATACACAATTATACAACACAAAACAAAACATCATGAATGTATATTGCTCCAAAACCTTGATAAAACATAATTAATCATAAGATTCAAAGATATTGTTTCAATTTCAACTTAAAAAGATTTAAACTCATAATGCACTTAAGATTATATTCCAATGAATTCCGTATTTTTGCACCTTAATTTTGCACTGAGTTCCTATATTTCATCTTAAATCGGCATAATGGCAAAACAAATAATTAATTTTGTCTATAACGTGTATTAAGATTATGACTCATAGAATGCGTTTTAAAATAATCATCAAAAATACACGGCGATGTCGAATGTTCATATTTAAACATAAAAATACTCGTTCAATAAAAGATCCTATCTCTGAGGGATAAACAGCCTATATACGTCTTTAAAAAGAGGAGGAGTGTGAGCGTACGTTCATTTGTAACGGTAGACTCCAGTGGAGATTCTTCGGCTGTGTGTGTACGTACATAGAGATCAGTGGTAAAGCTGTACACATTTCGTGACGAAGATTCCAGTGATCCAGCCTTCCCACGTCATGGTATTAGGGAGCATTAGATTTTAGACGCGCGGACGTTCAAAGGGGGAAAAAAAAAAAACATGGTCTGAGCGTGCGCAGAAGCGCGCGTCAACTTGACGTGCACTACTACGCACGCTCAGACCATGTTTTTTTCCCCCTTTGAACGTCCGCGCGTCTAAAATCTAAAGCTCCCTATTATCCATGCTACCCGGGCCCTGTTTCATAAAGCTGTTCGTAAAGTTACGAACAACTTACGAGCGACTGGTGATCATTTCTGACGTGCTATACTTATCAGAATTTCCTTAATTCAGCACAAGAACTGATCACCAGTCGCTCGTTACTTGTTCGTAACTTTACGAACAGCTTTATGAAACACCCCCCGGTCTTTAATAAAACTCGGAGAAGAACAGAGACGCACATGATTATTTGAAGGACTTCTTCTTCTTCTCTATTTTTTTTTTACCTTCCCTGCTGTCAAATGTAATTTGACCGTGACGACTCATCTAGACAGGTCATACACACTGAATCTGCACTTTTTCCTTCTTTTTTTTTTTTGCCCAAGAGCTTCTCAAATTGTCGAAGGGACACGTCTCGGTGGGACGGAAATACTGACCAACGGATAATACTCTCTTGTTTTGCCGCACGAGTCAAAATGGATTTATCTATTGTATAAGTGGACAAAACTCTATGAAGAATTGATTGAAAAAACAAACAGATTAAACGCTATTTTATTTTTTTTCTTTTCAACGTCAAATCATCATTATAAGGAAAAATACAATCTGTTCAGCTAAATTACACTCGTTATTATAAAAAGAAAAATCGTTAAAGATATTTCTAAAATCATCGGCATATTTTTTTCTTGCTTTTCAAGAGCTGTATTCTCAAATATCTCAAGTCGATTAGAATTGATATAATAAATATATTTTTTTCGATATTATCTGTGATAGAATGCATGTCACTTTTCGAATTGATGTGTGAATAATGTTGATTATGTCCTATATGTTGAAGTAGGTGATACACACAATCATGCGCGTGATACGTAGATTGCATTATTAAAATTTTCACAAAGACTATGTGACCCGCTACAACAAAAGGATCCGAGAGTCGGGGTAGGACAGTTTTCTGAAAATGGCATGACATTATTTCCTTACTCTTCTACTTTGATTTCATATATAGCACAGGTCATAAGAGTACTCGGTTGCGGAGATATCGATGATTGTACTAGCGCATGCCAAGTGGTTGTGGAAATCAGAGTTTCGAGAAAGACACCTTCAAAGTTTTTCTTCCGAAGCTATCATGATCAAGGGGAGGCGAAACACTTTTCACCGCTTGACAATAGAAGGTATGCTCCTAGCGACCTCCGCGATGTTCATTCAAGCTTAGCGCCAGTGGTCTACGCACAACCAATCAGTGATCAGGATGCCACGCACTGACCAATAAGATCACTCCCTCGTTGCTACGGGCGGAGCCTAGCTGCGGCGCTAAATCCAAATGTTCGGACAGGTTTCCGTTACGTTGAAAGTCGGAAAATCATGGCCCAGAAAAATGCTGATTTCTTGCCTTTCCGTCAATCATTTAGCTTCGAAATTTCGGCAGATGATAGACAAAACATTAGACTACAAAATTATGCCAAATGCTGAAATCCTATTGTTTTCACGATTTTTGATGATGTGATTTCAAACTCGATTTTCTCGGCTCGGCCGTCAGCGACTTTAGGATCCTTTTGTTGTAGCGGGTCACCTATAATAATCATTATGATCATTATTACTAGTAGTAGAAGCAGAAGAAGTAGCAGTACTAGAAGTACTAGTATCAACAACATTAATTTACACCACATTATTTTACTCTGTTTACTGAAGACATGTAAACTTTGAACTGATTTCGAAAGCTGCAGTACTTTGGAATGAAACACACACACGCACACACACACGCACACACACACATACAATTTCCTTGAAAGCTTATTTATTCATTCATTCATTGATCCATTAATTTCTTTTTTCATTTTCAACAGAAATATGTATTTTAACCGAAATTGAATGCATAAATATACAATGCAATATACAACACACGAAATACATTACACACTAAGAAATCAGGGTTCAAAATTGAACCTCTAGGCGTGATGCAATAGCAGCACCCCTTTTCCCTCAAAATTTGAACCCCTGTCTAGGGTTCAATTTTGAACCCCATAAAAATGAACCCTCTGAATTCAAAACTGAACCTCAAGGTTTATTTTTTAAGGGGTTCAAAATTGAAAAATTGAAAATTGAAAATTGAAAATCATAAAAATGAACCCTCTGAGTTCAAAACTGAACCTCAAGGTTTATTTTTTGCACCCAGGCAGGTTAAAAATTGAACCTCTGAAGGATACATTGTTCAACCTCAAGGTTGTAAAAAGGTTCATTCTTCCACCCAAAAGGGTTAATTCTTGAACTTTTCAGATATCAAAATTGAACCCTTTGCGGTGCATCTACGCTCCCTGGTTTTTATTTTCCCTCCTTAATGGGTTACATATATACTTTATATATATGTATATATATATATATATATATATAAAGTATATATGTAACCTTTATATATATAACCTTTATATACTTTATATATATGTATATATATATATATATATATATAGTTGAAAGAAATTGGACTGAGGCGGGACGTTGCTCTCGATCTTAGTCTCCCTTTTATTTGTCAAGCTTTCGGCCCGTCATTGGGCCTTCGTCAGGACCTACCAACAGAACGATTATTATATGAATAACCTGATGTGTCATATAATATATAATGCAATTTCACATATTACCAATCTTTTAAATCATTTCCTTTATATACACAAATCAATCATTCAATTCAATAAAAATATCCAATCTAACCTCAAATCATCATCAGAATAACATCATATGTCCAAAAATATATATAAATAAATTCTTATATCATAACGCTGCCATATAATAATCATATTGTCTTAGCATGATGATCACAAACAGAGTCATTATACATATATATCCTATTCATATGTCTATTTGCATTGTGTATATGTATACATCCGCATACGCACACATAAATGAATTGTTATCATAATGCTGCCATATAATAATCATATTGTCTTATAATTCTTAGCATAATGATCACAAACAGAATCATTATACATATATATCATATTCATATGTCTATTTGCATTGCGTATATGTATACATCCGCATACGCACACACACACACACACACATACATACGTACATATATACATATTCACATACACACAAGTAGACACACACACACTCACATACGCACACACACACACAACTCCGGTTGATATAATACTATCTAAATCAACATATGTTATTTTATTTCGTATATTACCGAAATATAATAGCGTCAACCCTGCCAAAAATATATCAACTCTTAGATCAAATGTGTAAACAACAACAATTTCTGTAAATTACCTGCGTGGGACTCGTGTGGTTATCGTGCATCCCAGCACCGTGTGCTCATATTCTGTTCAAAAATACAATAATTACCATTCAATCATTCATAATGCCTCTTATTTTGCAGATATAATCAAACATAATCATATTAAAACATCACAAGATCATATTCACAAATCCATCATACACTATTTTCCATATCATTCTTATCCATGCAGTCAGATCAACTCGTGACGCTCAACAGTAATCATGAATCGTGTGATCATACAATAAATATCAACAGAATTTCACAATAATAGTATTCAATCATAATATCTGTTATGTTACATATAAAAATACAGTCAAAAATAATCATATCAGAAATCACAGATTCATACATTTTCCAAAAATCATCATTGTACACCATTATACATTTCATTCATATCAAATCACATAAACTTATTACGCTCAACTTTATTCATACATCTTGTGATCATACAATATATCAGTACATATACAAATGAAATCTCAATAATCACAATATATCTAACCTGAAATTTATTAGGGTGTTTTACCTGTATGTTGGGCTTTATTTTGTCCTGTCTGGTCATGGCCAAGTCTTCTGCTACGGGTGTCTTACTGTGAGTCTGAAGTTAGAGTGAGGGGGTTCGGGATAAGAGCTATGTAGGGTTCATTGGTCAACGTTAATGCCATCGGGGGTCAGTGTTTTCAATTTCTTTATCCAGAAGGATTCTCTATGAAGGATTACTTGGCGGGATTTTGTTCGAATTGTTTCGATGCCTGTGATCTTTACATTGTCAATTGAGTGGTCGGGCTGGTTAAAGTGTGTTGTGTAGGGGAGGGTTTTTCGCTTGTTGGGTGTATTGTAGTTCAGTATTTCCGATTTAGTGTTGCTGAATCTGGTGTACAAGGATGTTTCTGTCTTTCCCACGTATTGTTTGTTACATTTCGTGCACGATATCAAATAAATGAGCCAGTCTGACTTGCATTGTATTTTGGATGTGATTGGGAATTCTTCCCCCGTGACATTACTTTTGAACTTGTTGCCCTCTTTAACAAAGTTGTGAAGCATGCACCGTTTGGCTTCGCATTTGGCAAAGCCGTTTGTGTTGTTCTCATTCAGCTGGTCATTTTTGGGGTCGCCAGAGTATGTTAGTAGGTCGCGGAGGGTGCGGGGGCGTCGGTATGCAACCAACGGGGGATCCGAGAGTATCTCTGAGAGTGAAGCTGATTCATCTAGGGTTTTTTGTTCCTTTTTGAGAATTTTGTGTAGTTTGGCGGTGGCGGGACTGTATGTTAAGACGAAAGGGGTTCTTTCTAAGGGGGGCCGTTCTTTTTTGTCAAATAATTCCGCGCGGGGGATGGAGCGAGCTCTGTTGATTTGTAGTTTAGTTTGTTGGGGAGGGTAATCACACTTGTCGAGATAGTGTTGGAGATTTTCGAGGTGTTTGTCTGTGCTTTCTGGCTGAGAGCAGTTACGTTTGATTCTAAGGGCCTGGCTGTATGGTATGCTTTTGAACACATGTCGGGGGTGGCATGAGGAGGGAGGGAGGAATGTGTGAGAGTCTGTAGGCTTGGAGTATAACTCTGTCTGGAGAGTTCCGTCGTCTGAGAGGACCTTTAGGTCAAGAAAGTTGACACAGTCGGGGGATGACTCAAACGTGAATTTGATTCGGGGATGGAGGGCGTTCACTGTGTTTTGGAATTGTGCTAATGATTGGGGGCATTGTGTCCAGATGAATATGATGTCATCAATGTATCGTTTCCACGATCTCGGGAAGATTGCGTTTGTGAGTTCTAATAGCTCTGCCTCTATCTCCCCCATGAAAATGTTGGCATACGATGGGGCAACAGGGGTGCCCATAGCGGTACCCTCTATTTGCAAATAGTTCTTGCCGTTGAACTGGAAATTGTTCAATGTCAGTACCAGTTCAAGAAGACGAATGAGCTGGTCGGTTGGAGGGGAGGGGTTCATTCGGGCGTTGAGGGCGTTTCGACATGCTTTGATGCCCTCATTGTGGGGGATGTTCGTGTACAACGAAGTTACATCGGCTGTCACTAGTATGCTTTCTGGGGGGAGGGGGTTCTGGGTCAGATTCAGGTCATTTATGTGGTTGAGAAAATCGGTAGTGTCCTTTAGGTGAGAGGGTAATTTTTCAACCAGGGGGCGGAGGTGGAAGTCAAGGAATCTTGAAATTTGCACAGTGGGGCACGCGCATCCTGAAACAATAGGGCGTCCCGGGTTGTTGGGCTTGTGGATTTTAGGGAGGAAGTACATGTTTGGGCGACGTGGATCCTTTGGAATTAGTTTTTTCTTTAAGTCTGAGTTCACGTCAAGGCTTCCCACAGCTGTTTTTACCTTTTGTAGGTGTTGAGGGGTGGGGTCATGATCTAGGGCCTTGTATGTCTTTGTATCTGTTAGTTGTCGTAGACCTTCGTTGATGTATGTGTCGGTTGACATGACAACCGTACACGATCCCTTGTCAGCTGGTTTTATGATTATCTCTTTGTTGCGTTTGAGACTGTAGAGGGCCTTTCTCTCTGATTTGGTTAGATTGTCACATCTTTTGTTTCTTTTACGTTCGTGAGTACTGACCATGTTGAATGTCGCGGTTTCTACTTGCTCTAAATACTTGTGCAAGCTGGGCTCCTTGACGAAGGGAGTCCACGCGCTTTTTGTTCTTAGCTGTTCTGGCAGCTGAGTCTGATCATTTTCTTTAGCCGGCCGATTATTGTTAAGGTCAGATTCTTTTTTCTGCTTCAGCGCGAAGTGTGTTTTTAGCGTCACTCTGCGTTTAAATGCATCTATGTCTGCTTTTAGTTGTAGTTCGTCCATATGGGGTGGGGTGGGGCAGAATTTTAGTCCTTTCGATAGGAGGCTGTGTTCTGCCTCAGAAAGTCGGTAGTTAGATATATTCACTACTGCGTTATTGGTGTTTGGGGGATTTCGTTGTTTTGTGATTTCTTTGTCCTGAGTTTGGTGGTGGATTTTCCGCCGTTTTGTATAGTTTCGTTTTCTGAAATGGCGGTTTTTGTGCGTTTGGCTCGTTTTTTGTCTTACCGGGCAACTTTCAGAGTTGTGAATTCTATTTTTACAAAGTTCGATGTCGCGACGGAGTTTTGATTCTTTGCTGGCTCTTATTTGTGTAATCTCCCTACTAATAGATTTCTCTATTGAATTCAAAGATTTGTGATACGTTTCGGGCGTGGTTCCGTTCCAGAGCTCTTGTTTCTTTTCTTTCAGTGAGGCGTCAATCGAGTCAAGTTTCAATTCTACCAAGTCGATTGTTTTGTCGCGTAGAGAGCAAGAAGCGTCCCAAAGGATTGATTCCCATTCCTCATTTTCTGGGGCGAGGCAGCATGGCTTTTGGAGGTGTAGGCCTTTTGGGATGATGTCTCTTTCCTTGTAGTGGCATAGGAAGTTCAGGTGTAGTTGACATTTTTGTTTCCGCATCGATGTCTTCCGTATTTCACGCATGAGCGATTCTGAGGTGGTGTGTGGGGGGATCGTGGTCGTAGATAGTTGTGGTGTGGTCATTGTTCCGTTGGTAGGTTGGGGGGAGGGAGGGCCGTCCATGCCGCGACGGATCCAGGTACAAGTACTTGAATGCAGGGTCAGGGTGAGTAGTACGTATAATGTGAGAAATAGTTCCCTGGGTCCCGAACGTACGCGGTGCCGCATTGTTGGATGCATATAGTTGAAAGAAATTGGACTGAGGCGGGACGTTGCTCTCGATCTTAGTCTCCCTTTTATTTGTCAAGCTTTCGGCCCGTCATTGGGCCTTCGTCAGGACCTACCAACAGAACGATTATTATATGAATAACCTGATGTGTCATATAATATATAATGCAATTTCACATATTACCAATCTTTTAAATCATTTCCTTTATATACACAAATCAATCATTCAATTCAATAAAAATATCCAATCTAACCTCAAATCATCATCAGAATAACATCATATGTCCAAAAATATATATAAATAAATTCTTATATCATAACGCTGCCATATAATAATCATATTGTCTTAGCATGATGATCACAAACAGAGTCATTATACATATATATCCTATTCATATGTCTATTTGCATTGTGTATATGTATACATCCGCATACGCACACATAAATGAATTGTTATCATAATGCTGCCATATAATAATCATATTGTCTTATAATTCTTAGCATAATGATCACAAACAGAATCATTATACATATATATCATATTCATATGTCTATTTGCATTGCGTATATGTATACATCCGCATACGCACACACACACACACACACACATACATACGCACATATATACATATTCACATACACACAAGTAGACACACACACACTCACATACGCACACACACACACAACTCCGGTTGATATAATACTATCTAAATCAACATATGTTATTTTATTTCGTATATTACCGAAATATAATAGCGTCAACCCTGCCAAAAATATATCAACTCTTAGATCAAATGTGTAAACAACAACAATTTCTGTAAATTACCTGCGTGGGACTCGTGTGGTTATCGTGCATCCCAGCACCGTGTGCTCATATTCTGTTCAAAAATACAATAATTACCATTCAATCATTCATAATGCCTCTTATTTTGCAGATATAATCAAACATAATCATATTAAAACATCACAAGATCATATTCACAAATCCATCATACACTATTTTCCATATCATTCTTATCCATGCAGTCAGATCAACTCGTGACGCTCAACAGTAATCATGAATCGTGTGATCATACAATAAATATCAACAGAATTTCACAATAATAGTATTCAATCATAATATCTGTTATGTTACATATAAAAATACAGTCAAAAATAATCATATCAGAAATCACAGATTCATACATTTTCCAAAAATCATCATTGTACACCATTATACATTTCATTCATATCAAATCACATAAACTTATTACGCTCAACTTTATTCATACATCTTGTGATCATACAATATATCAGTACATATACAAATGAAATCTCAATAATCACAATATATCTAACCTGAAATTTATTAGGGTGTTTTACCTGTATGTTGGGCTTTATTTTGTCCTGTCTGGTCATGGCCAAGTCTTCTGCTACGGGTGTCTTACTGTGAGTCTGAAGTTAGAGTGAGTATACTTTATATATATATATATATATATATATAAAGTATATATGTAACCCATTAAGGAGGAAAAATAAAAACCAGGGAGCGTAGATGCACCGCAAAGGGTTCAATTTTGAATACATGCATGTATTAAATAGACATATATATATATATATATATATATATATATATATATATATATTATATATACAATATTACATACAATATATATATATATATATATATATATATATATATATACAATATTACATACAATATGTATATATATTATATATATTATATATCCTGCTGAAATAATGGAGATGTTCAAGCTTAAAGTACAGCACAGTGTTCAGAGTTGTTCAATCAAACACATACTCCTTAGCAATGCCAACACAAACTCCTTAACAATGCCACCACCAATTCATTGTACATGCTGCTCATACTTCATGTTTGGCACACACTTTGCACAGAGAAATTAAAACATATCTGCATCACAGATGATTACATTTCATGTTTGTTTAATAAAGTCTTGGGATGATAAAAAACGAGGAAAATTAAATAAAGAGATATTCCCCATTTTTGTACATTATCGAAGTACAGTTCATCATTTGGTACATACAAACTTGTCACTTTCATTTGTCAAGATGGATACATTTCTGCATTCACACAAAAATTCACATGTATTAATTTCATAGGCTAGGTTTTCATTATTCAAAACAAAGAATTAAGTCAAATCAAGTTTTTGCATTATAATGTAATACATGTACAATTAAGAAAGTTAAATACAATACATGTACATAACATATACTCATATGGTAAAGGAATACAACGTATATTTAAATTTTGTAAATAAGGGAAAACAATATTCCCTGATGAAAAAAAAAATGTATCAAAGATCTGTCATTATATTATCATTACATCATTTCAATTCCCTATAAGAATTTCTTTATGACAAAAAATAAACATAAAAATCTCTCCCAGCAGAAAAAAAAATGAAACATTTGCAATCCATGTGCATTGTGCAAAAAGTACACTTTTATCATCTAAAGAAAGCAGAGCTGTTAATTCCAGGTGTTGCATTTGCAAGCAGTTACAACACAGTGAATTCAGGTAAAAAATAAAACAGTTGTATAAAAGGTATACATGTACATTACAAAACCTTCATGGTTAGTTTCCACATGCATAGAAGGAAACAAAATGGCCACAATACTTTCCAGCTACATGTATATGCAAATGAATGAAAATACTTCATAAATTAAAGATTAATATCTAGAGATCTTCAAAAAAGAAGGATCATTAACAAGTAATCAAAGCACAGTACAAAAATATTGGTAGGATTTCCGTGAACACATCTTTACATGGCTAATGTTTACATACTATAATTGTAAAGGTTAGTATCCTCACCTGTTACATAACAGAAGGAAAAGAAGGATACCAAGTTTGCTGAAACTGCAATAAAATAAATAATCAACACCACTAATACACACACACATGCAAATTGTGACAAGCAAAAAAGGAAAAAGGACCCCCCCCCCTCCTTCCTCTAACAGCATCCAATTAACCCAAAGTATGGGGATATGTCTATTCCATCGATATAGGGATGGCATTTGTAACTAGAATCACATTGTACGAGATATGATAGAAGAGAGAGGAACACTCAGAGATAATAGTAGGATAGCATAGGCAGGATAGGAGAGGCATAAAACAGGAAGGTACAGGAATTGTCCAGCTTTATACAGAAAGCTTGAATGATACCACTGTACTACAGTGTAATTCTCAGTGCTGGCTCAAGGCTAAAATTCATCTTCCACCCAAAACATCAAAATGCAGCTTATATTCATAAGCAAGAATGACAAGAAAACCAAACTACTCTAGCTGCAAGAATTTCTATAACAACCTCGAGGATGATAGTACTGTACAAAGTGTCAGCATACAAAACAATACATTTTTTTAGTGTTTTAGTCATTTAGGCAGAGGATGATACACAATGCAAAGCAGATACAAGTATTAACTCATCACGATACAAGTAGCCAAATGGTTGTAACCTTACAGTGATTTCTTTAAAATCATTCGATGAAGTGTTGATGAAGCTTGAATGATACCACTGTACTACAGTGTAATTCTCAGTGCTGGCTCAAGGCTAAAATTCATCTTCCACCCAAAACATCAAAATGCAGCTTATATTCATAAGCAAGAATGACAAGAAAACCAAACTACTCTAGCTGCAAGAATTTCTATAACAACCTCGAGGATGATAGTACTGTACAAAGTGTCAGCATACAAAACAATACATTTTTTTAGTGTTTTAGTCATTTAGGCAGAGGATGATACACAATGCAAAGCAGATACAAGTATTAACTCATCACGATACAAGTAGCCACATGGTTGTAACCTTACAGTGATTTCTTTAAAATCATTTGATGAAGTGTTCTTCACAATACAATATTACCTGCCAGTATACTACACTGATTTTATGAAGACTGTTTCAGACTGTAGTTGATTGCCCTGGACAAAGGTTTCATCATGGATGCATCTGTAGAACTGAGTGAAGTTGTAGCGATTCATTCCACGAAGACAGCTGAAGAAGGTGCCTCAGTCATGCAGAATACCTGGGGGAAAACAACAACAACAACAAAAGTGTTACACTCTCCTCTGTATAGTGATCCAAAAATGTACAATATATCATACATTTATTGAGAAGATTAATTTCTGGGAGGAAGGAAAACACCAAATTGAACATTTCTATGGGTTGCACTTTCCTGACAAATCACATGTACAACACACTCTACACACCCTCTTAAGCTTAAATTTGATTGTAGGGTAACAATCTCAAAACAATGCTATACTACATGTACAATATAATTCTAGAACTTTAATAGACCATACACTCTACACTGAAAATTTGAAAATGCTCTGCCATCTGGATGAAATATATGCCAATGAAGAACAGGTGAAGTCAAAATTACTTGTGAGGGCCATCAACCCTCTCCATGAAAAAGGTCATACTGATCATGTACCGAGTTTTCACATTCAATTCAAAAATGCAGATTAACCTTGAACTGGGAACAACTGTTGATTGAGAGAAGAGAGATGACCAGTCCAGTCGTATACTAGTACTGGGACAAACGTCTTGTCCAGGATCATCCTCCTTTTATGTTGATGCAGTGACTGCATCAGCAATTCGGTACAGCGTATTTGGCCCAGTATACACTGGACTCCTGTTATAATGAGGTCCTCAGGGCCTACAGTTTTCTTTCGTTTTATCAAAGTTTTGTTGCAACCAAACAAGTAAACAATAAAGCAACAAATGTAGAGCCAATAACATTATGGCCTCAATTTCAATTTTGTTGTAACGTTATTTATCAGAACAGGAGTGCACTGTGTGTATGTATAAAGACTGATGCATTAAAGAGTTCCATGAATAATACATTTGAACATACAATGCAAAAAAAAAAAAAAAAATGAGACACAGCAGTCTCGTGATCAACTCACAGTATTGTTCTTTGGCAGATCCAGTACAGGTCAGTTGCAGGTTAGGTGGCAGCGACATATGGCAGCAGACTTTTCTGGACTTTGCGAAATGTTGGCAAGGTTTCTTTCTTCCTTGGCGTTGTAGTGTTGCGATTCCTGCATTAAATCTATTAAGCACATGTACAAAAGTAAACCGAATACATAGTATGTCATCTTTGATAATCCAACTAAAAAACAACAGTAATGTAGAGCGTGCAAGAAAGAATTGGATGCTATATACATGGCCACAGGAACCAGGGGGACTCGGGCCCCTAATTTTTCGGCACAATACAAAGGAAAACATTATAATTGTCCCCACTTCGGGTCCCCATCCCCCCCCCCAACTTTCTTTACCCGAAAGTGTGTAAGTGGCACTAGAAAGAAATACATGTAGATAAAAACCTGGAAGTGTGAGCACCATAAGGATCTGTTTTTGCGCTGAATACTTTTTTGTTTTGTTTTGTTTTGTTTTTTGCTTGTAAGCTGAAACCTGGAAGTGTCACCAAAAGTTGCATTCAAGGCCTTTTTTTTTTTGCTTGTTAGCTCATGAAACTAGGAAGTGCCCCCCCCCCCCACTTTTGAAAACCTTCCGCCAACAGTGATACAAAGACTCTGCATGGCATACTGCAATTAATCTTACAAGATTAACCATTCGATCTTTGCAACTCTTACAGATAATTAATGCTGCATTTGCAACATTCATAAGAAAACAGTTTTTATATCAAAGGGAGCAAAAGTGCATTTTCCTGGCCTGCAGAGAAAACTCACCTTTGTCTTGGTGTCACAAGTAGAGAAGAAGCTTTGACATCAGGTTTCATACCGAGAATACTCCCAGGGAGTAGGATGCAGTTCAGCGCAGCATAGTCCATAATGAAACAAACAACATCCTTCATTTGCTGTAAGGACAAGGATGCTTCAAACACCTTTGACCTGAAGAAAGAAAGAAAGAAAGGGGAAAAAGAAAGAAACTTGCAATGGTAACACAGAAATTTGAATTTATATTGAACTGTTCATGTGCAGTAGGCCCTATAACAAATCTGCAGGTAACAGTGCCGTCAATGCGATACAAAGCATAAGGGTCTGAGTAACGTACCGTACACTTGTTGTACCGGTACGGGTACCAATTGTAACCTCAAATTTACCACCACCCACCAGTTTAATATGTAGATGAATGATGTCTGCACAGCGCATGGTGATGTCAATTGCTCACACTTAATACAATGTACTAGTCTGCTACATGACGTACAACACTGCTGGCAACTTGTATTTTCACTTCGAAATCAGTATAATTATGATCGACTGTTGTTCACCATGTCCATAGATATAAAGTTTGGGCCATAAAGTTTATACATGTACTGTAGATCTACTTGAAATATCTCTTCTTTTTTTTGATAATCAGTACCGGTATCATCAGCTTCACACCCTTGCCACACTGACACAGCTAAACCTTTTAGTCTAGCTAGTCGGCCACTATATATCGTACAAGAAACTTTATTATACCAGTATAGGATTTTACTGTACTCAGTCTGCACTACTGTGGTACTGACTGCGGCACTGTGCAACCAAACCCAAGTAAGAAGGAATTTCTTTCACACTGATGATTACTAGCTGTACCTCCTCTGCCTTAGTACAGTTTGATGCACATTCTCTCATTCAGTGTTTCAATCACCGGTATCCGTATCATGTGTGTCACCGCCGACCGCGACTCTCACACAGCTTATCATGCAGACTGTATCAGGGGCATGCAGATATGACTAGTGACAGTGCGCGATCGAGTCTTAGTCCCATACACAGTTGTACACTGTGGGAGCCCGAACGCTTCGAGTTCGGGCAGGTCGCAGCAGTTAATAGCCTACTGACTCTGTAGACTGTCTCATATAAGCACATACAATAGAAGACGAAACAGTATCACAAATCACTATACATTAAACTACAATGTACCATTAAATTAAACAATGCAAACTGTTTTGCCTTATTTCTTGTCGATAGTCTCACTCAGAATGCGTGAGACTTGGTAACTCTGCTAAATGGCAGTAGCAAGCAGTAGTAACCGTAAAGAGGCCCGTATTACTTCCCATTTACTAGTATAGGTCATATGATTTTGCATGTACAGTGTATTAATACACGCATGAACGTGGTAACAAAGAACGGCACGACAAACAATTGAAATTAGGCCTATTACCGAAGAATTGAAGGATCTAGCCGTACAGAAGCAACCAAAATATGTCATGATTTACAAAGTGATCATTTACTCACCTTAGTCTTGTATAAATCAGCAAGTCTTGCAACGAAAAAGCCCCGCTTCAATGCAATTGCACGGGAGTTCTAGAACGAAATGGAAGTGAACTGTCGCGACGCTTTGCTTTGTGACACGTATACACATACTGTACTACAGTATACTAGTAGCTAGCTCGCTGTATGATATGCCTCGATCGTCTTCTCTGATGTGAGTGATTGGTTAATTTCCGGGATTGGCGTGTTAGTCTTTGCTCACGTACTGCTTATGAAACTGGCACGAACAAAAAATGCTATTTCATTTTATCAAACACCAACAAACATCTTTATATTGATTGATTTGCAATCTTAAAGATGAACATCATCCACAATTCAAATCACTACTGATACTGCATTACAAATCATAACATGTTTGAACGCAACACTATGATCTAGGTTTTTGTAGCAGACTAACTCTTCTATTTGGAGACGTTCAAAAATTAAACTTTCTCAAAGGTGAACCCCATTCGGAGTAAATAGCACCCATAGAAGTTAAATATTCAACCCTAGTCCACGCAAGGGTGCATTGGGTCAAATTCAACCCCAAATTGAACCCTGATTTCTTAGTGTGTATGATATGTTCCCAAAACATAGCTTATCATCACTTTGTATACTACATCATGGTACATGAAGATATTTCAGTACAGCGTGATTTATTGCATAATAATGATACATTCTTAATGACAATAATCACGTGTATGAATTAGGAGGACTAATATCAATAACTTATGCCTATCTGTGCATAATGGATAATCAAATGGTTAGTCTCCTGAGTACACCGACAACTCTAACTCATTTAAATCAAACTACAATGGTTTCGGCATAAAGGCGTAGGGTGATGATAAAGCGCGATTTTTATTGATTGTTTTATTTGAGTTTTTCAGAAATAATAAACTGCCCTTTGATTTAGGGCTACTTCATGGCACATCCATATCGCTAGAAATGAGAATCGCATACGAGAATATCACGTTTTCATAATAGGTATAACGTGAGCATTAGTATGTATGTGTGTCCGCGTGTGTGTTTGCATATGTGACCGTGCACCTCAAAACGAACATAAAGTCGCACATACTGATTTTGCGTGAGGACTGAAAATAAGTGAAATGGGTCAACCTAGCCGAAACTTGACTTTTTCATATTTTCTGAAAGAGCGGGTCTTCTTTTACATTATACTTAAATTCGGTATCATAAAACGGGCAGGAAAGTATGTTTTTTTTTAGCAGTTTATCTCGAACATTTTTGGTAGAATAGTGTGATTAGGTGTGTCTTAAGAATTCCTTTTTCATTTCTGAAAACCTTGTCCACACTCTTCACTTTCAACTCTAATAACTTTTGAAAAGATAGTGCTACTGCTTCGAAAGTTGATATTAATTATGGACAGAATGTCTTAATGAGGCATGCTTAATTTCAATTTAATCTGATAATCCCTTCATTGTTGTTACTCTGGTGGTTTACTTCCTGTTTTTTGTCTCATTCATTGCACAGCCAGCAAGGTTTGGTAAAGATTAAGCACTTGAATAGACACTGTACTTCAGAGTCTCTTTTCTCAGTTCACACTTTCCCTGAGTTTGTGCTTTCTTTCCAATATTTAGATAGGTTAGGAGAGTCCATTTGACTTGATGTATACATCATTTTAATGCTTAAAGTCTGCTCTTTCAGAATATGGTCTTACCTAAAAATTCGTGTCTGGCGACTTTTTGTTTGTTTTGAGGTGCAGGGTCACATTATGTGTTTGTTCCCGTGTGTGTTTTGGGGTGTGTGTCTGTTGGTGTGCGTTTGTTAGTGTATGTCTGTTGGTATATGTCTGTTGGTATATGTCTGCTGGTGCATGCCTGTTGGTGTGTGTCTGTTTGTGTGTGTCAGTTTGTGCATTTGTGTGTTTGTCTGTGCATGGGAGTAAATACCACGCATTATGTGACGTGGACGAACCAGAGATTATTGATGTTCTTCCGACCGACTTGGAAAAATAATTGCGCGCAATTCTAATGTGCTCACTTTAAAGCCTGCGTGAGAAGAAAAAAAAAAGAGAAAAGAACGCCCATGCAAGACTTTATAAAGTGTCGCTAAAAGCACCCAATTTACAAGGTGCGGTAAGTTAACATCTACCCCTGATGAAAGCTCTTAGATGAATACAGGGGGATTCAAACCAGGATGAAGGTTGAAGATATGCGACCTTTCGTCACCGACCATCACGGTAGACCCTACCTAGAACAGTCGTACACACTCTCAAAATGTATCACCCGTCACGAATTTATTGATATTTAAGAGTATTTCTATCGCAGCGATCGTAATGCATCGAATTGGCGTAAATGGGCTTGAGTGGAATTTCGTTGGTACTGGAACGTCTCCAACCCCCACCCTGTTTATGTATTCCGTCCCTGGTTGGATAAAGTGTAATTCGTTTCCTGGCAAAAGTCGTCTTGTTTTATTTTCCTCACTAACTCCTACCCCATCAAGCGCTTGTTCGTCGTTCCACTGAACTTCTCGAGTATGTGTAACGAACTCATAATATATGGAGATATGATATAAATGCGCAAAATGCATTTTTATTTCTCTTCTTATGATTTATCCCCCCCCCCACCCCCATCGGATGAATTCGTCTGTGTGAGGCGTACTTGCTAAGGGATGTGAAGGCAGAGAGATTATGATAAAAGAATTGTCAGGGAATGTGTTCAAGAAAATGGTTATCGTTTGCCTTTTCCCGTTGAGGTAGTGCACTCAGTAAATCAACCTGTTCGTTTAGTTGTTATAGGAGCTCTGTGGTATTAAACACGTGGGCGTATAGCTCCAATCAATCCCCCTATACACGCAAATAGATACACATAACAGGCCCCAAAATAAGGAAAGTGAAATAAAACATAAATTAAGCCCAAGATACTTTCAAATACTAAATTTTCTGAAATGTGCTCGGTGATTGATGTGTTTAGAATAACACGAATAAAGGAAGTATGAAAAACTAATTGAACAAAAAGACAGAACGAAATATATCGAGGTTTGATCACCAGGTGAATGAAATTACACACTTTTACATTTCGGTAAACAAGCTTATCTCTAGCATGTGTGGTTTGTCATTGTAACCAATACAATGTTTTCGGCAATGTTTGAATACGTCGAGTAATCTTATATTTTGAAGAGCATCCTCGGCAGATCTTCTTAAATCCCTTTCCACTTTGAAATTGTACAAATTGTGCGATTACTAGTTGTAAGCAATACCGTGTTTTTAGACACTCTCTTGGACACAATTTAAAACAAATCTTCTGAACAATATCTTATGATGTCTAGGCAATCTCCTAACGTAATGCACGAGTTTCAATAGAACAATTCAATACGTTTAATTTCATACTTTAAAACTTCGCTAGCCTGAGAACTGTCTTTCTTTCAGTATTCCCTAGAGAGTTATTAACGTGATTACGGAAATAAAAAAGAGGTTTAAGAATAACCACGTTACCCCCGTCATGTTCCCCTTGTCCACGAAGGGTAATGCAGCGCTCGAGTGCTGCGTGTAAGTGACATCTAGAGATCGACGGAGACAAAACGCGGTCAGAAAATCGAAGCAGTCAATAGGAACGGCTGTCGTATTAACCACGCCCGAGCATCACCCGCGCAACTCACCCGGCCATGGGCATCGTGACAGACAGAACACGTAAGTTCCCTTGGCGGGACTCGACCCTTGGTCATGTGGTTGCCCGTGTTGGTCGCTTGTCCCCCCACCTGCTGGACGATCGCGGTTTCCTCAAGATGGTTGTCCCCATCGAAAGCAACTTTGCAGTCTACTCAGGGGCCGCGGGGCATTCTTTTTTTGTCTGTTGCTGCTGCTGCTGCTGCTGTTGTTGTTGTTGTTGTTGTTGTTGTTGTTGAGTTGATGTTGTCGTTGTTGTTATTTTTATGGTATTGTGGGGGGGGGGCTGCGGCAAGGGGTGTATGGGTATAGAGCTTGTGGTTAGGTTAAAGATCGACGGTACCACCCCCCTTTCTTTAGTTTTTGTTTTGCTTGCAGGAGCCGAACGTGATGTGATGTGATGCCTTGGGGCGGCAACATCCCTCCACCCCCCCCCCCCCCATACTTTCCACTGCCCCTGTAACTGTATCAACATGTTTTGTGTTTTTTTTTAAATTTTTTTACAGATGAAGAAGAACAAGATATATGTATGCGTTATATCTTACACTTGGAAGAGGGAAAACTTACTTGAAATACATTGCACGTTCAGTTTTCAAGGGGAAAAAAATATTCCAGCTCTGCGCGATGTCTGGAGCAGTGTATCATGGGGTGAAAAGAGAAGATGATTATCGCGCGTCAAGCAATCTTTTACATTATAAGGAAAAATAAGATCAGTACAAACGAAAATTAAGTTGTAATCTAAGCACAGAATAAGCAACAGTTTGAAGACCAAGACTCTGGCGGCTTTAAAAAAAGGAGAAAAAAAAACTTTTGCGAAAAAAAAATAATAAGGGGGAAAAATCTTGGATACAATAACGCATGCCTTAAAGAACACGCCTTTCACATCAACTTAGGTTGTGTACAGAGACATAGAAGAAGCAACAGAACATGGAAAACAAAATGTTTCAAGCGCGAGATAAAGTGTCTCACTAATCCAACGTCATTACAACAACAGTGACATGGGGGAGGGGGGATGGGGGAAAGCAAATTTTCAGGTTTATTTATTTCCCCTGCTTACTGGTAGTCCTATATGCGACTGTTTGGTAAAAGGAAAAAGCGAGTCTTGTACCTTCGACTCATCACTGGCGCTCTCTGTCTTTCCTTTCGCCCCGTTTAATTACATTAGTTGTTCCTACTGTCAATATCCCAGCTTTCAGCGCTGCCGACGAGGAAGTTTTGCTCTTTGATTCTCCTCGGCAGTCCCCCGTTCAATTTGCACATGTCATTTTCCCGCTCAATTTCAGCCGTGAAGGAAGACGAGGGAAGCCACGCCTCCCATTTCACACAGCTGCTCCGGGGATGTCTTTCACTTTTAATCTTCGGACTTCCGGTTGGAAGGATGAAATTGCTCAGGCAATGTTCGAGCGGTCTGAACATTCGAGTGTTAGACATTTCCAGGGGCCGCGGAAGGAGGGAGAGGAGGATGAAGGGAGGGGGCTATTAAAGAGGGAACTGCTGCATCCCCCCTACACACACACAATTAGTCTTGTTTAGCTCTTCATAATTAAAAGAATAAAAAATCGCAACAAAAAACAAGCAAACAAATGAAGCACCCAATAAGCATCACGTATTAATCAGAAGTACAAGCACATACCTTTTTACTTACTTTGTTCATTTGGGAACTTATTCGTTTGTGCAGTAATCACATATACAGACATTATAGAAAAGAGACTTGTTAGCGAAATAGCTATTTTCCGAACCTACGTGTGTGTTCAGTATAGGTCGTGTGAAGGAATGCAATTTCTGCCGTCTGCTTTTGACTTGACCAAAGTCTGAGGCAGCATCTACAGGGATATAGTACCTACTACATCTCTCTCACACTGTAGAGATGGTGTAAACCTAAAGGAAGGAGCTCCTCCTTCTTCAACTCAGGGTTTTCATGGTTTTAATACTTTAAATTTTCATCATTGCCTTCACATACAGAATATTGTTTGTTATCATTCATGTTTGATCGTGAAAATCATGTTGTCTTTTAGAGATGCATAACCTCCCCTCCCCCTTCTTTCCGGCTGTCTGTCGTTGATATTTTGTCATACGCTTAATATAACGGTATAAGCAAACGAATATTATTAATCTACTGCTATCAAGCCTTACTTTCAATATATAACAAAACAATATCATACAAATAATACACATCATTGAGGGCTTTAGTAAGAATTACCCACACAAGGTACTTGAGGAACAGTCTAGCCGAGACTGTTTCGAAGGTACAGTGTGTGAGTAGTTACACTAATGCCCGAACAAAATGATGTGTAATATCAATATCTGTTTTATAAACTGATGCAGCAGAACCTTGTCGTCAAAAGAATTTCAGATTTGGCCTTTCAAATCTAACGGCAGCCATTTTCGCTAGTTAATAAACGATGAAATTTCGCCCCCTCATCACATTGCGACCTGAGAGTACTAATAGCCGGTCATTATGCTTTAATAATGACCGGTCATGAGCAAAATTACACGTTACGAAAAATAAAAAGCCTGGTCACGAGTATGCTGTAAAACCAAATCATTTGATTAGGATCTGCTTCTTTGTTTTATGAGCTTGTGAATTTTGCTGATGTTTTGCCACAGAATGGATTCTTTTTCCATGTGTATGAAAGGTTAAATTTGTTTAGTTATCAAATGTCACAGAGAAAGCCAATTTATGACAAAAGTGAAACTTTTTTTTCTCTTAGTTTCCCTGTGCCATTTGAAATTATACAGGGCATTTAGTCAAATTGAAGACTTTCTCGCACCAGCGACTCGGAAATAATTATGTTACAGCAAACGATAATTCTTCATTATGATGTTTGAGAGGGAATGCTATTTTCAGATGTTTTGCCATCACTAGAGGCACTCCAATACATATTTCTGAACTTATCAGTAAATGAAGCAAGAAATAGTTCACTTGATTCATGAGGGGGCTGCTCCGTTGGTCGATAATTACATGGCAGATTGCACAAGCAAGTCTGATAAAAGTAGCTTTAAAGAAGATATTTGTTGGACTGTAGCAGTCGTTCTGGAGATTGAAGAGAAATATTTCTGAATCGATACCTCATGGACCAAGTGGCCCGCGGTTAATTAGGATCGATACCATTCTCTCTCCCTAACCCTCTCTTTCTTTCTTTCTTTCTTTTTTCTCTCTCTCTTTCTGTCTCATACTTCTCTATCTCTCCCACCCCCTCAATCCCTCGTAGTCCATGGCCTAAAAAGCGCTGCATTCAATTTGAGCCGTACAGTTCGATGTAGAGCGCCGTTCTCAGTGAAAAGGCGAAGGGACGTGCGCGCTGAGCCGCCATAAAGAGTTGCAGGCCGTTACATCCCACAGCTGACCAACCCGAAAGTTTTCGTCTGGATGAAAAGAAAATGTTAGCGCACCATCACGCATTGAGGATGAGAAATAAAAGACACCCTTGTAAATTTTAAACGTGAATTACGTAGTGTTATATGATAAGGAACTTGATCCAGCAAACACTCTGTGTTATATTGGAAACGATGGATCACAACACTACCACTCTCTGTGTCTAAAGGTATAAGCACGAGGGGTTATCTGCGTACTCTCATTGATTTATGAGAGGGCAAGGATTGATGAATAGCTACCACCAAGCCAGTCATCAGCAGCGGACGCGTTTCGGGTTCACTCGCAGAGAGAGGGTGGGACGCGGGTGTGTGAGGAGAAGATACATCACGCTGATTTGGCATGGATTAAAGGCGCAACTTCGTGTGCGCGCGCACCACCAACCAAGAAGCGCCGTTGAGCAAACTCTTTCTTCGTCATCGCCGACACGGCTTTACTCTCAGAGTAGCGATGTGCACCCGGACGCGATGGTTTAACGCAAACTTCAACCTGTCTTCTCTCGTCTTCATCGGGTTTTCGTGGGGAAAAATTGTTTGCAGCAGCTTTTGCTCGTCGCTTTGTTTGAGGACTGAACTCTGATATCTTTTTTTCGATTGCAGATCAAACAGGGACATCATCATTGATTTGGGAATGAAATCCAAGTGCCACCGAGACCGGTAACTCGCCCTGAATTGTGTCGTTCGTGTGAGGAGGCAAAGAATCAGGTTAGTTCATCCAAATCTTGACACTGTGTAATTGTTGAATGTCTGCGTTCCCTCGTAGCTGATAGAAAAGGGATAGCAACCTATTTCTTGTCAAGTTAAGGACTAGATACGGACGCCACTTCGTTTCGCACGCTCTGTTTGGCTCGATATTTACACTACTGAAAAAAAAAACAATCCTGAGATAAAGCAATTGGTTACTATTGAAATGATTTGCTTCTGTTAGATCTCAAGGTTTTGTCATAAAAAAGGAACCGGATAAGGTAGAATAAATCATTTTGATTGTCACGGAGAAAAGTATTCGTTATAAACATTGCTGTGTACATTTTATCGTGTTAACTATCTGAACTATAAAATTGAGGAATATCTTTATCTATAGACATCGGTGTTTGTGTTTGTTTGTGTGTGTGTGTGTGTTTGTGTGTGTGTGTGTGTGTGTGCATGCATGAACGTGTGCATGTGTGTGTATGTGTGTGTGTTTAGATATGAGTTTGCTGTGGTAGAGAAATTTGTGCGTCTCAGCAAAAACATAAATTGTTATACGGTTTTGCATTGCATTAAAATTAATGGTTACTTTATCTCACACGTTCCGTCAAATTTACATATTTGTTTTTCTGTGACAATTCTTAATCTTGTTTTTTCTTATTTTGTCAATCATTAATGTCTCCGTGAAAGACTGTCCCTCTTAACTGATTTTTTTGTTGTTGCTAACATCGACAGTGGATTTGTGATGATGACGGAAATGCAATCAATTTGATTTGACTCGCCTCTGAGATATAAAAGAGGAGAAACAGATAGACTTACATTCTGCGTAAAATAGATTAGTTTTTGCATCGACAAAACGGTAAGTAGAAGCGAGGGAGATTCTATAAACGTTAATTCAATCGCAGTTAAATATTTCACCACGTCAGGCTGCCTCCGAGCATTACTTCCCGTTCTCTTAATGTCCATAAAACTCAAGCAGATACACTCGCGCCTTAATTTTGCTAATGCCATAAAAAGTGGAGGGCTGTACTGACGGAAAGCACGCCATTAACGACAGCAGAGTGCTTTTAACCCGCGTGCGTACTTTATACATCACCTCAACTCCTCCGCACGAAAATCATCATTTTTGTCGGAGGATGGGAATGTCTTCCCGTAGGCTGGTCCTCTTGCTCTTCTTCTTCTTCCGCATCCCAGCTGACTTAAGGAGAAGGAGAAATAGATGCCTGAAACTCTTTTATTATCCGCGTGTATGTCAGATGGAATTCTAATTATTCTCACCTGCAATCAAAGCAATCCAATGTCCGCTTACATTGTCTGTCGATGTGACTTCAGCCACCAATTTCAACAAATTCTGTGAAAACATCCCTGATGTTAGCCTTTAGTGCATTCAGGCAATAGTATTAACCGGCAATCATTTCGGCATAATGGCGTTTTATGTTTAGTTTTTCTTTTCTTTACTTTACTGTGCAAGAGACTATAGGGCCTACCATTCTACCTGTTTTCATTGCGATAGCTTTCTTATTGATTGGAATGAAAACAGACGAAAACCTCGCTCGCTTTATATAGTGGGCCTTTATAATTTATGCGGGAAACGCAATGCAGTATAGTTGGTTATCGATTTAGAAAACACACACACGGAATGGCATTCAATGTCATCAAGGTGCAATAGGCGTTTCTATCAAAATTTCGTATGATTATACGAATGGATTATACGTGTAAATGGATAAGTGCCTAATGTGTGTTGTGCGAGTATCATAAGGTCATTGCGTGCATACATAACGTGTGGAGAACTGGTCCATGTGTGTATGCATGCAAATTAATCGGAGATAGAAAGCATTATCTTTTTTTTCATTCTTTACTTGAATATATATATATATATATATATATATATATATATATATACTCTCTTTTCTCCCTTTATTGGTAGGGTTAAACAAGAAGAGAGAAATATAGAAATATATTTTCTATGAAGAAATAGTCATAAACAGAACAAGACAACATTCTTCTCACTTGTGCTGCTTAATTACATTTTTTTTTTACATGCAGGTAACACACACAAACACATGCACAAGAAATGGCAAAATGCATGCCAAGTGCGTACAAATCCAAGCGAGCAGTTGAAAGAAAGGGTGGTAATAGCTAGAATTGCAAAATTCTCGGAGAAGGCACCATTCATCGCGCGAAAGATCGGGGCCAAAATCTGCATACGATGCTAAAATTCCACCCGAGCCCGTATTAATTCAAATGAGACAGCCAGGCCGGGCCCCAATGTTCGTTATTCAGATCGCATCATGTCACCTTATCCTGGGATTATGTCTGCCTTTCTTATCTTGTGAATACTCAACAACCCCCCCCCCCCCCCCTCCCCCCCCCCCCGTCTGTCTCTTGGGGGAGTATTATTAGTGAGTATGTGCGCACATTCACACACAAACATACATACGCACTAAGAAAAAATATAATTGCTGCTGTTGTCGATGTTGTTGCGTCAAGGCCAGAAGTTGAGAGCATTCACCTTCGTTCCTGGTATCGCGGCGCGAGGGAATTACCTAATAGTCATGCCAAGCGGAATTCTTATTTGTAACGGTATATACATCGCAACACCTCCAACATGAAAGATATCTCGTCATTTCATTAGCTGAATCCTTTCGACCAAGAAAAAGAAAATATGAAAATACACCGTGCAGCTGCGTCACTGCGAGAACAAACAATTGCGTTTCTCGTCTTGTTAGCTTTTTTATATAGTGTAGATATGTTTGTTCATACCTCTCCATGTGTGCGTGTTTGTGTGTGTTTGTGTGTTTGTGACGGAGACAAGAATAAGAGGAAGGGGGTAGAGAGAACAAAGTACCTTCTTAGAGTGGTTGATGAGCGTTGATTTTTTCAATGACGTCATAAGAAATATATCAAGAACTGAATTAAACTACAGCGACCACCCACGAGCGATTAGCTGGGAGCAAAACGTCAGTTACGTCTAAAGCATGCTTTTCCTTACGTCACATTTTCTTAGGGGAGATACAAGGGCATGTGCTAGCACTTCAATATGACGTCACACAGTGGCAACAAAGAAACTGCGCTAATTGCATCAAGGTCTTCCTTCGTGAAGCTGAGCATATCACGATTGTTTGGGTTTTTTAAGGACGTCCTGTAACTTTAAGTGTGCAGTGATGTGTTTGAGGGTTTATGTGTATTCAGAGATATCACACTTACAGCATTTGGATGGAAAAGGTCGCGATTATCTGTAGGGAACCACAGGCGAAGAGACTTGTTTTAATTAGATTTTGCATTTGTATAGGAGGATGATTTCGAAGGAGAAGAAACAATCAATGGGATGTGAGTACTTTCAAAGGAAAAGATGCTTGTTGATGCCATACCCTTATGTCTTTTTGTTCAGTCTAGGAGTGCCTAAATAATATGATCTTTGAGTCTTTCTTAGATTGAGTTCATAAAGTTTTTGGAGTAGAACCTATTCCAATGGAGGGTTTTCCCTTTTTCTTTCTTTCTGTACAAGGGAAGTAGACTTCCACAAGATTATTATGGTATCGTTTTGCAAGCGAGCATAATATTGCAGATGTCCCCTTTCATTCTCTCTCTCTCCCTGGTGGAAGTTAGGTCTGCATTTGCGCGGCAAGGTATCAAAGGTGATTGCAACCATGTTCGAAACACTTTCCGCCGTGCCTGCCGTCCGTAATATTGACCCTCCTCCCGTTACCGAATTGTCCTCATCACACATAGCAAACATCCACAATAACGGAAGCATTATCTGGAGCCATTCTGAAGCGGCACCATATGATTGTGGAGCGGCATCACTCCCATCATCGGCCTGCCGTTGATCACAGGTGGAAGATTTCGCGTGGGAGGACAGAAACTTTTAGTACCCATTCCACAAGCCAGTATTGGTGGTAAAAATGGGGTGAGCCCTCTACTTCTCCGGGATGTTTTCTCGCTCATTAACCCTATGCGTGTTTCGAATGCCGATTGGCAAACGAAACCCCATAGCATTGTACACGTGGTCCAAAGTCCATGGAACAGAGAGGGTTCATAATAAGGCTATGTCACTATTAAAGGATATAATTTACCATTTGCAGATGAAACAAGAACCCAGCATTAGTGCTTCAAAATAGTTCTAAAATGTGAGTCAGGGATAGAAACAACCAATGTAAAAATTTGAACCAATATAATCGATCTTAAGTATTGTTAAATGTACAAAATGTGAACAATAGTTATGATAAAAATGTTTCCAGACTAAACCGTCTACAGTAGTATGGTTTGATGAGAAAAATAGTGATATCTTCTTATATTTTAGGCTTTAATGCATTATATACATGGTAGGATGTTTTGTGATATAACTGACTTACACATATGCATCAAAAGTGATATCTTGAACATTTTTAAAATCACTGCTCCTAAAGATAAACAGGACCTTTAAGTTGCATGCTACCGGTGTTTCTGACATTGTGTAACATGACGCTACGACAAAGATAATAAATATGAAAAGAAACACCATTGAATATGATCGCCAAATATTACGAAAAGGTTACAAAAGAAATAATGTGCGTATCTGATGGGGATATTACACTTGTTTGTTAACCCTTATGCTATATACAGTGCTAGACTGACTGTTTAGCAAACCTTCTATCAGCATGGTAGATTTGTTCGCAGATACAAGCAGCTTGATAATGAAAACATGAATTCCAAACTTGTTTTTCTATTCATTTCGAATCTATTATCATACAGTATTTTCTTCTTATTTTTCAAACTGAACCATCGTTATTGTACCAAAAAAAGAGAGAAAACAACAACACCAAAAACCAAACCAAACCGGTGCCTTTAACTGATGAATGAGATTACAATACATATTCCGAAATATTCTTCCGTGTCGACATAAGCTTTCGTATGCTCTTCCTCTCTCGGTAGAACAGTGCAGCCTTGACACGGAAAACGTGTCGCCGTAACTATCCAAAAATACTTTGCCGCCACTTATATGTAGCAGAAGTCACAGGCAAGCTGAAGGACGTCACTTCCGCACGTCTGGTGGGGGCGCCTGCAAACTTGAGAAGCACCTACTTTTAGCGCGCTTCTGTCTTTGAATTTGTCACTGTAAAGATTGAAATAATGCGTTTCTACCTTCTTCGCAATCTCTGGTGGATTGGAATGCGTCAAAACAATCTCGCGTTACGTTAAATAACCTTCAGAAGCATCAGTTCCGATTCCGAGAACAAAACGCCGTCACATCGACGGCAAGTTGGCGGCTTACATATCAACGATAGAAAAAAAAATAGTAATAAATGCTACAGGAGGAAACATTCCTTTTTACAAAGCAGATTCTAGAAAAGCCGGTTAAATATTTAGGATCCGTCATTAATGTTCATGGCTGTTTTCTCAGTTGCCTGTTTGCTTGGAAACACAGACTTAGGCGTTTGTATGTAGAGTACAGTTCCAGTTGAATTATTTAAAAGTTTACGGAATTTGGAGAAGAATCATTTAAAGGTTTACGGAATTTGAGGAACATTAACTTCTGTTTGAAAGTTCAACACCTAGTGGTCTTTACTGTAAGGCGAAACTTGTATCTTATTACGCGGAAAGCTTCCAGGGCCCCGTTGCAAGAAAGTTGCAATCAATTGCAAATAATTGCTAATTTTGAAACAACCATTCTGATTGGCTCAGGGTCTGCCCTATTAAGAAGACATGCATGCAACAATGATTTTGATTGGCCAGTGACAATCAGTTGCAAGTTGCGTTTAAACGCAAAGTTTCTAGCAACGGGGCACAGGTCAGACAGATAAGAAGTTTATGGGGGCATTTAGATTGTCGTATACACTTCATGAATTGTGAAATTAATTTTACTTTTTTTTTCATTTCCAATAGAAATTTAATTGCTGTAAAACATTTGAAAACATATAATGACCCAAAATCATTACGACAGTGTTGCAGGGAAAAATACTGTGAACTGGAATACAATAAATGCTGTGACTTTTGTACGAAACAGCAAATCATAATGGTTGGAAATGAAGGGGACTGCTATGGAAGGTCTGTCAGTATCAAATGTGTGCCGATATCCAAAATTGCAACAAAACGAATGTCTCAGAGGTCATTAAAAAATTTTTGAAGGATTCAAAGATTCTCAAATGACGAATTGGGTCCTCACTTTGCCACGGTTCGAAAGATTATTCAATGTTTTTGGAGAGGTCCTTTAATGGGAAACAACTTTCTCCGATCCCCTGGTATTTCGCCGCGTGCCATGATCTCACCAGACGTCGCGTGTCTTCTCTCGCCCCCTCGTCGGCCTAGACTTTTTTTTTTCTGATGCAGCTCTTCGTGAATCTGTCCTAAAACAAATACTCTTTGAGCTCTGTGGTGATTTCATGGCTTTAGTTTGCTGATTGCTCTTCGTCCTCCCCTCGCCCAAATAAAGGCACCAATGGATTGCCCCGTATACCTGCAGGATCAAGCCGCGACTAGTAACATCAGCGTGCCCCAAATCGCCGTCACATCACCCACTGATACCCCCAGCCAGCATCCCGCAATTGGCGACAGAGCTAGAGCAGCGTCTCAAGATGCCAAGGAACTCTGGTCTCATTTGAGAAGTCTGCAAAGTAGGTCGATTTTTTTTTGGTTCTTCTTTTTACGCAATACCAGGCCTATTTGAGGAAATGAGGACAATGCACCTATTTCAAAGAGTCAGTACACTGCAGAAACCGAATTACGCCTAAAGAAAATGGCGAGCAAACACTGTGTTCTTACAATACAATACGTTTCAGAGGCTGTCAAGGTTATTATTTGATTGATACGTTTTCATCAAACCAATAAACAGGACTCTCTGCAGGTATCTCTCGTGTTGTTCACCTGTGACATCCCAGCCCGAAGCCGTCGATTCTATTTTGAGGGCAAATCGTCTTTATGGTGAGAGCTCTCTAGGGTTGTTAAAGGTGTACGCTGTTCTCCAAATTGAATGCCGATATGTCATTTCGCGAGACAGCGTGTTCATCTCTGTTCGCGTAGGCTTTCACTCGACTCCGATGTCAGACTCCCTTTACTGCATGTAGAGCGAACGTGTTTGCTGTTTGCGATTGACGAGGATTGTCCATGAAACCGAACCCCAGAGGTTGACGATTTTCAGTAAACTTACACGTGTAAATGATTTAGTAAGGAGCCGAGACACAGTAGACCAGGGTTTCGTGGAATTCATAGGTTCTTCAGTGTTCATCCCTGGAGGTAGAACATCTATACTCTTTTTCTCGCTTTCTCTTTTTTTTTCTCCACGTTTTCTTACACGCCACAATATCTCGCATCAGGTAGCCATCTGGTTTTCGTAACAGTCACTTGATCTCTTCTGAATAGCGGCTCTGATAACAAAACGTCAATTTCCCGGAAGATTATCTGGTACAATAAAAATGTACTTCTGATAATGACTCTTTCGGAATAACTGATTTTAACACCGAGGAGAGAACTCCTTGACGTTAAAGTCTGGCCTCTTGCTGTAGAATACCCCGACAAATTTACCTGGGGTTTGAAAGATACCATTCGTCAAACTTTTTTTTTTTTGTTTCGGATCTCCAAGGGGATGAGTGCGTGAGTTCACTCGCGATTCTGAACTGAACCGATCCAAGTACGGTTTGCACTGATCGGCCGTTGAGATCCATTGACTTCAAACAGTGAATCGGGTCCTTTTATACATACATTATTTGTATGTGCGTTCTTTCTTCAAGTCGTTCAATATACTTTTCCCCATTTTGCTTACTTTGGTACCCCATATTTCTCCGGATAACACTCGATGTTCTAGTGATAAGTTTGTTTGTTTGCTTGCTTGTTTTTAATAGTAAAATGTCAGGCTGAAATGAAAGTTTTTCAAAAATGTTTTGATATACTGACATGCCGGAGATACATACAAATATGAGATCACTGCCATAGGTCTGGAATCCTTTTCTCGTCCTCTCTGTATATAATATATATTGACCGTAGTTCCTATTCTGGATTCCACACGACGCTCTGAACTTGTCACGCGTCGCTCAGTTTGTTGCACCCCTCCCCCCCCCCCCCCCACCCACCCCGTCTATCACCCTCTCCGATGACTACTTTATGTGCGTAGAGTTACTGCTGGACGTGATGTATCATTGTTTTGTGCGCTCTTACAGCAGTTAGAAATCACTTGAAATGAAGCCCTAGGAGTCAAACTAGCGTAGAGTGTCGATCCTTAACTTATTGATACAGTTAACCATTCATTCATTCATGTATGAGTGGATGGAGTGCGAAACTATACACGCAAAGGCACAGCTTTGGGACCGTCCAAATTTCTTGCCAGACTCATTTTAGAATTTTTAAAGGATTCTGCCTATGCGTATGGCTCTGGGGTCTGTTGAGCTCCGGCAGTTTTGCATTCTGTCCAAGGACAGGTGAATTTGTTAAACTGAGAATTCATTAAATTTCTCCTCTTTGAGCCTCTCTTCAGCATTTTTGTTAACAGCGAGCAGTGCTTTGCTGAGCATGAGGGGCGTTGATGCAAGACTTCAATGCCACCACCCTCCTTCCAAAAAGAAAAAGAAAAAGAAAGAAAGGAAAAGAAATGCCCACGGTAGAAGAGAGAGGCCATATTACTAAACTTTGATGTGGTTCTCTTTTCATCCCCGAGTCTTATCGTATTATATGCTATTTGAATGTTACATCTTAAGAAGATGCGAAAAAATGCGATGGCGAACGACTTCGCGTCACAGAGAGACATATCTTCGACCTACGAATATACCACAACAGCTGGTACGGTTGATGACTAATGTTAATCTCTCTCTCTCTCTCTCTCTTTCTCTCTCACTCTGTGTCTATATATATATATATATATATATATATATATATATATATATATATATATATATATATATATATACATAAATATATATATATATATATATATATATATATATAATATATATATAATATATTCATATGTTAATTCATATGTTAATATAATACTACCAAGAATGTGCGTGTGTGTGTGTGTGTGTGTGTGTGCGTGTGTGGGGATGCTTTGAGACTTTTGGAAAGATGCACGCAATGTTCTTACAGTCGGTTCACATTCTGTACGTATCCTGAGCTGTCCGCAGCATAACATCTGTCCTACAACATAGCATCTATCCTACAACAGCACCATGGGACGTCTTGTTGAGATGTCTGTTGATGATGGCAGACATGTACCCTCTCTCTAAAGGATCGTGATCACGGCCAGGGTGGACGCAAAGGGGTCATCACACCCAATCACATTCCAGGCTTTCAAAGCGCATTCTTGTCCATAAATCATTTGCAGGGTAGAGCTTGCGTTTCTTCTTCCTCCTCCCCCTCCTCTTCTTCTGCTTCTTCTTCTTCTTCTTCTTCTTCTTCTTCTTTTTCTTCTTCTTCATCATCTTCATCATCATCATCATCACCATCATCATTATCATCATTATCATGGTCGTCGTCTTCATGTTCTTCTTTGTTTATTCTTCGATATCCTCTATTTTGATTTTAAATTGACCTCTCTTTGTGCGCACTGTCGTTAGGTCACGGTCGTTCTTGTCGTGGGACCCACGCTGACTTCATCCTTGATGATACGCGCTCTCTGGGTCGCATCTTATCACGTCATTAAAACAGGCGCTTCCTCTCGTGAATATTTTAAGTACTTGTCGTGTTCGCCTGATCACGAGAGCATGTATCTTTCGGATGGCTTTGAGTGGTGAGCGTCATCTCGAGTTAAATGGTGAAATAATGGTCGTGCGGGGATTTGGTATCTGGTATAGGGCAAAGGAATGGACCCACCAGAGTGGAGACTGACGGTACTATCCAATGTGAGCGTGTAATAGTGGTAAGAAACAAGTTCGATCACTGTCATTCATTTTGCTTCACATCGTGCGATTCCGGAACTGCAGGGGTTAAGCTTTCCATCCGGTCTATTTGCTATCTCAACATATGTTGCGCATGGAGTTTTTGTTTGTGTGTGTGTGCGTGTAAGTGTGTGTGTCTGCTGCTTGTGTGCACGATATTATTTGTTTAACCCTTAACTACCTCCCGTGCATTTATGCGTTTTGAAGACAACAGCAAAACATGCAACTAAACTCGGTGTAAAAATGAAAATAATGATATACAGTAGCAAAGATCGTCTGTTTTAAGAAACGTTGATAGATGATAATCATGGAATATCCGATACGAAGAGACGGTACAAAGACTGAAAATGGGTTGTTTGCTTATTGCATTTGAGCTAGTAGGGTGTTGTTTGTTAGTCCGAAAAAAAAAAGTGCGTACCACCGAACCTCCGGAATAACGAACCTTCGAAATAACGAAATGTAGCCATACGCTGTATTCCTGCCAGTAACCCTTTTAATCATCTCGATAGTAAAGGTAAGAGGCGCCTCGCATCTATGCTTGGTAAGAATCTTGATGTACAGGGCCGGCGCAGCCGTGGGGGCCGTGGGGGCTCAGGCCCCCACACTTTTTTGTGCACCATATGAAGGAATACATAAGGTGTCATCACTTTGTTAGCTCATGAAACCCGGAAGTGGGCCCCCACACTTTTGAAAACACTGCGCCGTTCCTGATGTATAGATAGATCCTCAGAGAAAGATACTAATTGACTGTGAGCAAAGTTGTTATTATGTTTATATAAATGGTTCATATATGTGTTATGTTATTTTGGTTAATGTACATGACGGAAATTGTGCTGGCTTGTTTGTTTGTTTGTTTGTTTTTGTTTTTGATTATTGAAGGAGTTGCATCAGGTACAGACAGAGCATTCTGTGCAGGGGGTATGTCTAGATAGTTACTGTTCGTTATACCGAAGGTTCGTGAATCCGAAAGTGAAATAAGGATCTTTACTTTAGTCCGAAGGTTCGTTAATCCGAAAAACTGAAGAGAAAGAAAGAAACAAAAACGTTTGTAAATCCGAAGGTTCTTACTAGTACGTACCGTCTGTTCATTTGCGGATTATCGAACTACATTTCAGTTTCAGATGCTACTAATCGAACCTTCGAATTAAACAAAACAAAACAAAACAAATCAAAACAAAACATCACCCTTTGAGACGGCCAATGAAGAGCAGATGAAATGACAGGGCAGTTGGTAGGAGATCATCGCCCTCCTTCTGAACTGACGAATGCACATTCTTTTGCCGGTGTGTTCTCTGGTGTTTTTTAAGGGATCTGCCCAGCGGGGAAGAAGCCGCTGGCATGCCGAATCGGAGACGGAAATTCTGTCGTCGTTAGGGGAGATGATGCAGTTTGCTGATGCTATATACAGCGAAGAGCTGCTCTCCACGCGTCCGCTAATGGATTACCATTAGGACAGATCAACAGAGTGGTGTATGTTATGGGTTTGCATACCACACAGCTTTGTAAAATATTGTTACTGACGTGACTGAGGACGTTAAGTCTTATACCCGAGCCTATATATCCGCCACGGCAACATTGAATGCATATACAGTACAGTATGTCCCCCCCCCCCCCCCAAAAAAAAAAAAAGAAAGAAAGAAAAGAAAAAAGAAGATACGATGAGATTATCTCATTGATAACTGCCAATCTGATTAAACTGTCTGAATGCTGCTTCAAGATCTTGAAATATAACATCTTAGCTATATTTTGCAGCAAATCCCATTCGATTTGGTTAAGTGGTCGCAGAGAAATGTGGATCGTTGTAAAGCATGTCATGGGTCTGTTTCTTCCAAGTTTAGCACTCGGATGCTCTTGGAACTGCATATTAAAGGGGATGGCTAGTAACCGATCAGTGGGAATCAGTGGGAATGCTGAGCGATGATTGTTCCAATCCTTGTGGGATTCATTTAAGAGTACATTATATATCTACTGCTGTGTGAAAATTATTTGCTTCAGAACGGTCTCATATTCAAGTAATGTGCAGATTAATGCCCCGTCACTGACCAGGGACGCTAACCTGGAAACATGAAACTGTACATTACTTGAATATGAGACCATTCTGAAGCAAATAATTTTCACACAACAATAGATATATAATGTACTCTTAAATGAATCCCACAAGGATTGGAACAATCATCCTTCAGCATTCTCACTGATTCCCACTGATCAGTTACTAGCCATCTCCTTTAATATGTAAGCACAATGGACAGAACTTGGAGGGAAGGGATTAATGACATGATCTATAGAATTCCTTATTTCTCTTTGACTACTGAAGCAATTCGGACGGGGTTTTCTGTAAGATTTGGGTAATAAGTTAATCATAGCCTGAAATTTCATTTGGATTGATTTACTATTTTCAAAGTTACCATTGCAGAGGGTCCCGTTGTATTTTTTTTTTGTCCACTACGGTACAGTATTTTCAGAGCATTACGATGTATAGTGTTGAGTATTAGTGTCAAATATCTCTGTTGTGTTGAAAATCTGGTAGAGGAAATTGATTTTGGCGTAAAGGTTCAACCTTACATGACAGAACGGCCTCTTTCCGTCCATGATCTTGGCAGTGTCTCCCGCTCTTGAGACCTGTATGTCATGTATTATTTCACGTCGAGTTCATGCCACGAAGCACTATGAGGTATCATATCAATGTATATTCATGACATGCTCTAATAGCGATAGCTTGCACAATTGATCTCGCCATATACACCTCATCTGCAAAACACGTTGGAGAATTGCGAGGAAAACAGGCAAAAAGCAGGGCCATAGTATCCGAGAATAGCCATGAATGGCTGTAGGGATATGATGTAGCTAACACTATTCATTTGTTTTTAATAATGGAACGTTTTCCCTGAAAAAAAAAAAAAAAACCCAAACAAAACTGTACTTTAAAGTCTCTTCATCGTTGATCAGGGGGTGCCCCCTTGTGGTCGTGGGAGGGATGGACCAAATTGGAGCCAATTTTCAAGTTTTAATCACTATTTTTTATGAAAACGCATTGTCAGATTTTCACCAAACTTAGCAGATATGATCACTAGCATCTAGCAAAAAAATAAAAATACAGTCGCAAAAACGGGCACCATGCTCCACTTCTGAGCCCCGGGGCCCCATGCTCCACTCCTGAGCCCCGGGGCCCCAGAATCCCAAATTGGAGAATCTTAGATAAAAATCTTCTTCTGTGAAAGCCAGAAATGCTCCGAGTAAATGCATTGTATATATTAATGAATGCATCTTCAAGTTTGTCACGGCAGATTCAGGGGTGGCCCAGCCCTTGGGCCAGATTGGACAAAACTCAGGCCAATTTTCACTTGTTGATTTTCTTTTTGGAAACGCATGGTCAGTTTTTCACCATGCCCCCTGGATTTCCCTCAAAGCTCCTCAATTTTGCCTTGTTCTTCTTAGACAGTAGTCAAGAATGTGTGGAAGGTGAACTTGCGATACTCAGGCGAGCACTAGACTTTTTTTTTTACTTTGACTTTTTTAAGTCAAACCATTTGTGACCGTGCATCACAGAACCAACAAAAAATCGCACCCCTTGATTTTAGTAAAGACTCAAAAAAGGTGAATTCATAATGGGTCAGCCAAGTCATTTTTTAATTTTTTTTTTTAATTTTGTGAAAGAGCTATTTTTCTTCTACATTATTACTAAGTTTGGGATCATAAAATGAATGGGAAAGTGTGTTTTCAGCACTTTTTCTACAACTTTTTTTTTGGTAGAGTGGCATTGTGATCAGGTATGTCTTAGAGGCCCCTTTTCATTTCATGAAAATCCTTTACACACTCTTCACTTTCAACTTTAATAACTTTTGAAGAGATAATGCTACTGCTTCGAAAGTTGGCGTTAATCATAGATAGACTATGTTAATAGAGCATGGTAAATTTCAGCTTAATCTAATAATCTTTTCATTGTTGTTGCTCCGGTGGTTTACATCCCTTTTTTTGTCCCGTTCATCGTACAGCTAGCGCAGCTTGGTAAAGATTAAGTGCTTGAATAGACCCAGTACTTCAGAGCCTCATTTCTCAGTTCACACTTTCCCGGAGTGTGTTCTTTCTTTCCAGTATTTAGATAGGTTAGGAGAATCCATTTGAATTGAGTTATACATCATTATATAGTTAGTACATAGTTATACATCAAATATTCGAAGAAAATCTTCCCGTGATACTTCTATCAAAACGCATCAGAAGTATATTTTGATGTGATAGAAATGGCGCCTTTTTCTAGTCCGATACCGTCGTATTCGCATATGAGCCAAAGTTGGAGAGCAAGGATTGGGGGAGGGGGGGGGGGGGGTGGGGGAGGGGTGGTGAAGCACTAAACCTTATAGTTTTGTGAGATTGAAGTGGATGCCTATTTTGACTTTGAACCGGGCCACCAGCAGACCACTTGACATTATCTCCTCCTGGCGCCTCTCCCGGTGAGCTTGGCTGTTCCTGCGCTGGATGTTCCTTCACGAGTAATTGACCTCACCGATATTAATTGTTTTGATAGACGGCGGGATCCACGCAATTGCCCTGTTGTGAGGGTCATTACTCGAAATGCGGGGTTCCTTCTTATGGAACGTTTATTTTCGTCATCAACGTATATATTTGATCATTTCTTGTTGTTTTCGTTGATGTTGTTGTTTGTAGTTTATTATTTCTGTCCAGAAGATTTTTATATATGCCACTACGTCGTCACCCCTGAATGTCTTAGACTAAATACCATTAGGTCAGTAGATTTTGCTATTATGTCTTTCATCCTGATCCTTATTCAAGCGACTTTATGAAGTCTAGATTTCGACTACGCTGACTAGACCGAGTGCTGAAGTATACAATTATGTGAATATTTACATCAAGACAATATTGCCAATAAAATTAATGCATTATTTTGTTTTAAAAAGAATGTGCTGAGAAATGTTTCAGTCCTCGTGATTAGGCCTAGGCCTATATCAAAACTTGCATTCTGATGAATGATATCAATAAATCAATCTGTTCTAAATATCTGTCCCTAATAACATATATACCACTATTCTAAGGTAATCAGAAGTCTGATGATGAAAATAATGCTATTATTTATGACTTTATTCTACTTCGCACTTTGCTGAGCCACACCATGATCATGATGATATATATGAACTAGAAACGGACAAAGATAGGGGTTACCTCGCTTAGTAAGACAACCAATCAATATTAGCGAGCAAATAAATCTGTGACGCAAACACTAAAACAACGTTAATTAGGAAAAAACAGAGTTTTGCACATGCACGAGACAGCTGTATCCATTTTCCAACCCAGGATATTAAAGCTCGCTCTCAACTCAATAAAAATAATAATAATGATAATGGCATCATATAAGAAAACGATGCAGTCGATGTTTTATCATAGTTGTTACGATTTTTGTTTTGCTTCTTGTGACCGACGATTATCATCAAGGCAAGACACTGTATTTGAAGTTGACTTTGATGGGTTTGTCAAATCTGCTGATGAATATTGCACACAAGAACATTATACAAAACTGTATATAAACAAATCTAATTTGTCAAGAAGATACCTATAGTTCTGGATTTAGGTACCACCTAATAATTCAGTAAGCAAGCTATTACTCGATTTCAATCGCTGAGAAGGTGACATATTAAAACGCAGGTGCGACCTTCTGGAACAAACACGCCCTACCAGGGTCGCGATTTCGACCACTTTCAATTACGCATCCACGTGCAACGCAACCGGCCTCCCCCGGCCTCGAGTAGCTGATGAGAGGCCGGGCGTCCTATCCCGTTTCGCCTGTGATTTGGCGGCTTTGCGTATTCCGGCGAGACACCAAATGCATGCCCAGAGGTCGATCGCGTACCACAAAAAACATACGCGGCAACCTCCGGAATGTTTACCTAGTTTTGAGTCGGGTAATCAGTACTGTATACATCCTCACACGCGCATCGGAGCCTACCGTAATTTTCCTCGAGACAGTTGAAGATTTGCTTGCCTTGTAATATACACTTGGCTTCGATCTTCACACGCCCTCACGACGGAATGTGTCGCGTACTTTTTCCGTTCAGTCACGTGACTACACCTCTCCTGTTCCAAATAGTCTGGGCATCCATTTCGGACGTAATCACGTAGAACGTTATACAAACAATTCGGGGACACACTTTCATTATTGAGGCAGGCATCTGCACTGTCTCGGAACTTTGTCACTGAAATAATATGGTTTGCTGTGAGACACAGCTAATCATTTGCACTAATCGAAAAAGGAAAAGGGGTTCGTAGTCTTCATTCTGTTACCGATTCTATTCTGGATATCAGCGGATACAAATCAACGCGCTCCTCTTGCATTGTTTGCTTGTTCCTGTTTTTAAGTGTTTTAATCTGGTTAAAAATAATATTTGTATCTCATGCATTAAAATGACAGTGAATAGCCATCATTTAAACACGCACAAATCCACACCTTTCGCACATTGCAGAAGTGCATTTATTCATGTAGTCTCTACAGTTACATATGATCGAACCACGGGTTTTTTAGCAAAAAGAAAACCAACAAACAAACAAAAAACAAAATCTTTAAATGCACTATAATCTTGTAGAAACAAACGACAAAACATTCAAGTCAATGAAAGTAAAATATAGTGAATACAAAACAGGCCAATACATTTACATTGTATGTTTGGAATCTCTTTCATATGTGTACAAATGTGAAAATCGAAAATCCAATTTTCTGTATGACCGTCAAAGTACACTGAGCATCAAAAGAAAGCTATTATACCCCCTCGTGGCGCCACTCAGTATTACCTTAAGAATCAACGTACATTGTATGTAAATCACGTTTGGTCGCTGATTTAATTTTCCGAGAAAATGCTCTGTTTTTTTCAGAACGTTACGTCCACCTCACTGTTGCGATCATTACCATCGCTTGCTCCATCTGACCAGCAGCCTTGAGGGACTGTTTTTTTTTTCTTGTTTGGTGTATGTATTGATTTGCCGTTTCTGATACGTTCTAGTTTCATAAAAATCTCATCACGTAGTGATTAGATATGGAAATTAGGATCGATTTCTGCCGTCTTTTTGTGCCTGGCTTTCTTCTTTCCTCTTTTCCCCTTCTTGCTCTCCATAGTGGTCCAGTTTTTGGTTTTTTGTTTTTTTTTTTGTTTTCTAAACGATTCAAGAATTAAACAAAAACGATAATGGTTTGTCCATCACAGCAAGTGCTCCAAACTACATAATATATCTCACTAATTCGATTGTATGTGTTTTTTACGTGTATTATTTTAATCTTGCTTTAGGCTCTAGATTTTTCTCCTCCGCCGAATCTCTAACCGTTTGTATCGTTTTCTCTGTGATACAAGTGACTTAACGGAGGGTTTCGATAATTAATTCAAGTTATGCCTTTAACTTTATATTAGCATTTACATAACTTTTTATTCTCACTTCTTCGAATGTCTCTTTAATGTAAATAAATTGTACTTGTTTTTTTAATGTATTTGAACCATTTCGAAAATCAGCGCTAGCTGAAAGTACTTCCAACCCGCACGTGCAAATGAAATAATGAAAGATGAATAAATCAATGAAAAGACTGTATTACCTCGTCTGATAATCCACGGGTTGTAACGCTAATGTCTTGGAGAGATGTGATATGACTGTTTTCACAGTCCTTCTTGTGGCTCGTAATTTTCACACACAGTATGAAAGAGTTGAACGATGCCGCAATTCGGCTTTCCAAAGATAGTATCGTGACATAGGCTGAATTGAAACTAGTATGCTGTCACCCAATCGAGTACATATCAGAGTTTGAGGTTTTGCTGTTGTCGTTGTTGTTGTATTCTTCCATCTCTCTTTTCTTTTACCAGAGAAGAATGGAAAGACTTTCAAGGTCCCCAAATTTCCTTACTCAAGAGAGATGGTTTGTGATTCTGCCTGGTCTCGTCAGGCTGGCCTACCATATCAATGTATCCGAAATTGGAGCACATTAAAGGCTGTCCACACACACTTGCGTATTCATTTCGGAGATGCGATTTCGAATCAATCCGTCAATTTATCAATTGTGTTCTGAATGAGCCAGTCCGGGTGCATCTCCATTACCCCGCCCGCCCTTCGGCCTTTTCTGGGGGTCGTGCTGAGTGCTAGGAGGAGTTGTCCATAATCCTCGGCTTTGTGTGCATCTGCTGAACAAAACGGTACGAGATTGTTCTACGGATTTGGGCGGAACTCCCTAAAGACGATGCAGACTTGCTGCGAAATCTGCCTCTATCTCAGAGACACACGTACTATCCAAACTAATCATTGAAAGAATCGTCATGTTTAGAGGCTTGAACCAACTCGTTATGTGGACCTTCTCCCCAGTGCACATAACAAACGATGCAGGTGGCCTTGGAATTAGGTAATCTTCTGCTCTTGCACATATGGGACTCAACAACACTCGCAGAAGATCAGACTTCGCTTACGCTGATTAACGCGAACCTTCTCAGCTTTGTCCGCTTTCTCATTTTATTAGCACTTATGATTGCCCACTGTAGGTGGAGCCGGGAACCCTAGGAACCACTTGACGTCTACCTGTCACAGATTAACGAAAAAGAAAAAAAAATCACAATCAAAGCTAAAACTCTCTTGAAAAAATAAGAATCACCATTGCTCGATCCTGCAGCCATTTTCACCAAATTTGGCTTAGAGACGCGTTAAGTCATTCTACATGCCAAAGTCTTGTCCAGGGTCCCCAGCTTAGGTCAAATGTAATTTCAATTCACCTGTTAGATGTTTACCTCCATTTTCCCTGCCTTTTGCATAACTCTTCCGTGCGGCGAGACTATGCGATTAAACTTGTCATGATTTTGCTTTCCGTGTTTGTATGTCTGTCCGTATAACATCCAGGTATCCATCAAACATGGGGTATCCACTTTAGTATCCACTTTGGTATCCAATGTTTGCTCTTTGTTTTTCAACACAGTCACTAATTGCAACCAAGCTTGAGTCATGCATTGGTCCTTTCATTATTTTTCATCGTGCATGTGGAAGACGGTTATAGTTTGATATATTCCGAAGATTTGTAATACCGAAGGTCGGTCATTCGGAAAGTCCGTTATTCCAAAGATTCGTTATTCTGAAGATTCGTTATACCGAAGATTCGTTACTCCGAAGATGAGTCAAGGTTCATTATACCAACAGTTCGATGATCCGAAAAATGAAATAAGGTTCGTTATTCCAAATATTCGTTAATTGGAAAACAAACCAGGCTTTGTAATTCAGAAGGTTCGTGAGTCGCGCTTATTGCTTCATACTATTCGGTATAGCAAACCTTCGGAATAACGCCTTCAAATATTCAGATTAGCGAATCCTATTTTGCTTTCTGATGGAGGAACATCTGACTGTAGGAAATTTCGTGTGTTTCGGAATAACGCACCTTCTGAATAACGAACATCACTCGTGGAGGACACCTTTCAATATCAAAGGTCATGTTACCGTCTAATTTCTAATATCATTCATGTTTTGACTCCACAAAGTAACTTACCCGTAAACTTTTTTATAGCCCATTATAATATCGTTATGAGCACGATTGTAATAGGAAGTACAAGATATGTGGTTATCATGTCATCATGTTGAAAAAATGATAATAAGGAAAAATATGTGGTGTTGGTTTTTCTTTTCTTTGTGAGTTTATTTGTTTGTGTTTTGTTTGTTTTTACAAATCCCTTGAATACATAAAACTGAGGGAAGAAACTGATACTCTTATTTCTGTTCATGGTTTGAGCCGTGCAGTCCACCACCTATACCGCCACATTTCTACATCTGCACATGGCTTTTTGTTTGTTTGTTTTCAATTCTGCCATTGCACATGAAGTTGTGCATTCGGAATTGTTTCCGTTGAGTGAGTCAGAATTTTTCAATTGATATCGCCCAATCATCGGTTTCTCTCCCCTTTCTGTGAATCACGGTCTCTCTGATTGGGTTCTGTTCTTGCCACTGGCCTCGGGACTATTGTATAGTCACGGTCGAAGCTATACTTCCGGGACTTCAGTCCTTGATCTTCCGCGGATCCCAATTTCCCTTTTCTATCTCTCTGTTGTATCAGATAACTTCGTCCCGTGGCTTCTTGCTTTCTACGAAACAGTTGACTGTTGTTTGAAATATTATGGTGATGGCGTGGACATTTGCTCTAAGCGTTGTTCGATTTACCAAACACGTCTGGGAATGAAATTGAATTGCTATTCTTGTGCCTGACATCATAATGCGATCAATCTTAGCAAACAATTCGTAGTATGCGATCGTTGTAAAATGCGATCAATCTTGGTAAACAACTCGTTATAATACCACAGTATATTCCTGTTGTTTGAATATATTCTTCGAATATGTGAATGTTCCCCCACAAAGATGACATTATTATTATCTTTTTAGAGAGTCGGTGCCATACCTTCATCAACGAGCTTTAGATCTGCAACGCGAATGCTAAAAGACAACGGTATTCGGCTAAAATGGTGTTGTGGATATGCGCGAGATATAGCTGTTTCCAATATGTGTCGCCTTAGCGTTCTCGTCACAGATCCAAAACTTGTTATTGTCATATAAAAAATGCAAAGTAAACTTGTGTCAACTTCCTGGGAGGCATTGCATGAAGCATTTTGTCCGACAACTTGTCAGACAAATTTGCTCTCAGCCAATCGGATTCAAGGATTTCAGTAGCTTTTAACATTTTGTCAGACGAAATATCTGACAAAACGCTTCATGAAATGCCCCCCAGATTTGGTCTCTTTTTTTTATAATAATCGTTTTGAAGTGTGATTATGACGGCATTTCCATCATGATTACAGGCAGTCATTCTCAATGGAACGTCATCTCATATCTGCTACTATTTCTTTTGACAGCCACGTATGCCTGCTCGTGCTGTCTGTAAAAGAATGGTGGAAATGTTTGAATATCCAGTAAAGAAGATACATGATCCCCAGTGCAAACGAGACTTGCTTGTAGCGTTCTTCTTCCTGATAGGCGGCAACTTTAAGAGCGCGCGAAATTGTGAGATGGGTCAACACGAGACTTGCGCATGATCCGCACGAAATTCAATCATCGCCACTGCGGAGACCCTGGCCTAATGGTGGCACCTGCGCTGTTCCCGCCTTGTCGTCCATGCCACCAGCACTTAAAGCATGTTAAACGTCGGTAATGTTGCATGTTATTAGATACCACGGCAAGAATATTGGCGCGTGATGCTGCTTCCAGCCACTGTATCCTACATGACGATGCATACTATGCGATAAGATTATACAGCATCGAAGAATCGAATAGAGGTGGTCGGAGCCAGAGGTTAGAAAAAAAGAAAAGGACGCCTTTAGCGAAACTAGGCATAAGTGAGCGTATACCGATAAGAACAAGATAGGGAGATTATATCTGTGATACATCCAGTAAGACATGTGATTTGTAGGGTTGTCGACCTTTATGTGTAGTCCTTCGAAAATACAAGATGGCTTTATTTAGCCTCTTTCTTTTCTATTAGAGGGAAGGCGAGTTTTCTCCATATTTTTCATACCAAGTTCATCCTGTGACGTCAGGGTAATAATAATGGGAACTAGAGGAAGAAAGTCGTACTTCGCAAAACCAATAAGTACATGAAACCGGGGAGAAAAACTGAAACTCTAAATTGCCTTATTTAGCTATTCTGTTTGGGTAGGCCTACATTAATATCTCCTTCTAAACTTGTAACTGGTTTATCTGTAAAAAAGAAAAAAAAATGTCTTCCTTTTTCTCTTGGAGGGGGTAATTCTTCTTCTTCTTTGAGGTGTTTTTTTTTTTTTGAAGTATCATGAAAGCGCAGAATTATTAGGTTTTAATTGTCTCATTTCACCTCATCTTGCCTTGTTTGGATGTTCGGCAACCCGTCGGTGACTCGTCTGATTTCATTTCTCGAATGACCGGATAATGAAGGGGTTTAATGAGGACATCCCACAAGCGTAATGATGACCAACACCTGAGCGGCTATGATAGTCTTATTTGTGCAACTCTTTCAATTTGTTTTCTTTTTAATCTCTTGTTTTCCATCTCTTCTGTTCTAACGAGCAAATAGTTCAGAGTGTCACGGTCATTCAGTAGTAGAAAATACAAAGTAGAATGTAAACATGAAGCTGGCCGTTGTCAGTACAAGTCGGATATCTAAAAATGAATGTGTATAGCGTTGATGTTTCTGGTGCGTAGAGTAAATGTCTGTTCTTGTGACAATCGAAATGAAGACTCGACAGATTTACTAGTATTCAGGCATGTCATCAAAAGAGATTTATTGAATTTCTGTATGGGGAGCATCAGAACACTCGTCCTCACAATGATTTGAAAATGATATCCCATGGGCACAACGCAAGGAACAAACAAAACAATCAAACAAACGAGACAGTTGGGGTGGTACCAACATCGCCCTCTAAACAAAATTCTATATTATGTGGATGCAGGTTTTATAGGCATAATGACTCCGTGGAAACGCATCAGTAGTGGCTGGTAGTCACCCATCACCCCTTCACTCCCCTCCTTTAGCAGTCATAGTTGGGAGAGCTGGAATTTAGAGGAACATGGATGCCGCAATGCCATTACATTCGTCACGAAAATACCACATTCTATACAAGTGTTGCACCAGAAACACCAGTTCACTGAACTCAGTAGCAATATTGTCCTCGCGACTCAAGGATCGTGGGACTTTCACAGAATGAAAACAGAACTTAATGTGGCAGATGTGATTGGACGGCAATGGCATTAATTTGCTGGTAGTAAGATGGCTACAGTACCCTCGAATTATGTCTCGGCTAGTTCAAGAGACCTTTCGCTTTTCACCAGGTATCGTAACTGTATGGAGTTTCAAATGTGTGTGAAACTAGACACCTCGGAAGACCAGCACGACGATCATGAAGGCCGAACTGAGCAGGGCAATCCATCCGTTTTAATATCTTCTGTTTTATATTCCAGTTGTATTGTGTCATTGTCACTTTGTTTTTACTGCGAATGATTAAACAAATAAACAAACAAACTGACAAAATGCGTAATCTCTCCTCACAGTATAATACGTTATTGGCATACTTCTTGTTTCTAATTGTTCTAATTAATTCATCAGGTACAGAGTGAATGGAAGGGATGGATAGAAAGGTGGGAGACGGGGGGGGGGGCTAGAGGTAGAGGAAGAGATGGCGGAAAAAATAAGAACGATGTAACGGCCTTCCTGTGTAAATAGACCGTGAAGTTGTGGATTGGTTCTTAAGGATCTCGCCCACGAGGTCTCATGGGTGCCCTGGAGCTGCCGTACCTGTTCCGCTCTCATCCGGCGACGTGACCGGTGGCGGCTCGCGTACAGGATGGACACAGGTATCGCAGACAGCAGAAGGTTTTTAGTTCTGGGCGAGGGGCGCAAGGCGCCTTGCCAATTTAATGATATTCTCTAAATGAGCATTGTCGAAACCAATAACATCAACAACAGCCTAATACATTCAACTAGACATTCTATCTGCTGTTCAGTCATTTGGTTGGAAGCAACATTTTCCCAAAACGAGAAACGTATGCTATGGTAATGATATTAGATGGATAGTGTTATTCTAATCCATACACTCGCGCATGCTTTGCGCAGAAAAAGTTGCTGCGTGATTAATGAGGGGGAAAAACAACGGCAAAATATTTTGCATAACGTATAGTATGACAGCGAGAATAAAATCAAATGTCAATGAAAATGTAATTTCTGTCTGTCAGTCTGTCTGTCTGCCTGTCTGTCTCTCTCTTTCTCTCTTGTTAGCTCATTCACCATTGATATAATTGTATTCGTTTCAGAGGGATAAGTGAGTTCTTGCACCTGGATATCGCTAACTGGCACTGACAGACGCTCTCCTTGCATTCTTATCGCCACGGATTTGGCGCCACTCAGCGGAAACGAAGGTTGCTAGCTTCAGACACGCTTCCGAGCATTAGCGAATAACTCGAGACACTTTCGCTCTAAAAGCTCTTTGGTGCCTAACCTTTCGGATCCCTCAGCCCGTCAATTAAGTCGCGTAACTGCCACCCTAAACTAAACCTTGGCGCGCTAATTGTGCCGAGGCAGAGAATCAAATTTGAGACTGAAAGACAATGCCGCCTCTCATCCCCAACTCCACCCTCCTCTATGTTACTTCTTATATAGCGTCGAAAATGGCACACCCCTGATCGAATAGACAGAAACCCCCCTCGGTCAATTACTGCACCCTGATGGTAAATTGCTAAAGAGTTTGACTTAAAGTTTTACATGAGAAGCCTGGCAGGAGATAACATCTCTGGATAATTCATACCTTCCACCATGTGCACCTCATGTGCACACGCTATTGCATCGTGAACCACGCAGATCACATATGTCTTCAGCCCAGCAATGCTGGCTGTTTGTACCGTACGACGAAGAGCGTGGTTAATGAGACGGCGTAGATTAGTGTTGGCATACATTGACATTAGAAACAAAATGCACTTTACCAATGGAGTTATTAGTTTTATGCTACTTAAACTTGAACAACACCTTTATGTTTGCCTGTTTTTCAATTTGTAATGACGCAGAATGTATTGAGTAAGAAGAGAATAATTATGTATACTATGTAGGTTACCACTGCATTATGCTGGGCAGAGCTGGCTTGATTTAAATTGTTCAAGTTTGACATTGAATCAGTCTTCGAAATGTCACCAGTGACATTCTGTCGGACAGGTTCCATCAGAAAACCATTTTATCAATGTTTCATGCAGACCCCTTTTACACGAGGTTGGTATAAAGGGTTTGACATTAGCGATGACCCGGGGCCACTGGAAATAAATGCCGCCACTTTTTTGAAGAAAAAGATACGTTTTGGTGACCTGATTGCGCCACCAAATTTTGTTGTCGGAACAAGAGAAGATAAAGTTAGTGTTGAGCCCTGGTATACTTCTATCGCCTGGAGCGCTCAACTCGTGTGGTGAGTTAAAGTTGTGCAAGCCGTACGTGCTCATAGCTTGTTTCGTGTGATTACTACTCGTCTGAAGAAAGAGGCACAAAAACTGTCTGCCTGCTTCAATGAAATGAAAGGATGTGATTTGCATCACCTCAAAATGAAAAAGAATAGTGATGATGCATTGGTAGGGATGTATTTAAACCCGTCCCGTGTCTTGGTCTGTGAGGTAACAAAACGCAGCAGTGCATGAACTACTTTTATTCCACGACTCGGCAATTTGCTAAAGATGAGCGCTCTCAGTATTGGAAATGATATATCCATGTCAATAATGCTTGAAATGATAATGATGATAATGATAATGATAAAGATCATGATTATGATATATAATCGTAGTCCTTCTTATAAAGCACTCGTAATCACAATCATAATAAAATCATGTTCAATAATTTTCTTCTTCGCAATGGAAAAACCATAATTATCTATTTTACTATCACAGAAATCAAATCGAAAAAAAAAAATCTAGCACATGATTAAGACAAAAAAAACACACACACACGTTAGTCGGAAATATGGCATGGATTACTAAATCAAAATTCTAATCTTTAGTGATCGGAATTTATCCGTGTTGCACTTCTTTTCGCTTTAAAATATTATGTTCCCATGCCGTGGAAAATGAAGATTGCGCTGCGAAAGGCGTTTCCCATCAATGCAACTCAGTGTATCGATTGAGGAAAAAGGCAGAAGCGACATGTTTGATTCGGTGAAATAAAAAGCTTTAGACACACTCATGGAGCTTTATCCTTTTCCTCTCAAGTATGAGATGATTCCACATCCAAACAAAGAAAACCCATTTAGAGGGACATTCAGGCATGAATTATTATGATTGTAAAGATTCGCGGTTTGCTCTTCATGACACTGACAAAAAAAAAACAATTTTTGTTTAAAAGAGATAGACCTCGACGAAAAAAAAAAAAGCCTTTCGAAATTATGTTAACTCCTGCCACTGCCTGCTAAATGAGATCTTCAGATGATTTTAGACGTTTTCATTTGAACATCTATAAATTGGTTATACTGGGGACGGATTTGATTTTATACATTTATAGCAAATCATAATGAACTAAGGATGATGGCATAGCAGCTTCACCATAAGAATGCATGACTGAGCGCTGAAGGGAACAGAAGAAAAGAAGAAAGCATGTATAAATTCTGCAAACACGAACTTGTTAAGCAAGTGGTATTCCATTGGAATATCATTGCTACATTACTGAAATATCTATGTGAGCCCCCTATGTCCTCATTTTCGCTCAGTGTATTATGTTCTGAGTTTTTTCAGAGTATTGGTTTTTCTGCGACCACAATGAATTCCAAAAACCTATACATGGCACTATTGATTTATGTAATTTATTGATGTGAAATTTGTATACATTTTCTGGATTGACCCTTGAAATCATGACCATGGTCCGTGACTATCAGCCTTCGGTGGTTCTCTTGCTTCTTCTAGACTTTCATTTCCACTCATTTGTTTTGTTTGATTTGCTGTATTATTACATCTCACTTGAAGGCTGTATGCTCAATTATTTGCATGTTTTCCTTTGGCCGAGTATTGATTCAGTATTAGAATCTCCTACTTGTTAATTCATGTCTGCGTACATCCACATCGCTGAAACAGATGCGCCATATCACTGACATTTCGTAAGTTGTTTTTAAGCTATACCTATATCTCTCGTGCAATTTGGAAGACAGTGGAGTATTTCTACCTAAAAAAAAAACAATTAATGCACTAAAACGGGTTTTCCTTACAAGAATGAATGAAAACAAGGTTAGATACCAAAAAAAAAAGTATAGAAAACAACGACCGACGTGGATGTTTTTACATTGTTGTATGTTATACAACTATTCGATACTACTGTCATGACTATCTTTGAGAGGAGGGATTTCTGCTTACGTTTGAACAACAAGGATTGACATTTTTAATACCTGAAACATATACATCAAACACACACACACACACACACTACGCACAAACACACACTACGCACAAACATACACAAAAGCAAACATGCCCGGAAAAGCAAACCGTATATAGGAAGAGATTTGTGGCTCATTAAAACAAACTATCAAGCACAGAAACAAACGAAATGAAACGAAGCTGAGCATGAACAATATAAAGTATAATAGTGTTTATTCTGAGGAAGTAATCACCATGGCAATGACTAGATAACTTGCTTGTGATTGGTCGGAGCTTGGCAGCTGCTAGTCCTACTGCAATCTTTGTTTCAAGTCGCTCTTAAAGGACAAGTTCACCTTCATAAACATAAGGATTGAGAGAATGTAGCAATATTAATAGAACACATCATTGAAAGTTTGAGGAAAATCAGACAATCCGTTCAAAAGTTATGAATTTTTGAAGTTTTTGTGCAGTACCCGCTGGATGAGAAGACTACTGCAGTGTATGAATAACTTAGATGTCACATGCGTACAACAATATAAGGAAAATATAAAGAGAATTTCACAAAATTCCATCTGTTGAAAAAAGTATACATTCCCCTGACTCGTTACCGACAAATGTTATATTATTCCCCCTGCCTTTAGAAAGAGGCAAGTCAAGTGCTCTTTTATTATGCGAAAAAAAGTGAAAATATGTTGAATTTTCTTTTACATTTTCTTTACACTGTTGTACGCATATGACTCACAAGCTGTAGTAGTCTCCTCATCCAGCGGTTCCAAGACAAATATTTACAAAATTCATAACTTTTGCATCGATTGTCCAATTTTCCTCAAACTTTCACTGATGTGTTCTACTAACATTGTTGCATTTTCTCAATCCTTATGTTTATGAAGGTGAACTTGTCCTTTAATTAGCCTTGTCTACTTAACAAACGAACATATAACCCAGCAAAACGTCGTAATATAATATAACATAACATAACATAACATAACATAACATAACATAACATAAATTAACATAACATAACATAACATAACATAACATAACATAACATAACATAACATAACATAACGTTACATAACATAACATAACATAACGTAACATAACATAACATAACATAACATAACACAACATAACATAACATAACATAACATAACATAACGTAACATAACGTTACATGACATAATATAACATAACATAACATAACATAACATAACATAACATAACATAACATAACATAACATAACATACAACGTTACATACACAACATAACATAACATTGCGTAAAATAATGCAACACAGCAGAACACATCACGGTACATGATCTACGGACCTTATCCAGCACATTTTCATCATCAGTTACAAAACAAGCATACATGTAACATCAGTCCACTGAAATATCAAATACACGTAGAAATTTGCTTTAGTAGACCCCCCCCCCCCAAAAAAAAAATGAAATAAAATTATATTAAAACAAGACAAACAATGACTATGCTCTCTCCTCATTTTAGGCATGGAGAGGCAATAATACAGTCGAAAAGCAGAATACTATATAGTTTGTTTGGGGAGGAGGAATTTTGCCCTCGAAGTTGATACAAAAGAGTGATGTAACATCCACTTTTGGAAGAATCCGGAAATTTGCAGGAAGCCCATAGGCCTATAGCCCAGCCTAGCCAAAAAACAAACACCACACCAACAATGCAAAACAAAACTCGAGAAAGAAAGAAACTCTCGCAAATAACAATTACAGGAGGCACGTATTATACCAAAATAACTTTTAAAAGTACACAAAACAGAAATGAAACTAATGCCTACAGAAATATTTAGATGCGAGCAAAAACAACAACAAAAACGGAGCGTTCGTTCCTTGAGGCGGAAAAGGAAGGACATGTAATACACAGGAATAGCGGTACGTGGTAGTTCATTGTCCCTGGTCTATGAGTATCTGCTTCATTCTTTGATTGGACGTCCTCCAACATGGTAATTCTATCTCCTCGTTGCCTGTCGATTGGTGTGTTTTCCTTCGCCCTTCTCCTTTTAATGAAGGTTTTCTTTTCTCTTTTTTGTCGTTTGTTTTCCTTTTTATATTGTCTGCCGTCTTTATGTGTCTTACGGTTCGCTTCCTCTCGATGAAACTTGCAATATCAGGGCTCGACACGTGTAGCAGTTCATTAGAAACCAGCTAGAAATAGAAACCGCCATCCGACCGAACTCTGACGCCGAAGTTTGTGTTTGTGTTTTTGGTATTTTTGTCTTTTTAATGCGTGAACCTCGTGTGCTTCCTTTTGTTACGTGATTCTTTCCGCCGTCATGTACGTGGCGCCACACTACGCTCGGTCGTGACAAGTTATTAGTCAATTGCAACAATTAATCACGTGCAGTGAAGCAAAGATGGGATACTAGCAGTGTGTGTATGTGTGCGTGTGTGAGTGTGTGTGTCTGTGAGTGTGTGCAACGTGAGACGGACGAGGTAAATTTAGTGTTTTCTTCACCAGACGACGGAGATGTGTTCCCCAGGCTGACATCAGAGACAATCGTCCCAACAACTCGAGGGTTTCCAATTTTCTCGATTCTAAAACCAATAGACAAGACTAAGTCAAATTTGCTTCTGATGCCCCCTGTGAAAGATTTAATGTTTCGCCATTGAATGAAGAAATCCCCTCGACAACAGGAGGATGATCAGATGACGTGAGCGCATAAAACTCTTGAATTACTGCAATTTGTTTATCTTTCATGTCCCTTTTTTTTCATGGGCAAATATCTCTACAATTAGGAAAATGGAGAACTTTCAAACCCCACCCCCGACTAGCCATGAAGTATCATCCGTCCACTTCGAATCCCTGTGGTACTTATTCCGCACCATCGCCCCACCGATCCCATGCGTCACTGCATGGTTTCCATTCTCCATTCGCCTGCCCGTGATCACCTGTGTGTGTGTGGTGAAATTTATACCATTAATATGCATGTTTGTGTGTGTGCGTGTCTGTGTGTGTGTGAGTGTGTGACGGAGGAAGCGAGCTGGGGGCAGGGAAGAATAGCACATTGCATGACGTCGTTGCTGTTATCAAACGAGACCTTCGGCTGATTTTCAGACTTTTACATTTGAACAACTATATATTAGTTATGCCGAGCACAGAGTTTCAGAGTTTAGAGTGACTGGGTTGAGGAATAAGAACGTTTTCAAAATTTACAACAAATTGCAATGAACAAGGATGATGACATGGCAGCCTCACTATTAGATTGCATGAGTTGGGACTCAAGAAAGCAGAACAAAAGAAGATGGCATGCATACATTTTACACAGGGGAACTTGTTAAGCAAGTGGTATTGTAATGGACTAATACACAGCTACATTTCTGAAATATGTGAGGCTCCTATGTCATCAACACTGTTCAGTGTAATTTGTTTAAGATTTTTCAGAGTATTATTTCTCTGCTCAAGAACCACAATAAATTCCACAAATCTACACATGGAGCTGTCGATTTATGTACTGCATGATGTGAAATTATGAAAATCGTCTGCAATGCCCCTTAAGGTAAAGACTGTTCCGAGGCAGTGCACAGACTTCCTCAGAAGAGAACTATAGAGAAGTGTGACAGTTTGCATATGGATTATTCATAGGAGATCACACTTGCACCCCGAAGATTGGGAAATTACTCTTGGTTGCCTTGGCTCAGTTGTTTAAATTTGCTCTTCAATTTCGGTTAAGGACAGTCACGCAATAATGCGATGTACACCTCATGTGCAGTGAAGGATGTTCAATGTACCCTGGAAATAGAGCTCATTTCAAATGAGATCTGGAGGCTTCTGAAACATCAAAGAAAATGTCTCTAATTGTAAAATTTCAAACTAGTCATTTCCTTCTATCATCATCACGCAGGATAAACAAAATCATGCGCATGCGCATGCGCATGCGCACAGGACCCGGCCCTGGAAGCGGTAGTGGCGTGATGATGATAATAAAATCATCAGTGGAATATTCGAGTATTTTACACACATTTCTTTTATTATTCGATTTACTGACAAGTCTATTTTCCCATTTGTTTGAACGCCTGTTGATTTTTGAACATGATTTCTGTTTGTTGACGTTCTTTTTGAGCAATGTTAAAAATCTCAACAAGGTGTAAGTTTCTCCGATAGTATCATCTAACGTATTCTAATTACATATTTTGAAACGAGCGTAGATCATTGGTTCTACGCACGCTGTCTTTCTGTAGTGATTCCTCTTCAATCAAAATGAATGGATGATTGGATGATCGCGGTCTGAAGAATGAAAAATCTGCGTGACCATGAAAAAAAAACACCCACCGATATCTTATTGCCGTCATTACACGTCTGTGAAGATATCAATCAAGCCGGTAGATAAACATCATTTCACGTGTCTAGCAATGCTGTTCCTCGACTACCTCGACTACGTGTTTTGCATGTCATCTGTTATCACAACGACTCTTGCCTATCAACATATTCTCTCTTTTTTTTTTTCACGGCATCGTCGACCAGGAGTCGATGTCAAGGACGGTGGTGTCGTCATCGTTTGTTGTTTTGGTTTGTTATTGTTGTTTGTTTTTGTGGTTCGTTCTAATATTAGCTCACATTCCTGTACATAAATTCTACCCTTTACTGCTCGTCGTTAATCCGGAGAGAAACGGCCTATCTTGCCTTTTATCAGCTCGTCACTCCGCCCTGTCACTCAGGTACTTTAATCCTCCTGGGATGGACACGGCGAGGTATATAGATGTAATGTCAGGGTCATTGCCTTCATGCAATTCCTCGTTAGCGCTCTCCAACGTGTGACATCTATCGCTCTCTCACTATCCATCTCTCCCTCTCTCTCTCTCTCTCTCTCTCTCTCTCTCTCTCTCTCTCTTTATCTGCTTCCCTTTCATTCTCTATCACATCTACACGCGTGAATTCATATAATTATACAGACAGACAAACAGACAGACAGACATAGTCTTCCTTTTTTCCCCCATCGTTATCATAATCATGCACCACCTCGACCTTTTGCGGCATTATCATTTTGGGAGGATTTCCAATAATGTCTTTGTTTTTTCGATAATTGATTTATATATTAGAATGGGGTGGTATTATGCCCACCCTCCCTCCCAATTTTTACCCTCCTTGTAGTTTGTCTAAGGGTGCACTATGTCCTCCTTGGTTTGTCGTGGATTCTCTCTCCTTGTGTCTGTTCGGGTAATTCGGTGCTCATATCATTTTGTTTGCCATGAAAACAGGACAAGCATTCCCATTTCCCCACCGTTTTCTGCCTTGTTTTCGTGATCTGATTGTCTTTTTCTCTTTGACATCAGTCAGTGTAACCTCAAGACCAACGGACCTCATGTTCTTCTTTTTTTGTGTGAGTCTTTGAGTATCGAAATTTGTGTCAGGATAATAATAACGATAATTATAATCATCATCATCATCATCGTTATCATGATCCTCCTCCTCCTCCTCCTCCTCCTCATCATCATCATCATCATCGTTATCATGATCCTCCTCCTCCTCCTCCTCATCATCATCATCATCGTTATCATGATCCTCATCATCATCATTATCATTTCATATCATTTCATTTCATTACATTTCATTTCAATTTATTTTCATATTTCTCACATATAGCACAAAAAAGTATAGTATGAATACGAAAATTACACAAAACATGAATTAGACGTTCACCGGAATGTGCAAGAGTTTGTTTTGCTTTCATTGCGCGAAGTTTTGATTAAGCAAAAATAATTGGGGGGGGGGGGGGATGGGCAGGGAGGGAGGAAAGATTATCCGCGTATAAATGTCCCCGAAGATTGTTTGGACTTCTCACATCGTTGGAAATATGACCCAAATTATCTCCCCGAAGGATCATGGAATTCGTAGAAATGTAGATATAGTATAGCATTCTACAAATGACGCTCATTATTGATTCAATTCCGCTTTTGTTTGTCTCCAAAACGAGTATCATATCGGATATATACGCGTGTGTATGTTGTGCATGTTCATGTGAGGTGTATGAAGAATTTCATGAATTTAAATAAAGGTATTTTATTGAAGTGTAGGGTAATTGGGATATGAGTGAGTGCCCTAAAACTACGGGGCGGGGCGAGGACGTAAGTTAGGAGTTGTTCTTTTGTTGTTGTTGTTTTCCTTTAGTGTGTGTGCGTACAAGTAGTTGGTAACTAAATTCAAGATGTATGTTGTGACTCTCGGGTTGTGTATCGATTGACTGATTTTGGTTTGATTAATCATTGTAGATTGAATATTGTATACTATTCAAGATGAATAATTTTTATGTTAAATTGTAGAAATCAGATAAAGATTACAGAAAAAAAAAATATGTGTGTGTGTATGTAAGTGTGTGCATGTCTATCTTTCTGTACTAATGTGTTGGTGTGTGCCTGTGTGTCTTCGTCGCTTCTATCTGGTGGGTGGCGGGGTTTTGACTGGCAAGGTATAGTGGGGTCACGAGTTACAGTGACATTCGTGAACATTAAAGCATCGTCCATGCAGTCATCTGAATTCCGGCGTCCAAGAACTACTTTGAGTCATACGCGCGAATTGAGCAAACGCATTTTCCATCTCTCGCAGATCGAAAGTGTAAGTGGATAATAACATCCGATGCTGGGAGGATTTGTCGTGTAGAGAGAGGACCTCTCCTTCATCATCACTTTGATTAGCCACGCCTCGGGCGACATTGGACGCTTGAGAGTCCCGTCAATCATCTTGAGTTATGCTTGGAGGAAAAGAAAGTGTGAGAGGTCCTAGGAATGATCGGTGCACGGCCAGGCATGGAGAAAGGATTTTCTTTGGCAGTGGAGATGCATGAAAGTACAATCGGTGTAGTATGTATGCTCAGACACTCACCCTTTCGATTGTGGCTGGTATGAGAGCTCCATTGCCTTCCATTTTTAGACTGCTTGCCCTCTGGCCTGGCAATTCTTCTTTTTTTTTTGCTCTCTCTCTCTCATGCTTCTTTTTTCCTCTAATCGTCCTCTCTGTAAGATATGTTAGACAGTTATCTTTGAGAAAAAAGTTTATCAGAATTTTCTGTTAAGTAACTAGTATGTCTTGCCTTCTGTGATGTGATGGTGATGATGATGACGACGATAATGATGATGATGATGACGACAATGATGATGATGATGAAGATGATAATGGTGGTGGTCATGACAACAGTGCTATTAACCTTATCTTTGCCAATGAGTCAAATGTGCACAATTGATTTAATAAACCTCCGAACAGGAAATCAATGTGGCATGTAGAGGGTGAGGATGATGATGTTCTGCAAGCGATTGTTACCATGGTTACTGTTATCACTATCATTCTTTTTTCCAATCTTCATTATATTTATCGTAAAAAGATTCCATAACGCGAATCTACGCCAGGGAATGATTCTTACAAAGGGATGCAAAGAGGCAGGTAGAACATGAAAAAAAAATATATATATATCAGGAATATATTTATTAAATGACTATAGCTGCTATGTTAGTAGAAGACATATCGTGAACAGCGTGTACTGTACGTGGATATGACACATCACTTCTAATTCCTATGAACTGTTCATCTCTGACGCGTGAAATGAGACTGGTGATCCATCTCAAGATCACGTAAACTCGTTATCAGGTGTCGCGGCTTTTTTTCTTTTTCTTTTTCCTATCTCTTCCTCCCTCTCTCTCAAATCGATACGATTCCGGTTGCTATCACCACAAGAATAAATCACGGCAACACAACCGCGATGAAAACTGTCTCTAGTGTTTTTCTGCACTGCCGGCGATGTAGTTGCGATCAGCTGAATTTGATCATATAAATTTGTACATCCATAATACATTCCTGCTTGGTTACACTTGTATTATAAGGTAATGTTTGCACACATTACCGTATTATTGTCTTTTGGATAAAAGTTGGTGCGGAGCACATAAAGATGCACCTAAAAGTGATCCAATTCTTTGTGTAGGGACTGCGGAAGGCATAATGATAGGAGAAATATAGTAGCCTACATTTCACGGACAGTATTGTTGGGGGTATTGCTAGCAACAACAACAACAACAACAACAACAACAACAACAAACACTGAACATTGGAGTTAGGGGTTATGGTGCAGTACTGCTAATAATATACAAATACACGAACGCTTCCATGGCTAGCAGGCTCATAATGTAAAAATTGCATAATAATCTAAAATCCTAACATATTTAAGCGATAATTATTATTAAAACTCCCAATTTGGAAAGCGTAATTATAGCAGTGTAGTGGTGGTATTAGTTTATAGCACTAGTTATTGAAGCAGCACTGATTGCCATTTTTTTTTTTTGTAATAGTCGCATTACTAATAATAGTAATGAAAGTAATGGAGCTGGATGTGGTAGCTATAATAGTGGTATAGTAGTAGTGGTGGTTGTAGTAGTCGCAGACGCAACAACAGTAGTTGTATTAGCAGTAGTAGTAGTAATAGTACTAATGTTGATAGTAGTAGTAACCAGCCAATTGTAGAAAAACTTGTATCTTAAGTGTCATTGCTGGTGTGTAGTGGCAGTAACCGCTATGTTTTCAGTTAAGCTGAAACCATTGTGTGTCGGAACTAAAACGCTTTTATAGTCAATTGTCACATGCATTACTGCTAATTAAATTATCGGTGATATTGAATTCCATTGCGCAGAATTCTTTTCGCGGCCAGGAAACGTTAGAATGTTGACGACTTGCCATTACTCACCAGTATGAACATAATGACAGCAATCCCGATGCAATTTTAGCCTACCACAAGGCATAGAAGCATCGTGGTAATTCATTACGCGAACGGCAATGTACTAAGATGCTTCAAAATCGACGATCCAACCCGCAGTCTTGCCACTAATTGAATTTTCAAGCAATATCCTTTATTATTATGACTGCAATGCTAGTCGAATTGAAAAAATATGCGTTTCGCATCATTGTTAAAACGATTTGAAACGCGAATCATTTTGATATCCCTGCCTGACTTGATGAAAAACCCCTCATTATTCCCACATCAGTCTATTTAAATGCGAAGAAATATTCTTTAAATCACTGCTTTTACTTGCGCTCCCCCTTCTTTGACAAGGAGTACAATTCACTTCCGTATTTTATTTGGAGAAAACTATTTTCAGCGTCTATGCATGTTTTTTCTTCTCAGATGGTGTCTGAAAATGAAATCAAAGGTTTACTGACCCCATCTGCTCGTCTCAGACTATTAATGGTACTAGAAATTTGAAGATTGATTTGACCAATCTTCGACATCATAGTCACTATTTTGTCAGGTGATTCGTTTCCTGTCGGATATCCATAGGTAATGTCAGAATCTTTCTTTTTTTATAGGTCTTTCTGCTACATGTTTTTGCAGAGCACATCTCAAGTATGATCTCATCTCGTTTAAAAGTCGAAAATGCTGTCTACTTCTAGATAACATGGTTACAACTTGACTCTACTCACTGATGCGTGACGTTCGCATGACGTCACTTTGTAAAATCACGGTGTTTCTTTTTTTGATATTGTCTTTCATCATCACTAAAAGTCATTATTTAATGACACTTGGTTGGTGTATATTTCATAATATCATGATGATGTATATTTACACACATACACACACACACACACACACACACACACACACACACATGCATACAACGCCCTGACGCTTAGACGCGGCGTCAAAATTTTAATAATATGCTCAAATTGACCTGGAAACCATTTTGCGCTCATTTTTAAGCCATTTTGAGGTTCTGTTTTGACACTTTGCGCTCGCGCACATTTGCACCCTTATGCGCATACGTATGACAAAAATGACTTTTTTTTCAGTGAAATCGGTTTCTTATGATCATGGACAATATGCTCACCAAAGTCCAAGTCCGTACGACTTGACATGACGTCACACAAGTCCGTCACCGTTGAAATTTTGCGCGTGCGTCGATGGCGAAAGACAGGGCAGATGCATGAAATGTGCTAGAATAAAAAACAAAAAACAAAAACGTATCTTTAATCAGGTATGGCTCGTTACGATGGACAATGACCCCCATTTTCGTCACATATTCTGAAAGCTGATTAAGTCCTGATTCGATTTGATGGCTCATTGAGGCTGGAAATACAAAATTAAGATGATCAAACACCTGTATGACTTGAAAAAGAATGAATTTCAAAATGATGAAGACTTAGATGAAGTCGCTGTATAGTTGACTTCATAGGAGAGTAATTGTTTGCTCTATCACTTCTCAAATATATTATTCCATAATCTTCAGCAAACCATAAACAACTGAAGCATTAAAAGTGTTCCTTCTCAATTTTCACTTTGTCGTTGTTCCTCCTCGTATGTTAACCCCTGTCTGGACCTCTCCGAACGTTCAAACGTAAATCATGATAATTATGCCATTTGGGCGTCGATGACAGATGCAACTTGAGAAGCGTAAGAGACTGCCGTTGCAATGCCGGTATGCCAAATCACCAGGATACAAGTAAACATTATTTGATCACGTGTTATTTGAGGGCATACTCAATTTCTTCAGTCTATACAACTATGTTCAACACAACACCCACAGGGACAGCTTCATCCAATGATAGTGTGCATAGAAAATGCGAAGACTGCATGCACGGGGTCAGAGAGTCCAATGGCAAACTACGTGGGTAGACGACATGGAATTTTATTGCACCTTAATCGTTTTCATGATTCCGGTTTGACATGGTATGACTTGTACGTATATCGGATAGCAGGCGCCTCATCTGACTTTTGATGACGTCAGTCAAACTTATAAGAGCGCTTAAAGGCACGATTTAACAATACCTTCCTGAGCCCATGTGCGTTTATTAATGTCAAAGTTCACTACAAGCATTGACATGATTGACAAGAATGTTGGCCGTAACTCGAAACTATAATCCCAAATCTCCCCCTCCTCTTTTTTTTTGTGTTTTTAGCGTGGTGTAATAGTATTTCCTTGTTTGTATGTCGACGATATTTTTCAATGAATTGTTCTCTAAGATGGAAATATGTTTAACTTTGTTTTATACGTTAATTTATGGTATTGTCAACAATTTTCCCAAGGCATTGCCTTTAACTATAACCTTGTCTTAATGAGTTTCTTTACCTATGACGAAACGTGGACTTAAAACGGAAATATTGCAAACTAAGCATCCATTTATTAGTAAGAACGTGCAAGGCTTACTGTATATGCACAGTTGCTGGGAATCGATTAAATAAAGAACTGTTCTTAATAAACGCTGACAACTTGTTCATATTTGGCAGGCATCACTTTTCTTGCTAAGCAAAATCGTTCGCTTATTGACGTTAGAAAAATAAGCCCCATAAAAATTTGTTTTCAATGATTTTTGATACACTCAGCAAAAAAAAAAGTAAACACTTTTTCAAGCTCATATTTCTCATTGAATATTAGGGTAATATTGATGGTTTATATACCATATTAAATACAATTTAATTGGCTATCACCCTGGTAGGCCAATGAAAAGAGAAACGTTACGAATGAGTGAACACATTCCTTCAATCTTCTCTTCCAGGGCACAAAAGCAAAAATTGCAGAAATGGACAAGTTCTCATTCATGCGTATGTGCTCTTCTATATAACAATGAGAACGAAAACAAATCCAACACAATAAGAAACAAAAACTGATTTGGAAAAATTATCTATTGGTCTCTACAATGTCTGTGTAGCCCCCAAGATTAAGAAAGACAAAAAGTAATGAAGAAAATGAAGAAGGGCATTTGCAAATGAATGTCTAAATGTTAAATTCTGCAATTTTTACTTTTGTGCTCACTCCTGCACGAAATTTCTCTTAGTATTAACCTACCAGTTCGATAGCCAATTTAATATCCTTTATATAGTATATGACACAAAATTTTTTTAAATCAAAATCTTCTATGAAAAAATATGCACTGGAAAATGTGTTTACTTTTTTTTTTTTTTTTTTTTTGCTGAGTGTAGATTGTACATAAGATCTTTCTCATCTCCCTCAGTCATGTTAAATATTGCTTAATTAAAATGTTTCCCGTTTCAAAGAACATGGGTCTTCACAGTACCAGTCCTCCAGTTTTGACTTATTGCCAGAATCAACCAGCTCCCAAAAGGTTTATCACCATGAGGTGTTTTTTTTTTTATAGTTAACTTGATACTGACAGCGTGTCATTCCATAAACCTTGTGCATAATGTTAGCGTCTCTTCTTCCGTTTGAACAGCTCAGTTAGCAAAACTCGATATCTTAAATAGATTTTGATAGATCTCCCAAAGTGGGTCTGTAAGAGAGAACTCTCTCTCTCTCTCTATCTGTCTATCTGTCTATCTATCTATCTCCCTATCCATCTATTTATCTATTATATATATATCTATCTATCTATCTATCTATCTATCTACCTATCTATCTATCTATCATCTACATCTACCTTCCTATCTATCTATCTATCTATGTAGTATCAATCTATATATCTATCAATCTATCTGTGTGTGTTTGTGTGTGTGTGTGTGTGTGTGTGTGTGTGTGTGTGTGTATGTGTGTGTGACAAAGTGCCGTAAGTACAGGCTTTTCCGACTGTATTTGTAAGTGCGTGTGTGTGTGTGTGTGTGTGTGCGATGATTTATGTGTGAGAGTGTGTGTGCCAGAGGTTGGATAGAGATAGCTTATTGGGTTTCAATCTTCGGATGAATGCAGATCGATAGGATTATAATCTGCTCCGAAGTGGCTTGATCGATCCCGGGTCACCCAATGCCTTACTTTTTTTAACTTCGTTTTTTTTTTCTTTGTCTTTTTTGCCGACACTGCAAATGGGTTGTCCCCAATAGTGAATCTCGGCCTTCATGGTGGGATGATCAGAAAGCAGGTCGAAGAGCAGACGGGAATGCTATACCGTATAAGACAACTTGGCGTACTTAACTGCTCCGAAACGAGGAGTATCCAATGTCATACCTGTGTGATTCTCTTTCGAGTTTTTCCATTGCAGTGGCGATGCTTTAATGTTTGCGGTGTTACTTCTTGCAATTGTATAGATGGATGTTAAAGCATAAGTTTTCACTTTGATATAACAATAATGTATGACAGGGGGGAACATCATTAAGCTCACCACCTCCGCAAAAAAGGTAAGTATAGATAAACAATGAACAAGTTTTGCTTTCGCTTTATTTTTTCTCTTTTCACATTCGCTTTATTTTTTCCTGTTTTTTTTTTGTCTGTGGGAGTTATTTCTTTTCAAATTCTTTTTCAGTTTTCATTTCCCCAGTTTTGGTTTCACGCAAAACGCCAACAGCAAACGAAATAAGTAAAAAAAAAACACAAACAAATAAGTAAGCAAACAAACAAAAACTTTCCAAAAAAAAGACTTCGCTGTCTACACACTGAACTGCTTGCAATAGTGTGGCCAGGACCAATTCACGAATCTGCTCATGGAATCTGATAGTCCAACAATGTGCGCCGATTCCTCCGCCCTTCCCCTAATAGGTGAATTATTAGGTTTCTCAGCTGCTACGCTGCCTACGTCATAGCCACATGAAGATGACTGTTTAAAGAGGACGCCACGGTAATGACTGTGATTGCGTTTATCCCTTTTCGTTTTAAAGCAGTAATGACGATGTCATCAAGTTTCGCCTCCCAAAATGATGTCATTCGCCGTAGATGATGACAAAACAACAACAACAACAACAACAGCGAAAAAAAAAGATTGTATCTAATGAGCATGGGAGGTATTTGTTTTCTTTTCGCATCGGCTAACATTACTCAATGATTGGTCTATTCATGTATACTCAGGGGGCGTACACTCTCCTCTTACTTTTTCTTCTCCGTGGTCTCTCTCGACCCGACTTGTAAAAGTGAAATGATGAACAACTATAGGTTGTCCTTTCCCTACTGCTGATAAGCGCAACTATGGCCCCACCCCTCCCGGAATCTTGGCTACAATGAACACGAGATAACTGAACATACAGCCTTCTATTAAGGGGATGCCATTTTTTATGTAAATCTTGGTGATTTGATGTTGATTTTGGTTTCGATTTGATTAGCTCACCTGATGAAGCGTCCTTCAACCGTCTCTTCTTACGATGTGTATAACGAAAGTAACCCAACTTTTGAGGGCTACTACTTTATAATTGTCAGCTATGGAGAGCACAATGTTCGTTGTAAAAGAAAGGGAACTCTTCCTCTTCCCATTGATACCTAATTACGTTGACAAATGTCATACATGACTGAGCACATGGACTTTAAAGACAACAATGGCAAAATGCACTGTTTAAAGTTTAAGTGTTATCGTGAAGGAACAATAATTGTCTCACTGAGATGGATTAGATCTGTTAAAGTGGTCAAATTAACAGGTCATGAATAATAACTATGAAACAGTAGCACCTCCACATTTGGATTACCATTTTTTTTTTGGGGGGGGGATACGCACTGTAGTTTTGGTCGCGTCGCTCCAATTACTCATTAGGCACTCAACATGAATAAACGAGAAGCATTAATGATACACGGCGTTTTCTCTCGGTCCCTTCCTTTTCCGTGTGGCTCATCCGACATTCCATTGATCGCTCCGTTGCGACACTCTTTCGAATGATGTCACCATGATTGTCCTCCTTTTCCGCGCTGCAGCTCTCCTCTCTCTCTCTCTCTCCGTCATTCTTTCTTCCTTTTCCTATCTTTCGTTCTTTCTTTCTCCCTCTATCATCGCTCATCTGATTCTCTCTCTGTCTCTCTATGATATTTAATTTCCGCTTTTATAAAATATTGTGCGATGCTATTTTTTTTTTTTTGCTCCAAGTTAAATCTAGTAGAGGGGCGGAGGTGTTTTATGAAGAATCTCAGTCAATCTTAAAAGTTAAGATAACTTAAAGTTATGGAATGTCACTGGTTTCCCTGTTCATGTGGTTCAGTTTGATCAGGCTCTCTGAATTCACTTGAAATTGTTACCAAAATTTATAATCCAACATGTTAGAGGGCTAATTTTCAAGGTTGATATCTCGGCTGTGATGCTTCTTGTATATCAAGCCTATCATAGGCCATTCTACGAGTGCACATCTGGTTATTCCCCCAGCCTCCCGCGTGCGAAAGTGCAATGATAGGCTTCTTATATTATGGAGAAGCTATAACAGGCGACATTTTGCTAAGTCTACATCTTCCGTAGATGTATTGCAGTCGCTCAAAGATTGAAGTTGTTTAACTTTCAAGTCACCATATTCAACTTTCAGAGCTCCTTGCGATCAAAACAGGTTAAAAAATATCGTGAAGCTCATAGGTGAATGATCATTCGATTCCCGGAAAAAATTATTAATAGGAAATTCAGTCAATCATTTCGCAGAAATGACGCGGTATGAAATACACAAAGCAACAATTTGGTGCTCACTTCTTTTGTGTGTGTAGGGGGGAGGGAAGCAAAATACTATGTTCACATGAACCATGATGAAATTTGAAGGGGAAGGGGGGAGGGATAGAGTTCTATTCTAAGATGATTCTTACCAAGAGAGCATTCGTTTCTTTATGCGAACATATCATTTATTACAGAACATGTACAGAACAAAACACCGATATTTTCTTCCAGCAATAATTGCTCTACTATTTCTTCGCCCTATAAAGATGCCGCAAAAGTTGTATAGTTCATTTTCTATTTCTTTTTCGCATGGAATATATGCCAAAATGGCTAGATCCCTAAAACAGGAGGTTAAGCTGTTTGTCACCCTCTGCCGTGCTGCATAAAGAATGCAAACTTAATTCATGGCGGACTGTCGTGAAATGAACTTTTTTTCTCAAGATCTGCACCCGAATACCCTTTTGCAGAACGGAAGCAGGTAATATCTCTTCGTCGCTGATTTTTTCGAGAGCGCTGAAATTAAATATCTTCTTTGGAAGAACAAAGTCCTCTCGGGATTCGCACAGACTTGCACAAAATGTGTTCGCCCCCCCCCCCCTTGTTTCTTTTTATCTATCGTAACACTATCTCTCACTTCTACTAAGAAGTCATTCTCTGGTGCCACATTGTCGTATGTAGTCTGTGAGACCTCAGACTACAGGGAACCGAATGTACCCGAAAGAATCAAGACATTGAAAGAAAGAAATCACATCGCAAAAAAAAAAGAAAACATGATATGCTTTTTATGCTGCCGGCATTATGTTCTCGGACAGAATTGGCTTCCTAATTCCCAGTGGTCAGTGAGAATATACAGTTTGGGGGTGTGTGTGTGGTTGTTGTTTTTTGTATGTGTATTCTTATTATTTTTTCGTAGTGAGTGCTTTCGTTTTGTTTATCTTAAAGATTAGAATTCGCGAAATTTTATCCTAAATCATGTCTCATTCAGGGTAAGAAAATACTGTTTTTTTATAGAAATTATCAGTATCATGTCCGTGGGGACTTAATAAGTAATGAATAGCTCTTTTTATTTCAATATTGAAGGGGTTTTCCCAGTATTTGCCAGTTGTGCAATTTCATTTCACTGTTTCAATGACACGTAATATACTTTAGTTTTTGGTAGTTTTGAAGAAAATTTCCTCGTTTTTTTTTTTCTTTCTTTGTGGAGGATTATTTCTGTACTTTCAAAACTCGTGATTGGATGACTGAGGTAGTTCGGTAGAAATAAATCACTTTGTGTACCATAAAAATCACAGTGTTCAATCACGCATTATACAGTACGACAAAAATTTTGGCGGCAATCTATATCATGGTTGTGCCAGCTTTAATCACCAACTAAAGTGGTGTATTCTCCTGGGAAATTTTTCGGAAGCGTTGGCAAAAGCTGTGAAATTGCAACAACAAAAAAAAAAATAGAAATGAGAGAAAATGTTCATTTACGGTTTATCCTGTCTAAATTACAGTTCAATCAGCAAATTGCTTCACTCGGTAAGATTGATATTATGCATGAAATATTAAACATATCTCTCCCTTTATTGTTCTGCCTCCATCGTAGCGTTAATCTTAAACAGCCGTTTACATTCCGTACAAGGAGGTGCACGTGTATGAAACAAACATCATCGTTGAAGGAATATATAAGCGTAATATGCATTTTGTTTTTCCTGAGGAGCCTTCTAAGAAAATAACTTGAACAATGTAAATAGGAATCTCTTCTGGGTCTGTTAGTCTAGACAAATACAGCCGCCCCATAAACTTGGCGATGATATTAGGTATTCTGTTACTTTTATCACAATTCCCCTTTTATCTGTGATGGCGCGTCGCAGGGCAGCATCGCCTTTCGAACCGCGTTTCATTGTTCCCGAGAAGTGGGGAGGGGGGAGGGGGGGGGGAGTTGAATGATCTCAGTGCGCTATCTCACGAAAATTTATTCCTAAACTTGTTGAATTTACATTCATCTACCTCCCTGACTATCTAACTCTGTATGTGTAAATTTATCTGATCAACATAATCAGTAACTGTTGGATTGTCTACCCTATTAAACGTGATTAATTTTTTAAATGTGATTGATTGCCTTTCCGACTGCCTTTATTTCTGTGCAATTTCTACCTGTCTTCCAATCTTCAATCAGTGTATCCTCTCATCCGCCCATCTCCCTCTATCTTTCATCTATTTATATCCTCATTGTCCGTCTGATGATTTTGATCCATTGCTTTCTCTAAATACACGAAATGGTTTCTATGTATATAAGGTACAAACTGTCGTTATCTAATCGTCGAATAAACTGTCTCATCAATAGTTGTATTACAACTTTGTAAAGTCTTGGAACAAAAATGTGAAATCACGGAAAGTGTGCAAGCCACATGAAAGACAAACTGTATGGACGAAATGATAGGTTCATAATACAACACGAGAGTGATAGATAACGAAGCACCATCGCATCGCACTTGCTTTTAAAGGAGACCTCCGGATGATTTTCAGATTTTTACATTTGAACAACTATAAATTAGTTATACTGAGGGCAGAGTTTCAGAATTTGTGATGTTTTGGATGAAGAATAAGAATATTTTCAAAATTTAGAACAAATTGCTATGAACAAGGATGATGACATGGCAGAGTCACCATAAGAATGCATGAGCTGGGGCTCAAGGAAGCAGAACAAAAGAAGAAGGCATGCATAGATTATACACAGGTGAACTCGCAAGCAAGCGTTATTGTAATGGAATTACACTGCTACATTTCTGAAATATGTGAACCTCCTATGTCATCATCCTTGTTCAGTGTAATTTGTTTAAGGTTTTTCAAAGTATTGTTTCTCTGCTCAAGAACCACAATAAATTCAACAAATCTATACATGGTGTTGTCGATTTATGTACTACATGATGTGAAATTATGAAAATCGTCTGGAATGTCCCTTTAACGTTCATATTATGTCTTCAGTCAACATTACTGTTTCGATATCTGCTAGCATCCATCTCTGAAGTGTCTGTGGTCACTCACTCAAATCTTCCCTCTGGACACAGTTCTATCTATAACATCAGCGTCAGCTTGGAACCTAAGACAAAGCCGGAAACCCACCACTCAATGTGGCTGTGTATTTCAATCGCCTTGTGAAAAATTTGAAAGAAAAAAAAAGAAGGAAATGAAATAGAAAGAGAAGCAATCACTAGGTCTGAGCAAGATTCGGTGAAGTATTCTTGGAAAACAGTAAGAGAAAACAGAAGGGGGGCAAGGAGAGTATGGAGATAATCAAAGAACGCGTATACCTTGTTGAGTACCCGTTGCAGTGTTATTCTAGAGGCGCCAAAAATATGATAGCTCTTGAATTTGCAAAGCGATATATTTTGCCAGAACCCACAAAATATTTTATTTTCATGCTACGATAATCAAAGTCATCTATAACAGAAGGCATGTTTATGTATAATGTAATATATTTCACTGATTGGTTTATTTTCGTCATGAGTGCGATGAGACGCGACTGAAAAAAAACTTGAATGTTTATCCATAGGGCTGTATGAAAAGTTATACATGATAATATAATACTTTTGTATTTTTGTCTTCGTCTATGTGGCTGTGTGCGTGGAAAACGATTTTAAAAAGAGTCCCTTACCGCAAAGACAGTTGTGAGATAATTCTGTCATACAGGCCTGTGTATACCTCCGTCATTTCATTTGCAACCTTCGTACTTTAAGATATCGCCTTTTACCTCTCAAACTGTCATTTCGGGGCTTTATTTTCTCGGTCAAAATATGAGCGCCTCCGTGCCCTTTTAAGTGCCAGTGTGTATAGGGGAAAATGCACTAAGTGGAAAATTACTTAAAGGAAGGCGAAACGAAGATACGGCTCAAATTCCGAACTTTAATGGATTTCCATTTTCGGAAAGGAGACACTTTCCTTCCGTGGTGGTTTTTATGATCACTGAAGAGCTTAAAGTAAGATGAAATGTTTCGAAGTGCAAACCTGTTGAAGCAGGAGAAAAAAAAACCCCACGGGAACCGTTTCATGCCCTTTAATATTCTGCCACTGAACTGTTGGCACGTCCTTTTTTTTTTGTCGGGAAGGAGCAGTCTTTACTTTGTTTATTATCAATTTGTCATACTCCTACCTGAAAATTTTACATTTTACATTTGAAAAATGAATGAGCAAATTGTGCATTTAATTTGTGCACCATCAAAATATTGTCATGTTGCGATCGTCCATGCAATGGTGTAAATATTTACAAATTCTTGTTGAAAATGTGGGTAGAAGATACAGCGCAAATGATTATTTGCGTGTTGAAATGTACGTAGTCAATGGTATTCCTGTGCTGCGTTCAGCCTCGCTATTAACCGCTATTATTGTATCCACGGATGTTTGACACTTTGGTGACTCCACAATTATAGATAGATGCACAGTCATGACAGTAGCAAGAAATTTATGTTTCTATCACCATAAATACACGCAAAGGCATGCACTTTTTAATGATATTTTCAGACGTCGAAGATTGGGCAGCTTCACCACGTGTACATTTTTTTTTCTTTTCATACACACTATGTTTGTTGTTTGGTTGGTTTTATTTTTTTTTTGTCAAATCACACATAAAGAGAATACATATGTTTTGAGGATAACTTTACTCAATACATCGATAAGGCTTAATATATTGTCTAACAAATTGGTTCAAAATACATTTGTACATTTTGAGCATAACATTATTCGATGAATACGACGTAGCATACTATGTATCACAAAGACATTCATAAAGAGTTCATAAAAGTAACAATTGGTTATGATTGAATATTCATTCAGAATATGTTCGATAACCACTATTTAGAAGAAAAAAAATAAAAATGGCAATTCGAATAAATCATTTTGGGAATTATGTATTTCTAGTAATAGTAAGAAAAGAAAAGCAGGAGAAAAATTATCATAGGCAGCTACTTGACATAGATTGAGTCCCCGGGGTAAAATTCGAAATTTTATAAACATATAAACATATCCATCAAAGAGAGACAGAGAGAGAAAGATACAGAGAGATACAGAGAGGAAAAATGACGAACATATAGACTCCTGTTGTTTGATTGCACGTTTTTCTTCCCATTAAAGAGGGGAAGATGCGTCATGCTTTTCATGCCCTCAATTGTCTTGTAAAACTGTCCTGTGACAAAAAGGGTCATAGGATAACATAATATAATGATAGAGTAGGATAATCAATACCAGCTTACCAATCCTCTATGTTATGTTTCACATGCGGTGTCTTCTTGTTGAGGACCATTTCAAGTGATCAGCTGTCTAGGACACATAAACATTGGTGATGGTAACCAATGGTTACTGTCAAAACCAGACGCGGCGCCAAAATACTTCAACTATACCAAGGCATATAATGCAAGGTGGAATAAGAACAAAAGGAAGTTCCTCCTGCGGCTGATTGGATCAAGGGAACTGGAGTTATACATTTGAGAACACTTAAAGACACACCCGAACGCGCACACACACACACACACAAACACACACACACACACACACGCACTCACACACCTCACACACACACACACACACACACGCCTAAATGCACTCACAGAAAGACAGCCGCATGCATGTATCGGTAGAGTGTTGATCGAAAATTATGTTTTCACTTCTTTACAATCTTCGCAGACGTCAACAATAAAAGCGAAATCGGATAAAACGCGCTCCATAAATTGGCAGTGCTTTGGCATTTCAGTAATCAGGCTCTGGCAGTATACTTCGAGTCTGTTGACGTATTTAGTGCTATTCCATACAGCTTACTGTGTACCTAATCTAGCGGATCATTTTGGTTTCAGCCATTTCAGTGCAACGACGGCAGTGCTTTTGGCGGGAAAATCCTTTGATCCTTAACTACCATGACTACTCTAATTCTCCACGCTGTGATATGCTGTGATGTATCGGATGACCTTATTACCATGCAGCTCGTTTTTTGTTCTATCTCCCTAGATCTAATCGCTTCATCCTTGTCATATATCCATCAAGGATTTTGATATGAGTCGTATAAACATCTATTTCCTTCTCTCCTTTGCTCTCTCTTAAGCGTTGACATAATACTGCATCATTTGGTTTCTTACTCACAATCTGTCTCAGCTAGCATTCTCCCACACGAATAACCGAGAAGTTCTCCACCTTGAGCGCAATTATTTTCCCGTCTTTTTCTCTGTTATCTTGTGTTACATACATGTTTATTTGCACAGACGAACTTGTTTGATCAAGCAGCATTAAAGGACAGTATAGCATTGGTTGAGGTGAGGATTCAGCTTTAAACGTTTTGCGAGGTACCTAGAGAGTACTTTATGAAATGTTAAGGAGCATGCAAATCTAAGAGGAATTCAAAATTTATTTGATAAAAGTTTGCTTTGATATGGCTGAGATATCCCCTCCCCCCCCCAAAAAAAAAAGGTAATACAAGTTGATACTAATAAAAGGTGGGTCTCACCTTTTATTGGGATTGCTTTATTTTGGATAGCTCATTCATTTAAAAACCAATTTTCATCCAAAAAAAACCATAAAAAACTTTGAATTCCTCTAAGAATCATTATAATCTTTCACATTTCATAATAGATTTCTTATTATCTCAAAAAATCATCATAAAAAATATTGGAAACCTGAAGCCCCATTCTCAATACGAACTGTACCATCCCTTTAACGGAATAATAAAGATAATATAACATGATACCTATAATATCATCGCCAAGTTCATGGGGCGGCTATGGGAGTCTGGACTTACAGACCCCGAAGAGATTTCTGTCTACATTGTTCAAGTTAATTTCTTAGAGGGCTCCTCAGAAGAAGAAAATTATGTACATGTTCATACATTCCTTCACCGGCGATGTTAGCTTTGTTATTATACGTACACGACCTTGTTATTTTGTATAATATGCAGCAAATATAATTTCATATGATATATCTGGACGAAATTCGACAAATGAATGTGGAAAAAAGTCACGTTTATGTGTGTGTTCATGTGAACTATCGTTTGTGAATCTACCATAGAATCGATGTAAATGATGGCACGAGAGCCTCGTTTAAGTAATGGTATGAGACAAGGTTCCTGACTGCTCCTAGCTGAGATGCACGGTGTTTCACTTGCGTTGCACTCCCACGTGTGGGATTGATCTATTTTAGGTCCGAAGAGTATTTGCAGTGTCTTCCCAAAGCGCTTCCTGTGTTTACTCACACTTTTCGTGACGGGAGATTTTTTTTTTCTTTTAATAGTTGTTTCGTTTTGTTTCTTTCTCTCTCTTTTTTTCTGGCGTGAATGCGCCTCTTCCAGTGTATACACGTGTCTTCATGTAAGTCATGGTGTGTGGGTGTGGGTGTGTGTGTGCACAATGTGTGTGTTCGTGTATGTGTGTGTTTTGATGTATGTGTGTGTGTGTATGTGTCAGGTGTGTGTGTGTGTGGTTGCTTTTCTGCTGGAGATCTGCTTGAATACACTCGTCAATCAGCTAATGCAGCTGGGACAAACATGGATGACGCGTTCGAAGTGAGCTGACGGACGATCGTGTGCCTCGACGGCAACACTGCTGCACTTGGGATGACTACCCTTAAACTGCAGTCCCACGTATTGTCTTTTCCGTAGAGTTCATGCAGTAGGATTGTTTGCCGAGCCCATTGATCTCTTCCTCCTGGTGTAAATATTGGTCACAGATGTTCCGATCGTACGAGGAGAGAAAAAAAAAGTGCACGGGCTTAGCTCGAGAAAGGCCTATTGTTTCTGCATGGACATGATACAAAGCTCAGAAGATGAACGGATTTACCACAAGATGTTAGATTAACTTAATCATCTAACCTACGAAAGCTGATTTATTATGGTCATATTTGACCGTAATTGACCATATTTTCAATTTGATCACAACAGAAAAAAAAAAGGTGGAGCTTTAATAAGATATGTTACGTTTTTGTCATCTGACATGAGCAATTCCTCACCCAACACCATGAAGCAAAGGTAATGATTCATTAGGAGAAGGGTGGCGTGGTTCCGTCTTCACTATTGATTGTTTGCCCAAAGGAGCAAGTGGCGGAAAACTTGTGTTGCTGGGTTCGTCGTTCGAGCCACCTCAGAGTAAGACTACCACAATGGATAGAGATCTCGTTTTCACCTCCTGAAACCCTGGTGGGAAGAACACAGTGTGTCCCACAGTGTGTCCACAGTGTTTTCACATAGTCGACTATGTGAAAACGCTCGACTTTAACAGCGTGAAGATGATTTCATTACTGTGGTGTGGTTTTTCATAGAGAATTCACATAATTATGTTCTGTTTCACACTGATGTGAATTGGCGATTCACAATGTGTTCCCAATGTTAAAACGCTCAAAGGTAACAATGTGAGGAGATTTCACACTGTGTTCACAATGTGTTCACATAGTCAGCTGTGTGAAAATGCTCAAATTTAACAGTGTGAAGATAATTTGACACTGAGGTATTCAGGTTTTCACAGAGTGTTCACATAGCAATGTTCTGTTTCACACTGTGAATTGATGATTCATAATGTGTTCACAAAATGCTTTAAATTAACAGTGTGAAGAGATTTCACACTGTGTTCACACTGTGTTCACACTGTGTTTCACATTGTGTTTCACACTGTGGGATACTGTGTTCTTTCTAACAGGGAAGAAACTATGGCGTGGTGGTACAGCATTACTTCTGGCGGGGTTTGTTTTAAAGAAATTTGTTATTGTCGATTGATATTTGTTTCATTTTTCCATCTGAGAAGATGGCTGGTAAGTCCATATTCAGCTTCACTAACTGGTATTCCATGGGGTCCAGTTGGAAGTGAGGCGAGACCACTTCACCGGGTCAAACACCCTGCTCTTTGCGATGAATGAATAAAGCGGGATCTTTTGTGTGCATGAGTTGTGACTCTCTCACACACGGGACCTCCATTTTATGTCCTACCCGAGGGACACTCTGCCTCTCTTACCAGAGGGAACAGTATGATTACACACAACATTGCTCAGTGGGACTCGGGAATCAAGCCAGTGTCCCTTGGATCTTGAAGCAGACGCGATTATCGACTGAGCCAAAACATCGTCCTAACATCAATTGCAAAAGACAAACACCTCAGAAAGCCAAAGAAAAGTTGTCCCCAGACGGTTAGTGACCACCTTCACCATCTGTTCCATCATCATCGCAGCCTAATAGTTGTGGTTTCCTCCAATGTACTATGATAACCCCCCACCAGCAATAAGAACGTCTTGATTTTAGTGTATAGCACATCGCATGAAAATGTCCTTGACAACGACGTTCTCCTCAAAATATTTTCGTCCGAGGCACCAGTACTCTGCTCTTGATTGTGGCGCACTTGTACACAACACCGTTGATTTAGACTGGGTATCTGTAACAATGGAGCACCGAAAGAATGCTTCCTGATTCTGTACTCTCGCCACCACTCGCACCAACACCAACATCCTCACCCCAGAGGCCTGGAACCGAGGAGAAGCTCTTTGCCTGACCAGCTATTGTGAATCCGGGTAGCAACTATTATGAGAACAAGTCCATGAGGGCGGTGAGTTAGCTAAGACGGTTGCACGTCTGCCTCACGATCCAAAGGACCCCGGTTCGATTACGGGGTCGGTCCCACTGAGCAATGTTGTGTGTAATCTTACCGTCCCCTCTAGGAAGAGGCAAAACACTCTGTCCCTCGGATAGGACATAAAAATTAATAGAGGTCCCCTGTGTGAAAAAGTCACAACACATATACGTAAAAGATCTCGCTTCATATTCATCGCAAAGAGCATGGTGTTTAACCCGGTAAAGTGGTTCCGTCCCGCCTAACATGTAACTGGACCCCATGGAAGACCAGCTATTGCAGCTGAGTATGGGCTATCCCGCCATCTTCTCAGATGGAAATGAAAAAAAAACAACAACAACAAACAAACAAGCAAACAAGGCAAATGCAGATAGATAGAACTAAGATCTACAACCACGTTTTCTTACTCTTTTTTTTTGGGGGGGGGGGGGGAACTGTCTGTTTTGAATTGTCTCATACCATACTGTGTATCGGATCATTCAGTGTAATTCTGTAAGGGGGAGGGGAGGGGATGGGGCTGAGGTGGAGGAGGCGGGAGGGGAGAGGGTGGGAGACTGAGGTTGCCACGTTGGGGCCAAAATCCCCGATGTGGGCTGTTGCGATCGATTATCAGACAGGAAGCGCCGAGTCGATCAGCTCTGGTATTATAAGATATGTCAGCAAAGCTTCGGCTATCTCCTCTTTCGTCACCTCCTTCACCCTGCCACCGGAGAAAGTGGTTTTGGGGGTATCTGTGGTGGTTTCACACAGAGCATTAGCTCAGGGCTAACAGACAGGAGATTTATAGTCAAAGTGATAAAGCTGCAATGTCTTTAGGAAGAAAAAAAATAACTAGAGATTGTAATTTGTCATCACTGACAAATTAAGGTGATCCGATTTTTTTTTTAATCAATGATTCGAGTCCTGATCGTAATAGGCATGACAATATAAGTTTCATCTGTGTTTAGAGACATTGGCCGTGTGAGGTTTGGATTCTCATTTAGAAAAGGGAGTCACATCTGCCATCTTTGGTACCAATTCTGTATACACTGAATAACGAAGATACAGCAACGAATACATATGACCTTTGACCCACCTTTACACTCCCAAGATGGCATCTGAGGAAAAAGTGGTTATTTTGTGAAATGATTCTTGCGACATCGTCTATATTCGTGTGCAAAATATGGCAAAGATAGGACAGGTATTCACCAAGATGCAAAATGCAAAGTCTTAGGTACAACATAAAATCTGGGAGAAATTCACCGAAGGGTAAGTGAGAGCTAGTGCTCGATAAAGAAAAGCATGTCGATTTTCACATTAAAAAAAAATCCCTCCCATAGAGATAACACGTCATAACGAAAATACAGAAAGAAGTACATATGACCTTTGACCTCACTTTGCACACCCCAGATGGCGTCTGAGCAAAAAGTGGTTATTTTGTGAAATGATCCTTGTTACATGGTCTTTGTGTGTGCAAAATATGGGAAAGATAGGACATGTATTCACCAAGATACAGGATGAAACATTTATGACCTTTGACCCTAATTTACATACCCAAGATGGTGTCTGATCAAGTAGTTGTTATTTTATGAAATAATGTACGTGACATGAACTAAACATGTGCAAAATATGGGATTGATAGCCATTGTTGTTGTTCATCTATTGCACAGAAAGTAGTAGAAAGAAAGAAAAATAAAGAAAAAAATATGTTATTTTATAGAAATTTGAAGGAGAAGCATAAAAAAATCAGAAAAAGATAAAGTTAGGAAGGGAGATTAAGACTAACTAAAGAAAAAGAAGAAAAAAAGTGTTTAAAAAAATGAAAAAAAAAATATTGGCAGGGGTGAGCCTCGAACCAGGGACCTTAGGATTACGAGTCGGATGCGCTATGCAATGACCTATTTCATGCTCCATAGGCCCTGTGTATTAAGCAAAATGACGCTGCATCGAAGCCACGTGCCATTTTCAACCAAGTTTTTCGACGTGATGTCGACGTCGTATGAAAAAATGAAGGGCACACTTACGATAGCCCAAAGTCTCAGCTACAACATACTAAAATCTGGGAAAAATTCACCGAAGCAAAAGTGAGCTAGTGCTCGAAAAAGAGAGTCATGTCAATTTTCACTGCCAGAAAAACTGCTCTCCCATAGAGATAACACGTAAACTGGTCAAATTCTACAAGGATACATTCAATCCATTTTTACGAGGCGATGACGTCATCCAATCAAAATGTTGTTTTTACATTAATGAAAGAACATTTCATAAGCTACAACATACTGAAATATGGGAGAAAATTGGCAGAGGATAAGTGAGATACGCTCGAGTAAACTTGTAATTTGATGACGTCATTTTAAAAATTTACTTTTTTTACTTTATTAAGAAATTTGATATCTTTTAATCATTTTGTCAGCATTGCCTACCCATGAAATGACATGTACAACTCATCAGCTTTCAATATATGTAAAGAAAATGGGGGGTCACCGTCCATCCTGACGAGTTAAATCGGATTTAAAATTGGCAGTTTTTTGGCATAGTTGCACTGTATATCGCCATTGACGCGCGCGCGGAATTTCAACTTTGACGGCCCCGTATGACGTCATATTGAGTCGGATTGACTTGAAACGTGGTATAAATATTCCTTGACATTTCAGACATGCGATCAAAGTGAAAAAACTGGAAATTTCAATTGCATATGAGCTGTGCGTGCGTATATGCGCGCGCGCGTACGCGTCCGTCCGATTTTTTCAATTTTTCAAAAAATGCTCCAAATGGTCTGAAACGTGTGCAAAAAAATTTTGAGCTCGATTGGAGCATACAAATATTTCAACGCGCGCGTACGCGCACGTTTTAAGAGAAAATATGAATTTTGAGAACATGAGTAGAATGCGCATAACTTTAAATATATGTGACGTAAATTTCATTGAAAAATTCTATTTCATTAATGAGATATGATTGAGAATGTGTTTTCATATAATGACGTCATAGTGACGTCACGGTCGACTGATCACAATGATACATTAGATTTGCCGTCTTTGGGACATGATGCATACATGATATAATTTTGAAATTGACAGGCAGCGGACTTTCTGAGCTAACCTCTGCACAACTTTTGAGGAGAAATAAAGAAGAAGAAGAAGAAGAAGAAGAACTAGAGATTGTAATTTGTCATCACTGACAAATTAAGGTGATCCGATCTTTTTTTTAATCAATGATTCGAGTCCTGATACTGCAAAGTCTCAGCTACAACATATTAAAATCTGAGAGAAATTCACCGGAGCATAAGTAAGATAGTGCTCAATAAAGAGAGTCATGTCAATTTTCACATCTAAAAAATTCCCTCCCATAGAGATAACACGTCATAGCAAAGATAGAAAAAGAAGTACATATGACCTTTGACCCCACTTTGCACAGACAAGATGGCATCTGAGCAAAAAGTGGTTATTTTATGAAATGATCCCTGTAACATGGTCTTTACGTGTGCAAAATATGGGAAAGATAAGACATGTATTCACCAAGATACAGGATGAAACATCTATGACCTTTGACCCTAATTTACATACCCAAGATGGCGTCTGATCAAGTAGTTGTAATTTTATGAAATAATTTTCGTGACATGAACTAAACATGTGCAAAATATGAAGGTGATAGGGGCTGTTTTTCTTGAGTTATTGCAAAGAAAGTTGCAGAAAGACAGAAATATTTCAATACATCGAAGATAAACTTTAATTTCAACCAAGTTTTTTAACGTGATCCCGACAACGTATGAAAAAACGAAGGGCACACTTACGATAGCCCTACATCTCAGCTACAACATATTAAAATCTTAGAGAAATTCACCGAAGCATAAGTGAGCTAGTGCTCGATAAAGATAGTCATGTCAATTTTCATTTCCATAAAAATTGCACTCCCATAGAGATTACACGTAAACTAGTCAAATTTGACAAGGTTACCTTCAATCCATTTTTTCGAGGTGATGTCGTCATCAAATCAAAATTGTTTAATTACATTTATGAAAGAGCATTTCATAAGCTACAACATATTGAAATTTGGGTGAAAATTGGCAAAGGATTAGTGAGATACGCTCGAGTAAACTTGAAATTTGATGACGTCATTTTGAAAATTTACTTTTTTTACTTTATTAAGAAATTTGATATCTTTTAATCATTTTATCAGCATAGCCAGCCCATGAAATGACATGTACAACTCATCACCTTTCAGAATATGTAAAGAAAATGGGGGGTCACCGTCCATCCTGATGAGTAAAATCCGATTTAAAATTGGCGGTTTTTTGGCATAGTTGCACTGTGTATCCCCATTGACGCACGCGCGGAATTTTAAATTTGACGGGCCCGTATGACGTCATATTGAGTCGGATCGACTTGAAACTTGGTAGAAATATTCCTTGAAATTTCGGACATCCGATCCGTGTGAAAAAATTGAAAATTTCTATTTCATATTAGCTGTGCGTGCGTATATGTGCGCGCGCGTACGCGTCCGTCCAATTTTTTCAATTTTTCAAAAAATGCTCCAAATGGTCTGAAACGTGTGCAAAAAAAATTTGAGCTGGATTTGAGCATACAAATATTTCAACGCGCGCGTACGCGCGCGTTTTGTGATAAAAATGAATTTTGAGAATATGAGTAGAATGCGCTTGACTTGAAATATATGTGACGTAAATTTCATTGAAATATTCCATTCCATTAATGAGATATGCATGAAAATGTGTTTTCATATAATGACGTCATAGTGACGTCACGGTCGACTGATCACTATGATTTTACTTGCGCTGTCGTCTTTGCGACATGATACATATATGGTATAAGTCTGACATTGAGAGGCAATGCACTTTCTGAGCTAACCTCTGCACAACTTTTGAGGAGAAATAAAGAAGAAGAAGAAGAACTAGAGATTGTAATTTGTCATCACTGACAAATTAAGGTGATCCGATTTTTTTTTATCAATGATTCGAGTCCTGATCGCAATAGGCATGACCATACAAGTTTCATCTGTGTTTAGAGACATTGGCCGTGTGATGTTTGCATTCTCATTTAGAAAAGGGAGTCATATCTGCCATCTTTGGTACCAAATTCTGTATACACTGAATAACGAAGATACAGCAATGAATACATATGACCTTTGACCCACCTTCGCACTCCCAAGATTGCATCTGATGAAATAGTGGTTATTTTGTGAAATGATTCTCGCGACATCGTCTATACGTGTGGAAAATATGGGAAAGATAGGACAGGTATTCACTAAGATACAAGATGAAACATTTATGACCTTTGACCCTAATTTACATACCCAAGATGTTGTCCGATCTAGTAGTTGTTATTTTATGAAATAATGTACGAGACATGAACTAAACATGTGCAAAATATGGGGGTGATAGGGCATGTTTTTCTTGAGTTATTGCAAAGAAAGTTGCAGAAAGAAAGAAATATCTCAATACATAGAAGATAAGCTTTAATTTCAACCAATTTTTTATCGTAATTCCGACATCGTATGAAAAAACGAAGGAAATGAAACGATAGCGCAAAGTCTCAGCTACAATATATTAAAATCTGGGAGAAATTCACCGAAGGGTAAGTGAGCTAGTGCTCGATAAAGACAATCATGTCAATTTTCACATTAAAGAAAATTCCCTCCCATAGAGATAACACGTCATAACGAAGATACAAAAAGAAGTACATATGACCTTTGACCTCAATTTGCACAGACAAGATGGCATCTGAGTAAAAAGTGATTATTTTGTGAAATGATCCTTGTAACATGGTCTTTGCGTGTGCAAAATATGGGAAAGATAAGACATGTATTCACTAAGATACAGGGTGAAACACCTATGACCTTTGACCCTAATTTACATACCCAAGATGGTGTCCGATCAAGTAGCTGTTATTTTATGAAATAATTCACGTGACATGAACTAAACATGTGCAAAATATAGAAGTGATAGAGGCCGTTTTTCTTGAGTTATTGCAAAGAAAGTTGCAGAAAGAAAGAAATATCTCAATACATCGAAGATAAGCCTGAATTTCAACCCAATTTTTTGACGTGATTTTGACATCGTATGAAAAAACGAAGGGCACACTTACGGTAGCGTAAAGTCTCAGCTACAACATATTAAAATCTGGGAGAAATTTACCGAAGCTTAAGTGAGCTAGTGCTCGATAAAGATAGTCATGTCAATTTTCATTTCCAGAAAAACTGCACTCCCATAGAGATAACACGTAAACTGGTCAAATTTGACAAGATTACTTTTAATCCATTTTTACGAGGTGATACCGTTATCCAATCAAAATATTGTAATTCTATGTTTGAAAGAACATTAAATAAGCTACATCATACTGAAATCTGGGTGAAAATTGACTAAGGACTAGTGAGATATGCTCGAATGAACTTGAAATTTGATGACGTCATTTTGAAAATTTACTTTTTTTACTTTATTAAGAAATTTGATATCTTTTAATCATTTTGTCAGCATTGCCACCCCATGAAATGACATGTACAACTCATCAGCTTTCAAAATATGTACAGAAAATGGGGGGTCACCGTCCATCCTGACGAGTAAAATCGGATTTAAAATTGGCAGTTTTTTGGCATAGTTGCACTGTATATCGCCATTGACGCGCGCGCGGAATTTCAACTTTGACGGGCCCGTATGACGTCATATTGAGTCGGATTGATTTGAAACTTGGTATAAATATTCCTTAACATTTCAGACATCCGATCAAAGTGAAAAAACTGGAAATTTCAATTGCACATGAGCTGTGCGTGCGTATATGCGCGCGCGCGTACGCGTCCGTCCGATTTTTTCAATTTTTCAAAAAATGCTCCAAATGGTCTGAAACGTGTGCAAAAAAATTTTGAGCTCGATTGGAGCATACAAATATTTCAACGCGCGCGTACGCGCACGTTTTAAGAGAAAATATGAATTTTGAGAACATGAGTAGAATGCGCATAATTTGAAATATATGTGACGTAAATTTCATTGAAAAATTTCATTCCATTAATGAGATATGATTGAGAATGTGTTTTCATATAATGACGTCATAGTGACGTCACGGTCCACTGATCACAATGATACATTAGATTTGTCGTCTTTGGGACATGATGCATACATGGTATAATTTTGAAATTGATAGGCAGCGGACTTTCTGAGCTAACCTCTGCACAACTTTTGCGGAGAAATAAAGAAAGAAAGAAGAAGAAAGAATCCGTACAGATACAGAAGGTGATCCGAAGGATACTCGGATCACCTAAAAACAAAGAATCCGTACAGATACAGAAGGTGATCCGAGAGGATACTCGGATCACCTAAAAAGAGGAAGACAAAGTAATGAATCCCTTCATATGCAAAGCTGCTTCCGTATCGTAGTCGTGCCTTGAGGTTAATGATCAGGAGGACAAAATAGAGGGAAAATATTTTTATGCAAATAATTTTGTTTTTCTTCTATGGCTATTTTTTCTGATCTGTTGCGTAACAGAATCTGCATCTGCATAACTGCAATGGCTTTTTATAGAAAGAAAAATAAAAAGAGAAGGACAAATTGATGAATCCCGTCATATACATAGCTGTTTCCTAATCGTGGTCGTGCCTCGAGATTAATGATCACGAGGACGTTCAGTTTTGACAAGGATTTTTATGCAAATGATTCATTTTTCTTCTATGGCTATTTTTGTTTCTGAGCTGTTGCGTAACAGGAGCTTAATCTGTCAGCGACGCTCTCGTATGAATAATGTTGTTGTTTACAAAGTGTGAAATGAAGGTGATCTATTTCCAGCGAGAAGTACTCGCATCCAGTCGGCAGGCAAAGTCGTCAGATCATCAACCCCTGGAGCTGATGTTCGTAAAGATTTGAAGCCACTTTTTAAGTAATGACGTCGTGACTTTATGTTAAAGGAAAAATGAACTGGAATGGAAACCAATGTAACGACCTGTAAAACGCAGCATGTTTCTTTCATCCAAATCTCGATATGCGTTGACACGGCATCATTGTATTTCGCAATTGTCAAAGTTTCCGTCTTCTGTTTAGAGAAAAAAACAGAATGTCCTCCTTCTTTTTTTTCTTTTTTTTTGGGGGGGGGGGGGTGGCGAAATGTGAAGACTGGTCCCAATCAATTTGTTTGTGTGCCTCGAAAAGGAAAAGAAAGTAGACTAAAAAGAAAACTACAGTAACAGCGTCGCCTAGCTCATAAAGGAGACACGATTTACCGAAATAGCGCTCGCGCGTCCTCCTCTCCAAGAAAGCAACAGTGTGTATGATTGTGTATTAGTAATAAATTTGGTCATGATTGAGGAGCAGCACATTCATGTGCCAGTTCTCCGTATTACAGTGTGAGGGGCTGCGAGATTTCACCCCGTCATATCCTGAGATGACGATTTCGCAAAATGTCACGGGGTCACGATGAATGCTGTCGGGACTGCTCGGGAGCATGTCTGATAAAACATTTCGTTTCGTTGTGTGTGTGTGTGTCAGTGTGTGTGTGTGTGTGTGTGTGTGTGTCTGTGTGTGTGTGTGTGTATGGCTCATATATTTTTTTCTCTCTTTTCTCTCTCTATCTCTCTTTCGGTCATGATGAGTTCTATCTAGATTAGTCGGGTTTCTATCGATTACTCCGTCTTTGCTTTCGCAACGCCTCCTCTCCCCCTCCCCCCACAAAAATACCCCTGGGAAGAAATGTCTCTCTTCGAAGAAACGACGAAAAGAGTGAATGAATAAGAGAGGAAAGAACTAAGAGACACTGTCTTACACAGTGGGGCGGTTTTAGATTTTGGCATACTCTTCCGCAATGCCTACGGTGCAATAAAGTGAGACCAAATAGCGGTTTTTACGTAATTTGTATATCGATCATTTTCAATAAATGGATGCGACGCCTGTGGCGACAAAATGTCATTGTCCCTTAATAGGCGATTCTGTCCCGTGAACAAGATTTGCCTTGCAGGTTTGCTTTTGTAACATGCTATTCTCTGACCCCCCCCCCCCCTCCCAAAAAAAAATAAATAAATAGATAAATAGAAATAATAATAATAATAAATGAATAAATAAATAAAAATCAATAATAATGTTGATACAAATAATTTCTATGAGACGTATTTGATAAGATAGTGTTACTGGTTCTTTTGTGTTCTCATGTTGGGATATACGTCACTTCCGGCATAGCTGGAGTTAAAGCAAACAGCTCGGTACACGTGGGGCGGGGAGGAGTACGAGTGTGAATTCTTGCAGTGTACGATTGATAATGACAACGCTCGTCGGCGCTCGGAATCCTGGCTCTACCGTTCTTTTCTGCAATTTATCAATTGCATTTCTTGTGGCTATCAGAAATGTTAAGATGGACCATAATCATTATTATAGTTTAATGGAATTTCAAAGATGATTATGGAAGAAAAGCAGATCATTTTTTTCGTCTAAAAAATACGCCGATGTTAGGTTGTTGTCATTAGAGCCACCGCTAAATACCCGCTAAATAACATGAGAATAGAAAAACAAAAACAAAAATAGGCGGCAACAACTACGACAACAAAAGCCCGAAAGTTAACGTAGCCTACACGAAAGTGTTTACGTGCCACAAAATGGGGACTTCTGTCAAAACTTACCAAGGCGACTTGGTTAAACTGGTTCAAACTTGTTCAAAACTGCTGTAGGACGATTATAGGCGTGAAGAGATTTCTCCAAACTCGATTAGGCGCTTGGTGTCTGGGAAATGAAGATGAGAAGAAGAGTTTTAAATTGTAAAAATCTCACTCAGGCAGGGGCCCTGCTTTAGTAGAAGGAGAGAAGGCAATCTATTTCAGATACATTGCTTTGAGGACGAAAAAGGGCAAAACATGACTTCAAAACAATCTGATTAAGCGACTTTTATTTGAGTGAGGGATTCGTCTTTCGTGTCTTGGTAAGTCGCCTTCTTACGCTGTTTTGCCCTAAAGAAGGATACTATAAGCGACTTCAACCAGCAACATGACTTAGAAAACGCAGCGTGTGTGAATAAAGTCGAACAAACCTTCAGGAATTATTTTGCCATACACCAGACAATTAGGGGAACACCTTTAGGGAAAGCCTGAAAGACTAGTGGCAGAGACGAGGAGGAGCATGTTTTCACTTCATACCCCCCCCCCCCCAATAAAAAAGGCAACAACAACACTGAACGTCTTCCAACAAAGAAGATAATCTTTCATGTTCTCAATTTTGTGTATTTCAAGATGGTCCTCATGAAACGTATTTCGAAAGGTATTGCCAGAGGTGCATATAGGAGAAGTAGGATACCAAGCACACGCACAAAAACAGCTGTGATTGAAACTTTTTTTGCGAGAAAAATAGTATTCTCATGAATATGAAATAGTTAAGAACATACAACTCTAAGTTTATTTGATGAAAATCGGTTTTGAAATGGCTGAGATATCTAAAAAGCAAGGTAAAAAAAAGTGGTCCTAATAAAACGTGGCTCCCACTTTTTATTAAAATCTCTTTGTTTTGTTTTGTTTTGTTTTGTTTTGTTTTGTTTTGTTGTGGGTTTTTTTTTTGGGGGGGGGGATATCTCAGTCATTTCAAAACCAGTTTTCATCAAATAAACTTTGAATTACTCTCGGAACTATTATGATCATTATGTGCTTTCAAATCTCAAGATAAGTTTTTCATTATCTTACCTCAAAATTGGAAAGCTGAAGCCAAATCTCAACAAAAACGTTGTTTTGCTTGTTTGTTCCCTGAAAGGATTCTATCCTACGACTGTTTCATCCATCATTTGGAATGAATGCTGTGTACTAATGAAATTGCAAAAGTTAGTTCTTGCCTTTAACAAGAAAACGAATCCTTGACTTTGTTTAGTATGTGTGTATATCTGCAATGGTATTGGACAACCTACATTCTGTGTGTCTCTGCCTTGTGTATCCGTCATGAAAAGTGAAATGGAATTGATTATGAAACTTACGACCGTTTCCCCTTTATGAAAGCAATTCAGGTTTGCTCTAGTTTTTTACCTCGATTTGATTTGTGAAAATCAATGGCGTAAAAGACAAGTATATTATCTTTAATGAAATAGATAGAATTTGGGATACACGAACAAATTGCAAGGAATACGAGAATGCCTTACGCAGTTTGCGAAATTCACGAGCCTAATTCAGGGGTAAAAGGCCCTCTGAGGATAGATTAATAAGCGGAAGCAAAAAATGCTCCAATTTATTCACATATTTGTCGTTATCATTTTGACATTGGCGGACATCTCAATTTCCGATTGATTGAAAAATAATTCACTTCTCCGGAAGAAGGACAGAAAAGGAAAAGAAAGGATAGGGGGGGGGGGGTAAAAAACACCCCCCGTTGTGTTCACTTTCAACCTCTGCAACCCCAGCATACTCCATTCATTTTTCCATGTGAATCTTCTAAAAATCGGTGTCTTTGTTGTTGCATCATCGACTGCGTAAAAGAATAGAATTGTTGCAGTAGTAACATGCAATGCAAACTCCGCCAATTTACGATAATTCTAGATAGTGGAGCGGCATAGCCGAACAATTGTGCATTTTATGATAAAAGCACCAAATTTCGTACACAGGTTGACAATAACGTTAAGATTAATTTTAGATATTGGGCCATCGAAAATAGCGCCCTCAACGTCCATGGCAGCCATTTTTCAAAATGGCTGCCATAAATGCCATGTTTTCGTAAAATTTGTTAATTTTAGGAGAGAAAAGTCAATAAGATTTTAATTACGAATGGGAAATTACATTCAAAATAAATCTAGATATCTGGCATTCGGAAATAGCGCCCTCAACGGCCATGGCAGCCATTTTTCAAAATGGCCGCCATAAATGTCATTTTTTCGAAATATTTGCAAACTTCAGAAGGGAAAGCCAGTAATGTTTTGCAAACAAGTGGGAAATTACATTCGAAATGCATTTGAATATTTGGCCATTGTTAATTGCGCCCTCAACGTCCATCTTTCTAATAATGTGCCACTTCTTCGATGATTTTGAAAATTTCAGAAGGGAACAGTTAATAAGATTTTGCCCATAAATGTTGATTACATTCAAAATAAATCTAGATATTTGGTCATCGGAAATTGCGCCCTCAACGGCCATGGTAGAGATTTTTTTTTTTTCAAAATGGCCGCCATGAATTCCATTTTTTGTTAAAAAATGCAGATTTCAGAAGGGAAAGCCATTTTTTCCTTTTTTTGCAAACAAGCGGGATATTACATCCAAAATAAATCCAGGTATTGGGCAATTGAAAATTGCGCTCTCAATGGCTATGGCTGCCAATATTTTTTTAATGGGCACCATAAGTGTCACTTTTTTCATTAAAAAATGCTAATTTCAAAATGAAAAGTCAATGAAATTTTGGTTATAAATGGGAAATTACATTTAAAACAAATCTCGATATTGGGCTATCGGAAACTGCGCCCTCAACGGTCATGACAGCCATTTTTCAAAATGGCCGCCATAAATGCTATATTTTCGAAAAGATTTACTAAAATCAAAAGGGAAAGCCAACGAGATTTTGCAAACAGGTGGGAAATTACATTGAAAAGTAAACTTATTGGACCATTGGAAATTGCCCCCTCAATGGCCATTCCAGCCATTTTTCAAAATGACCACCATGAATGTCTTTTTTTCGTAAAGTGTTGCAGACGTCAATCAGAATTTCCACGAAGGTGAAAAATTACATTCAAACTGAATTTGATAATAGGCCATCCAAAAGTGCACCCTCAACAGCCGTAGCAGCCAAGTTTCAAAACAGCTGCCATGGGTGCTTCCCCCCCCCCCCCGTTTTTTTTTTTTTTTTTTTGCAAAAATTTGCTGATGTCAGAAGGGAAAGTCAATAAGACTTTGCAAACAAGTTGAAAATTTTGCTCAAAAATGAATTTAATTTTAAGGTCTTCTTAGAAGGCGCCCTCAAGGGCCATGCTGACCGCCATGGATGTCTGCTTCTTTTTTTCTTTTTCTTTTTGATAGAAAAAAAAAAAGAAATAGCAATTGAGAACACAGCTTATGATGGCTAAATGTCTAAACTTCTTTGTTTGTAATTGTCAACTTGCGCAAAAAAAAAAAATGTTTATCGTTTTTTCCGGCATCAGGACATCCTCATTAAACAGGACATCCTCATTTATGACAGCCATTTTGAAAAATGGCTGCAATTGCCGTTATTAGCATTTTTTTCTGCTTGAAAATTTGTGAAGGAACAATTTCTAGAGTTAATACAATTTAGATATATTCTTTGATTTTAAACATGATTTTTCAATTTATGAACACATTTGCTAACTTTTTTTTCAGAAATTAACATTTTTTTAAAACAAAATGATTATGACAATGGCAGCCATTTTGGAATATGGCGGCCATGGCCGTTGAGAGCAGTTTTATAGTAATCTAATACAAACATTTATTTCAAACAAAATTTTCAAATTGTGTGCAAAATCTTATTGACTTTTCTTTTGGTGAAATCTGGAAATAAAAAATAATGGAATCCATGGTGGCTATTTTGAAAAATGGCTGCAATGGCCATTGAGGGCGCTATTTACAATAATGTAATACATAGGCGCAAGATATATTTCAAACGAAATTTTTGAATTGAGTGCAAGATCTAATTGACTTTTCCTTCTGGAATTAGTAAATTCAGAGAAAAAAGGTGGTATTTATGGCAGCCGATTCTAAACATGGCCGCCATTGGCGTTGAGGGCGCAATTTGCAATGGCCCAACATCTAAATCTATTTTGAATTTTATTTCCCACTCGTTTGCAAAATCTTGTTGATTTTCCCTTCTGAAATGAATTTTTAGAAAAAATTGCATTTATGGCGACCATTTTGGAAAAAAAATGGCTGCCATGACCGTTAGGGGGCGCAATTTTCGATGGTCCAACATTTTAATTTATTTTGAATGTTATTTCCCACTCGTTTGCGAAATCTTACTGATTTCCCTTCTGAAATTTGTAAAATTTTACGAAAACTGGCATTTATGGCGGCAATTTTGAAAAATCCCTGCCATGGCCGTTGAGGGCGCAATTTGTGATGGCCCAATATCTAAATTTATTTTAGATGCTATATTCCAGTCGTTTGCAAAATCTTATTGATTTTCCCTTCTGAAATTTGTAAATTTTTACGAAAAATGGCATTTATGGCGGCCATTTTGAAAAAATGGCTGCTATGGCCGTTGAGGGCGCTATTTACGATGGCCCAATATCTGAATTTATTTTTAATGTTATTTTCCACTCGTTTGCAAAATCTTCCTGATCTTCCCTTCTGAAATTTTTAATTTTTTGCAAAAAATGACATTTATGGCGGCCATTTTGAAAAATGGCTGCCATGGCCGTTGAGGGCGCAATCTGCGGTGACCCAATATCTAAATTTATTTTAAATGTTATTTCCCACTCGTTTGCAAAATCTTATTGATTTTCCCTTCTGAAATTTGTAATTTTTTATGAAAAATGGCATTTTATGGCGGCCATTTTGAAAAATGGCTGCCATGGCCGCTGAGGGCGCTATTTACGATGGCCCAATATCTGAATTTATTTCAAATGTCATTGTCAACATGTGTGCGAAATTTGGTGCTTTTATCATAAAATGCACAATTCCTCTAATTTTTCAAGCTATGCCGCTCCACTAAGAGGTTGATTGGTTGATGCAGATGTACAAACCATAGTTGACAAAAGGAATGCAATATCATATTTTGTGTAAATATGTCAAATTATATATAGGCATGTATAACACACAGATCAAGTTTAAATTTCAGTGATACTGGTTCGTATACTTCATCCCTAGCCCATTTGCGGTATATGCGGTATATGTTTTCAGTATATCAATATCAGTGTCAGTGTGGTTTTACCTAAGATCATGGCTTTCGATCTTAAAACATGGAACTGCGTGGGCATTACTACATTGTATTAGTATTAAACAGAGAACTGAGGCTCTGTGCAGACGACGTATCATCATTGAGACTTTTGGCGCTCCGATCGGCTCTCTGCGGTGGCTGCGCTCAACAGGTGTTTCACAGTGTGTATGACTGCAGATATAGGACATGACGCTAGTTTATTCTGGCCTACTTTCAGAAGGTTTTTGCCAAAATGATTGAAATACACTACGGTAGTTTTAAGACTTTGCAACAGTACCTTTTTCTGGGGTATTTTTTTTTCTTCTGCACATTATCTGAAATCACCAAGAAAATCTGAATTTCTATATGTACACTCTGATAAGTTTGATGCACAACTTCTCACGCTGAGGTGACATTTTAACTGGTTCTTGGAAACTCCCTATCTTTATATCTTTCAAAACTTGAAATTTATTACCTAAGCCTCCCATACATGTATCTGTATCTAGAAATATAAAGTAGAATACACATTTGAAGCCATCCAGAAAATCATTATTCCTATAGATAAATCGTGATAACTTTTATCCATAGCTTCTCACGTTGGGGAGACAATTTAACTAGTTCTTGGAAACTCCATCTTTCAAAACTTGAAATTTATAACTTAACCCTCCCCCATACAGTAATCATATATCTGTCTATACATTTAAAGTAGAATAAACATGTGAAGCCGTCCAGGAAATCATTACTCCGGCCTATAAATAAACTCTGATAAGTTTTATCCATAGCTTCTCACGCTGAGGTGACAATTTAACTAGTTCTTGGAAACCCCATATCTTTCAAAACTTGTAATTTATGACTTAACCCCCCCCCCCCCCCACGAGAAATGTAAAGTAGAATAAACATGTGAAACTATCCAGAAAATCATTATTCCTTTAAATAAACTCTGATAGGTTTTATTCATAGCTTCTCTTGGGAACCCCATATCTTTCAAAACTTGAAATTTATGACTTAACCCCCCCCCCCCACCCCTCCATATCTATATCTAAAAATTTAAAGTAGAATATACATGCGAATCCATCCAGTAACCTCCTTGAAATATCAATGTATACCGAGCACAGAATTGTGTGATTGTTAATGAAGGATTGTTTACAGAGATCTTTGTTTCACATCAGTTTAACCGAAAAAGATTGCCTTTGTGAAATACGAGCGCAGGTGCAAATGGGAAACCAAATGATCAAAGTTTGGCAATCTGGATTTTTAGAGCAAGTAAGGCTGAAATTACCCCGCTTTCAGTTTGCATCTGTACGGACCTGAGAGGAATGGTGTACAATCCCCATTTAGACTGACCAGATATAAATATCCACATGCAAGTCTTCTCCATCATAATATCGGTCGTGAAAGAAAAAAAAAGCACGGCAATGAAATGGCGTAGCGTATCTCGTGTCCGTCCTGCCGCGCCAAAAATTAGAAGTTTGATGGGAAGTCTTCTTCCATGTCGACCACCAATTAAAGGATTTACTCTAAATCTTGGACAGCGTCGAGTATCAGTGGCATAGTTTTGTTGTTCCAGATACGGCTGTGTGATATCGATGTTCTTTAATCAGTGTAGTGCAGACTTTGTTCTGTTAACACGGTATACATTTCTTTCGCATTCTTCTTCTTCTTCTTCTTCTTCTTCTTCTTCTTCTTCGCTTTGAGATATTTTAAAACAAATTGTATACCAATGGAACACCAACTCTCCAGAAAAGTTAAATTTGTTTCCTTACTGTTGACATTTAAAATGACTTTCACGATCATGAGTTTTGAGTCAACCAGGAACTAATCGGATTGTATAGACAAATATCTGCTGTATTCTTTAGTGTAATCACTTTATTGTGTTGTTCATGTATTGTCTTTTCATCTCTCTTCAGATACCGTGAAAAGCGTCACTTGACCAAGCGAAGTTGTCGTTGAATCCATAAGAAATCACCATGGCAACCGGCAATGAGGAATGTGCAGATGATGAACAATCAATCTACTGTGAGTATATCTATACATCATCTATATCTGAGTATGTTTCACTGTCACGATTTTGTGGGACATACAGACATGCACATATTGACGAATCAACGAACATATGAGTGTAGATATATATTTTTTAATTTAGATTTCAATCTATATTGCTTCTATATTTGATATTTATTCGAAGATATTTACTGTCTGCCCTTTAGAATTATTCACAAGTCTCATTTTATACATAAACATAATTGTAACCATATATATATATATATATATATATATATATATATTCAATGACGTTAGCAAGTACATGTGCATGTAAGGTAAACCTCTTGTATAAATCTCTACACGAAGTGCTCCTCAGCGTCCCCACCCTATACTGAGTGAAAAAAAAAACCCGCCTGGCCCCTGTCTGCAATTATCTTGCTGGAGTAGTCATTGTTTCTCTCAGTCAACTCGTGATTTCTTGAAAGTATGGAAGTCATAAATAAGTCACAAAATTCTTGTCGCTTTGTTACTTCCCTCTCTCTCTCAAACACACAAAACCGATGTGACAGTTTGAGATGATCCACGATACTTTCATCTTGTCAACACCAAAAAAATAATGATAAGAAAACATAAAAAAATGACAGGAATAAAAGGGACCTCCACCTTCAGAAAGGTTTATGGTCGATGAAATTATTTTGGAATCTTTCTGCGACTGAGCCCAAAGAAAATCCATCCTCTTCAAAATCGCACACACCTCCCCTCCCCCCCCCCCTTTCATCTTTATTGATTTTATTCTCAACTCATACATAATTGAGCAATCCGTTCTGGATATAAATTTAAAAGATACCCAAAAATAAAGATACAAGTACAGTTGAAGACAGAAGCAACATCATTTTACAGTATTTACTGCCATAATCTCTCACTTTAACGTTGACGATGATTATAAACCCATTTAAGTCAAACCAACTATAAACAATAAAACAAAACACTCACACACGCACACCCACACACACAACTAGAAAAAAAGAACACCTTGTGTCTCACTGCACTGACATTTGAAATGCATATTGTACATAATGCGACGTACAAGCGCACACAATATCAGTGCTAACATAATTATTCATACGATTGCGCACCTATTCCATCACGTCCATGATGCAAGGGCTCCGTGAATTAATTTTCATTACAGACAAAGGTCCAACGAGGCATTTAGCTGCTTTATACCCATCAATTTAATTCTGATATGCTGCAAGTCATCGAACTACCCATAACCTCTCGTAGAAAGTCAATGCCTTACAAAGCTCACAGTTTTCCGTGATCTCGTGAGCTTGCTACATTGGCATCACAAAATCTGTCTGATGAGAAATAAACTGGACACATATCATTATTCTGTTATGATTATATTCTGTTTTTCTATCCACGTGAACATAAATGTCTCGCTGGGGGTAATATGGAAGCACTGTTGTAAACAATGATTGAACTATGCGAGGAATATTGGGTTTAGAGACTAACGCAAGAAAGGAACAAAAAAAAAAGGAGATAAGACAACGCTAAACAATCGCAGGATGACCCTCGAGGGAGTGAAAACACGACACGCGGAGATGGCGCAGCGAAGCTCTAAACTTATCATCCCGTCGCTGACCCTAGCACCCGTGCGAAGAAGGGCCGTATTTGTGGACTTCAGATAATCTATAAATCGTCTAAAATTCCAGCACGGCGAATAAAATGTTATGGAAATCGAGACGATGTGGGTGCTTGGCTCTCTTATCAAATTCTCATGCTCCAAAAATAGGGGGAAACGGAAAACGAATAAAGAAAGAACATAAAGGGAAAGGGGGTTGGTCCTCGAATATCCCTTGCCCGATTTCTTATTTGCTTTTTGCCTGTGAGTCAAGATTCAAGTGGATAGCTCTAATTAAGGTCGGAGAGAGAAAGAAAGAGAGGCAAAAAAAAAGAGGTAGTCTAATATAATGGATAGCCCAGAGTAAAATGAAAGCGAGAGGAGACGTCCCAACATGGGTTCTATTTTGTAAAACTCCGCCCAGAAGTCAACAACCAATCGAATTTTCTATTTTTGAAGTTCAATCTTGGAAGTCTAGACACCTGCACATAATTTGAAGAGGAGAGGATAAGGAATACGATACCCTTCCTACCTAAGAGAATAGTTGTTCTTCGATTTTTCAGTGTTTTCTTTTCCCCAGTTCGGTTAACATTCTTTCTTTTTGACCTGTTGCAACCCTCTCTCAACTATCATGTTAAAACACGTTTCTTCCGCTTTACATATCATACGATTCGCAAAAAAAAGAGAGAAGAAAACAAAAAAAGGAAAACTAAGACAAGGTTTCCGTGTCACCGATTCATCATTCTTTAAATCTCATTATTTCATCAAACCCCTTAACTTATTCTTTCTTTCAGAAAAGAAATATTTATGAACAACTTGTCTTACCCTTGTCACGCAGAATCACGTAATAATCAGTCTTTCATGGGCTGTTGTTGTTTACACGTCATATGTAAGAAAAAAGAAATACCACTCGGCACACATAATCTCCTTATATAGGATTATAGTTGTATAGGATAGATTCTGGTTTTTTTGTGTGTGAAAACAGTTACCCCATTCTTTGAATTTAGGGCAGAAGGCAGTGGTATTAAAGGCCTATGATTTAAAGGTAGCAAATCCCATTTTCACACACTGAAATCTGGCTTGTTTTTTCTATGCCTCCGCCAAGAAGTGTCGCCGGAGGCATTATGTTTTCGGGTTGTCCGTCCTTCCGTCCTTCCGTCCGTCCGTCCGTCCGTCCAGTCCGTCCGTCCAGTCCGTCCGTCCAGTCCGTCCGTCCGTCCGTAATGAATGTTGTAGACAGCGTAACTATAAAACCGTTTAAGGTATCCTAATGAGACTTGGTATGTATATGCATGAGTGGACGAAGTTGTGCCCATCAACTTTTGGGGGCACATGCTCAAGGTCAAAGGTAAAAAGTTCAAGGTCAAATGCTCAAAATTTTACTATTCCCCCCCCCCCATATCTATGCAATGCCAGGAGGTTTTTTCTTGAAACTTGGTGTATACATGTAATACAAAATAAAGATTCTCCAGAGAGTGTTTCAAGTCATGAGGTCAAAGGTCAAAGGTCAGAGGTCAAGTGAAAATGTTAAAATTTCACTTTTTTCTCCATATCTTGGAAATGGTTCAAGCTTAGGACATATGCATGTACTGACTGGCAGTGGTTATCTAGGGAATGTGGAGTCATGGATCAAATGTCATGGGTCAAAGGTCAAGGTCAACTGCTCATAATTTCACGTTTTACCTCATATTTAAATGCAATACTTGGCAGATTTTTCTTGAAACTTGATATACATGTATAACCCAACAGATATTCTCTTGGAAGTTTCGTGCCCAAAGGTCAAAGGTCAAGTGAAATGGTAAAATTGCATTTCTTGGTCCATATCTCGAAAGTGATTCAAGGTATCATCGTGAAACTTAGTACGTATATCTATGCATGTTCTGCCTGACAGTGATTCTCTTGGGAATTTTAGGGTCAAAGGGTCAAAGTTCAAGGGTCAAAGGCCAAGTTAGAATGCAAATATTTTACTATTTGATAGTGAAATTACATTTTTCTCCATACCTTGAAAATTTAATCAATGCATAGACTTATTTTAAAAAAGGGTCAAAAGTTAAGGAAAAATCCTCAAATCCCCAAATACCTGCACTCTTAGGCAGTATAGCTATCCCTCCAATTAAACCTACAAAGGTAGGTCAAGGAAAGTGAACGTTCAACACATTTGTGACAAACCTATCACTTTAATATTTTGCCAATTATTTGAAACTCATCACACATTGTCGAGACATTGTACTATAGAACCATTCATTAAGGCGGAGGCATACCATCTAGTTGTTGTTTTTTTCTGAAATGAAATAAAGTTGTCAATATAACGTCAGAAATTATGTCATGTGTACTACGATGAATAATATAGTATTATGATACAACTAATACTTGAGTCAAGCATATTGCGTTAATGATGATATACCATATTGACATGGATTTGATTCAAGTGTGCGCATTATTTGTTTTTTAAACACTGGATTGCTGTCATTTTCATTGTGGATTTTTTTTTCAGTAATTTTTTATTTGATTTCACTTAATACATAACAATTGCATTACTCATGAATATGCACTTGATTTGTGGGAGCATACTCCAGCTACACACACATAACACACACACACACACACACACGAAAAGAAAAAAATAGTTTATGAATATATAAAAATATATACATATATATAATATACATATCATATATATATATATAAACAAGGCAAAAACAAGGCAAAACCAAAAGAAATTCAGAAGAAACAGAAAAAGAAAAAAAACAGCAACATGACATAAGTTGACATTCACTATAACAGAACAGCAACATGACATAGGATAGCAATATGGCACAGATACACAATAGCAACGGTTAAAACTACAATGAAATTATTAAGAATATATAAAACATCAAAATTGAATTGTTAGAACGATATAGAACCAAGCAAACTGATTACCTTGCTTAAGGCGGTATAGGAAGTATGTATATATTTTTGTGATATGAGTGAAATGTCAACGTTGTGAGAAATCGTGCGACGATAGCTTGTCAACGGAGCGACTCAGGAATTCACAAATGACATTTTCATAGCCACGGGGCGAGTCTGCGGTGCCGAAGGGGCACTTTGGTTCTTACATCGCCGTGACACCCCCGGGGGAAATTATTTTCCTTTCGTCTTGTTTCCATCGTCGAGGTGACTGGCTGAGTTGGGATGAAAGTTTGAGAGTTCTCTTAGGGCATTGTTATAACCGGTCTGTGACATTTCCATACATATTTCCAAAGGGAAGGCGACAGGAAAGGCAGCCAGTCTAAAGTTATTAAAAAAAGAGAGAAAAATAATAACGACATTTACATTTTTTCTTCATTTCACAAAAGCAGCAATAACGTGGGTTGTGTGTAAGTAATGAAATAGTTTTGGCGTGTAAAATCTGGTGATCACTCTTTACGCTTATACAAACTTCTGGACTGCAAGACTATCGTGCATTTTCTCAATTTGATCGTCGTTTTTATGGTGTTAAAAGTACATGGTGGTTTCGTTTTGTTTCGATTCGTTTATTCATTTTGATATTGAATTAAAGTGTACGGCAGCAAATACAATGCATACTGAATACTTCATCGTCACTTTCTAACAACGATGGAAATTAATCTGAAATAAACAGAGAACAAGGGAGAAGGCTTACAGGCCTTGTGGGGAAAAAGAGTCTTCTTATTAGTTTTTTATCTGCATGTGTTCGATTTTAGAAGACATGCAGATAAAAAACTAATAAGAAGACTCTTTTTTTCCCCACAATGAAAACATTCAAACAGTTGGAAGGCTGTGAGCTTATTTCATTTCTGTATTTTACCCTTCGTGTTTGTGACTCTTCGGAGGCTCTTCGGAGGCTTTCGTCATGTTATACAAAATTTGAAATACACATGCGGTGTAAAAAAAGAAAGAAATTTACCTGTAGACCTCGAATGAGGTATTGGTGCTCATGACGTCATGTGTCATTTTGAAGCCACCATAAGTTATATTTTCTTTGATTATACTCATTATAAGGGGAATGAGCGTATTGTGCTATTGGGTTCTTATTTTAGTGTACGCCTATTAACAACCCTAGCTTCGTATCATAGGAACATGGCTGTTGTGATATCATCTGGCTGAGCGTAGTGACTTTAACGACATCTATTTTTGTGCTTTGTCTAGTTGCACTTAGCGGTTGATGCAAATACTTTGCTCCTTGGGGTATATGATAACCATGTTTGTCTCCCTTGGATACCACTTTTGATGACCTAAGTGTTTTTCCTCCTCTTCCTTTTTCTGTCATTCTCTCTCTCTCTCTCTCTCTCTCGCTCTCTTTCTCTTTCTCCCTCTTTCTACCTATATCCCTCCTTTTCTCCCACTTTACCTCGAGAGGAAAAAAAACCGACCCTAACCTGGGTATGATTCTTTTCTTTAAAAGTTTAAGACGTTGCATTGTGTCTTTAAAAGAAGTGAAACATTTTTAGCCCCCTTTAAAAAAAAAAAAAAACTCTGAGCGTACCACAATGTAGACCTCTGAGGATAAACCTGGCACAAAGGTTTTCTGTCGAATGTAGTTAAATGAGAAATCGGCACTACCTGCAGCAAGCTACGCTAGAAACTATACAACGGTTTCCCCATTCCCGTTTGAGGAATACGCAATATATTCACTGCACATCCGGAAGCCGTGGTCAACATTCCCTCTGCGGAGGCGATTGGCGAAAACAATTTCTCACGCTTTCTTGTTATAATCATGTGTGTGGTTCAATCAAGGCAGACTGTTTTCGTCAAAACGTAAGAATCTGATGTTTGCCTTGCGAAACTGCTCGGTATTTGACTCGGCAATTGTCTATGTAATGCCTAATTCATCGATATGTTAAGGAGAACGCGAATGCGCAGGAAATGTTTTGGTTCTGCTCTCCGGAATATATATTTAAAAAAAAGGAAGAAGGAGAAGAAAAAGAACAAAGAACCAGAGCGCATTATATACGGAGGAAAAGACTTCACGCCCGCCAATGATTGCAGATTGACTTGGGTGGGTTTCATTTGACTTTGAGGTGTGTAAGTTGATCGTTGTCGTGGATGCGTGGTGGTGACGATAACTATTCATGGAGAAAAATGTTTGGAAGCGCCAAGAAGGAGCAAGCATCCGCTGTTTGTCATCCGTGACCGAACGCGCCAAAAACTCGTACCTGAAGGAAATGACAGGGAGAGAGAGAGAGAGAAAGAAAGAGAAGAAAGGATGCAGATATTTGCTTTAAGAGAGAGAGAGGGGGGGGGAGAGCAAAAAAAAAATTCGATGTCATGCGGTTCAAGGAAACTCCTACAGCACATTATGATCATGACATTTCGAACTTGTCTCACTAGCCTTTGTAATAAGTCTCTTGCTCAAACGTAGCATACTGAAACAGAACAACAAATCGTGAAAGTTGATTTAATAAACGATTTAATGATAAATAATGGGATGTTTTAAGTAAATGTAAATGTCTAGGATTACTCTCTTTTTGCAATAAAGCAACAATTGCGCTGTGATAATGATTTAAACTATGAAATAATAATCACACTATCAAACCTATTTAATTTCCTCCGCATGCAGAGAAATCAATTTTAATTTGTAATTGTAGCTTGTCGCAGCCCCAAATTTGTAATGACTCGTTTGCATCTGTCTCTAACAAGATAAACTCCATGCAGTAGAACATTAAACCAAGCAAATACAGATTAAGCATAGTTTCAGTAACTGAATGTACCGTTTGGCCACAAAAACATTCTGTTGGTTTTCCATCGAACAAATCTCATGGGCCAACACGTATGTCGAGTGGATACTGGTTTGTCATTGATTACTGTAATTCAATGACCGCTGAAATCTATACCAAAAACAAATGTATATGGTTTAAATCAATGGCACTCATCGAACTCATGAATACACTGATTTGTGTAAAGAAACAAAGAACAACATTAGAGATGAACCCAAAACTACAGGACCTTCACAATGGCATTATTATTAGTACTGCATGTCTATGTGTTTCATTTCGCAAGGAAACCCAACCCGCCGCAAGCAACATGAAATCTAACGTAGATGTCTTCCAGCCCAGACGATCGAACGTCGCTCAGGGGGGGAAATGTATTGTTTCTTCTTTGGCGGTGACTTTATCAAGTGATTCAATTATTTGCCTATAGAGGTCGCCATCCGTCAATGTAGCAGCGCTCAATACATTCCGATCCTCAAAGCTACTGCGCAATGCGTGGGCGCACCCCCATTGTGCCTTCATTGGTGCGTGTGTTGCATTTCAAATTTCTTTGACCGTGAAGAATTTTGCCCCACTTCTCAAACGCCCCTTCACCGTTTCTTTTTTCTCCCCTCCCCAATAAACTCCCCTCCCTTTCTCCCACCTCGAACAGGTGCCAGAATTTAGTAGCGTGAATTAAAGCTCCTTTCAGAATATTGTTTGCATATACTAGAAACATTATAAACGATTAAACGCTTTGGAAAGGGAGAGCTCCTCCCCCACCCCCCCCCCAAAAAAAAAACCCAACAACAACAACAAAACAAACAAACAAAAGCAAAAAAAAAAATCTAACTGACAAAACAGAAGTTTACGTTGTTGTAACTTTTGAATGTCAGATGATTGTATTGAGTGCTGCTATGTGGTATGACATCATATCGGGTGCCAAGAACGGACGCTGGTAGTATCCCTCGTGGACTGAAGGCATGCAAAGATTTGATTTGATATTGCAATTTTTTGCTGTCCAGATCTGTGCAGTGGACTGAACTAATCTCTCCTTGAGTGTAAGACATGAGGGAACATTATGAATGTTGGAAATGCAATCAATCCAGAAAAGAAATAATTATGAACATGATGAACATCTTCTGCCATCGACACTGTCAAAAGTGTAAGATGTCTTTGCATGATCAAGCCGGGTGCTGTTCGTTATTCCGAAGGTTCGATATTTCGAAGGTTCGTTATTCCGAAGATTCGTTAATCCGAAACACACAAATTCCCTATACCTAAAGGTTCGTTAATCCGAACATTTGTGGCGTTATTCCGAAGGTTCGTCAATCCGAAGATTTGTTAATCCGAAAATGAAATTCGGAAAAACGAACCTTCGGAATAACGAATCTTCGGACTGAAGAGCCTTCGGAATAATGAACCTTCGGAATAACGAGCTGTTAACCGATCAAGCCGATCGGGTTCATCGTGTCACTGCCGGCAACCAGGGATAGCCTGGTGGTAAGTGTCGCTGCCCGAAAAGCAGTAGATGACAGGTTCGAGTCCGTGGTTTCTTTTTACGACATGTTTGTTGAATTACAAATGAGCAGTTGCGATCTTACAAATTTCATTTTTAGAGGGAGACAAAGTGAAGAAAATTCACACCCGAATGGGTTTGTTTGTATGTGTATCTGCTTGATTGTTTTTGTTAGCTTGCTTGTTTGTGTTTGTTTGTTTGTTTGTTTGTTTGTTTGTTTGTTTGTTTGATTGATTATTGGAGCCAAAGAGCTACATTAGCGTTGAGTCTTGGCCGTATACAGGTCCTCTGTGTTCCTGCCCTGAATACTAAGCCGCTCGCGGAAAACGTCCGTCCTATAGCTGGCAGCGTCAACACGTGCCATCGACTGAACGGTGTCCGGTTCACGCGCGCGCTCTGATTTCTCCCGAGTCATTATTGCAGCTGTTTGCGACGAGGCGCAAATTCAGACATCCGAGCAGCCGTCACGTCCGTGCGTCCTCCAGCTCTGCTTCATCAGCCAGGAAGATGAACTGCGAGAAACAATAGCGGCAAAAAAAAAGAAAACAAAATGACAAGAACCCATCGAGGTTGACCACCGGGTGCCCTCACAGGCCACAGTAATTACTATATAACATGAGCGGAGATACGTTAGAGCGCTATCTATGTTTTCTACGAAACTGTTTCACAAAAAAGTGTCATCGCCTTCTATCCCATCTTTGATATCTGATTACTCATTTCATTATCCTTACGGAAATGAAGATCGTGTTGTTATAGTCGACACGCTAGTAGCAAAAATTTGGAAACCATTGTATCAGAATGACAGCTTTGTAAACTTAATGCTGTGCTATACACTTTACTACACAGCCTTTAACCTAATTTCCAACCGAAGCTTCTGGATCGTTCCTTTTTGTTTCATGAATGTGTAATATGAACAAAAAAAAGTTTAGAACATTGTTTTGAACCTTGTCTAACAAAAACATCGTCGTGTTTTCTGAAATCACGGAATGTGTGCAAGTAATCATGTTTCAGGTTCCACGACAATCGGGGAAAGATTAATGAGCTACGAGTGATAAGATCGAGGCGGCCAACCTGGCAAATGTCTCAGGCAATCACATAAAAACGCCTCTTGTTCCCGAACTCCGGTGGGATATGAAAGAGGAGTCCCAGCATTCTTGTATCCCCGGTTGACTAGGCGGCGTACCAATTTACAACATTTTGATAAGCATCGCTCTGATAGCCTGTCAAATTTTGCCTCACGCCCGTGAGCGAGTACGTGCCCCATCACGAGAAAGGTACTGCAAGACATCCAGAAAAGGAAACGAAGAAAAATAAAAGTAAAACGAATTGCAAGCAGGCTTACTGACAACACTCTTATCTGGCGTTGTTTCTGCAGCTTCTAAATGTTGTCGTTGATGTAGGATATATCCCCGGGTCGTTTGGGTATCAAGCACGTTCTTGTTTCTGTCCACGGACGAGTGTATTACGCGTGTGATACACGCATAGTACAAGGACCTAAGGCATATACCCACTGAAGGTGTAATAAATTCCGAGGCGCTTGCATCGCGAGACAGCGCCAGGTAAGACAAAGGTAATAAACTGTGTGCACAAGGAGGACTATAGTCTTACATCTTCTCCAGGATTGTCCTGCTGTCGTTGTTTTTTTTTTCCTGTTTTACATGTCCTTCAACAAAAAAGCCTTCTTATCATTATTTCTTATGTATCAACATCGTCAACGTCTCTGTTCGTTTCTATATTGTTTCTTATCTTTATATTTTATACATTTACATTCCATACACAAATTGAATTGTACGAACGAGACAAGCAAGTCTGAAACTGTCAACTTGAAATGTTTTACCAAGAGACATCAACTACGATAAAGCTTGACTGCAGTTGGTGTTCGCCATCTAAACTGACGTTTCCAAGTCAACAATTCATGAAATAAGCTGGTGCTGTCGTTGGATTGTTAAGTGATTCATTCAATATTTATCGTCAACTTCAACCCCATCATCAGACGACACCCTAACCCCAAGCATCAAAAATCGTAGAGGGAAAGAGATGGGCGGGGGGGGGGGGGGAGGGGGAGGGGTAAACCAATGCAAACTCTTCTAAGAATGTCGGACACGCATCTCATATCAATCACACGCAAAGTAATTGCTATGTCACCGGGAAGGAGGGAGGTAGGGGAAAAGACGAGGGCTCACATCTTGGCTAAATGCCTGTAATTCTACCATTAATCTCGGCGGGAATTCACGGCTAGACTGCACCGCACTTACACCCGACATGAATGTGGGCAAGTGGGACCGAAAGTTACCCCCTGTTAAGGCACACACACACACACACACACACACACACACACACAAACGTTTACACGGAAATTCGATAAAGAAACGTCCTTTAAATTATCGTCGTATACCCTACCGACCGTTCAGACACGTAGCGACCGCCTAGTAAAGGGGAAAAAAAACAACATCGCATAGATGGGCAGTTTTCCACTGCGCGTGTTGTTATGATTGACGCTAGGCCTAACCTATGGAGAAGTATTGTATTAACATAATTAAGGTCACCTTCCCTGCGCGCTCCCATCCAGTTGTAAATAACACCATTCTATGGTCGTCACACGTTCAGACACAACCGAAAAGGTGATTCGTTATCGCGTTCTAGTTCGAAAGTTACGACGCTCTGCATCCCCCCGTTTCGTTACACGACGTTTCGTGACAGTCAGCGTTGAGACACATGCATTCATCGTATAGCTATACTGTTTTGATGTACATGTATAATTTCTTTTTATTGATAGTGAGAGTGTCTGAGGAACACCCTATTTCAGTAGGTGGAGGATGTGTTGCCAACACTTCAGGTCTCGGGTCGTTGGAGAAAGGGCTTTTTGGTTTGCTTATCTGTGCCGTTCTTTGGAAATGTAATGACCCTAAATCATAGTTAAATCAAACAATTACTCCATGGGGAAAACATGACAAGATGAACAAGGAGACTGGTCGACAACAACTCCGTAGTCGTCTCAACGGCCGGTGCGTGCAGCTATGGCAAGCGTCATCGTAATTTCAGTCATCTCAAGAGAGCGAGGGGAAATCCGCCCCCGTGTCGCTGGGCAATGATTTATTTTGTTTTCATTTCATGATGGCGAAATGTAGTTATTCGCAACATAATAATATCCGTTAAAATGAGATTTAAACGAGGATGCTATGTAGTTAGCGCATACCAAGGAACGCCATGAATGTTTGTTATTAGGCCTACAAAGACAGTGTGATTGGTTCCGATTATGTCCACACTACTAGTATTCAATCCTCCCACACATCACCCCCCCCCCTCCTCTCTCTCTCTATCTCTCTCTCTTTCTCCCTCCCTCCCTCTCTCTCTCTCTCTCTCTCTCTCTCTCTCTCTCTCTCTCTCTCTCTCATATACATAAATACACACACGCTGTTTAAACTGCCCCGTCCAACAACATGGGCTGATTTGCATGTATAGCATTCTGAAATATTTCCGGTTTATAATAAATGAGTGTGCGGGAGGACGTGTGTGTGTGGAGGGTTGGGGGGGGGGGGGGTGAGAGATTATCTTCTGGTTATGGATGACGTCATAATTACGACAATATCTGTGTGTGATAGTTCACGCTTCTCTACCTTTTTCTCTTTTTTTTCTCGAAATGCATTTATGTGGTGAGCGTATGTGCCCAACACGAGAGGATTCACATAATTCTCTTCTATCGCAATAGTCATAAATCTTCAACATGGCATGGGGATGGAAGTAACGTTGATTATAAAATGTAACTTTGGAATGTCTGTCTTTCATCATTCTTTGCATTTAAACAGCAAGCTTGATTCTCAGATCGGGACAGCAGAGAAGAAGAGGAAATAAAGCCTCGTTGGAAATATCTTGAATGTACAAGATAGATTTCACCTCCCGGAGATTTTCTCAGTGCTTAGCGCGGAGGTGCCTGGGGTAAACGTTGGTTGTGTGTGTGGTGGGGGGGGGGGGGGGGAGGGGGTGATTAAAGAGAGATGGGGTGAGGGACCTATCGCATGATTTCTTGAATGTAGGAGAGGGATGTCAAGTAGGAGAGCGTCCCTTGCACCTCGGGCATTCCTTGCGACGCAAAACATTACTATAAATCACATCAATTCGTCCCGCACTTTGCCCATCTCGAACTTGACTTACCTCGAACATTAGACACGTGGTGTTGTCTTAGCGACGCGGGGACATAACTGGCAAGTTGTCACGCAGTTGATATTAACCGGACACCCTACGTCGTTTCGTCGTTTGAAAACCCATTACAAAGTTCGACTCCCCGGGGGTTCTCATATAAATTTCATTTGTTTTAATCATTTATCAGGATTACTGTTTGTCAACAAACGATCTTGACAACATACCAAGACAGATATGACGAAACGCGCTGTCTCTATATCTCTCCCCCTTTTTCTCTCCGCCTTTTTCTCTTCCCCTTATACCTTTCTAGTAATATGTCAAATATCTAGACTAAGATACTGATTTTTTTCTTTAATGTAGGCCTACTACATGTTTTCTACTTTGCAAAATCTGTACATTGTGTATTTTGTTTTTCCTTTTAAGAAATCTATCATGATGATACCATAATGTTTCCACATTGCCCTGCGAGATGACTTGCAGTTATTGTAATATCATTGATGTACGCTAAAAGTTTTGGAAACTTTTATCAAAATCCATATATGCATATGCATATACATGTTATATACATAATCAATATGTGTGTGTGCGTGCTCTTGAATTAATACATCAATAAGAATGTTATGATTTGTAATCTCTTATGTCAGTGAGATGCTTGCATTATCTAAACGAAACGTTATCGGTGGAATTGATCAAAACACTTTATCACTTCTTCTTTTTTGTGAAAGCAGTATATTTATTTTAAACAGCGTTGCTTTAGTGTTGTTGTTGGTTGTTGTTTTTTTCATTTCTCTGTTCTTTTTTTCTTGATGTCTATTTTTCCCCGAACCCTCAGTTTCGTCTTCATCCGATTTTATTTATCTTTTGCGAAGGTAGGAATCGATTTTGGCACCACTCTGGAAAAACAACCAAACAAACAAATAAACCAAAAAACAAAAAACAAACCCCCAAAAAACATACAAGGCTGAACGTGTGTGCAGCATCGCCAATGTCCCTTAGTAAGCACAACGGTCGTTAGCCGGTCACCGAACACTGACAACCTATTACCGACTTTAAACAGATAAAAACAAAACTGTCTGTAATCTCTGACAAACACAATCTTTCGGCAATTTTAGAAAGGACGGTGACCATCTTTATACCTGTTTCACGGAAAAACAACTGGGAGCCATACGCGAACAGCCGTACTCTTTTGACTCCTACCATTATTACTTTGTTTAAGATGTATTTTTTCTTTGTTCTATTTTAGGGTTGTAATAGTTGCGTTTCTTTACTTTCGGAATATGAGTTCCTTTTTTTCGGTACTGCAAATCTCCTTCCCCAGTTTTCCTCACTTCTAAAAACATTTCAAGGCCCTAGCTAACAACCGAACTAACCTAACTCCCTCTGCACCAGACAAGCCAAAACTTAAGGTGTCGTGAAACTCATTCAGCGGTAGAGATGCACCGATGTGCGGCGTTTATATACCGTATTCGATGTTCGTTCTCTTTAACTCCCCAGCCCAACTTCTTTATATATCCCCTTTCGTCTCCATCTTCATTTCTCTCTCTCCATCTCTCCGTCTCTCGTCTATTTCTCTCTCCCTATCAATTCTCTCTCCCTCTCTCTCCTCTCTTTCTTTCCCCACCATCTTTCTCTCTCTACTAATTTCAATTTTGCAGACGTGGTATCGAAAGTGCAGTGGTGTTCCATGGGCACTGTCCTTTTTCAGTTTTATTTCGATAAACTGCATACGACCCTCCTCCTTTCCCTTGCTTTCCGGTGATGGATGAACTTATATAGTGACAGAGTAAGGGGTCAATCGTCTGCCCCCACTGTCCTCCCAACAATATCTCCCTCCCTTGCAGCAGTAGAATTCGTTCTTGGAAATCTGAAGGGTGAAACAATAAACGCTCTGCAGTGATACGGCACCATACAGATGAGGTGGGCGCACGCAACAATGCGCGGGCATTATAATGGCATAAGGGAGGATCTTTATTTACATCTCATAAGCGCTAAATCGGACCGAGTTCCGCCACTGCGACTGAGGGAAGAGCTCCGCAAATTGGTCATAATGCGGCAAGATTGGTCTTATTGCCAGAAGAAAACATCGGGGGATAGAGGGGGGACGACGGTTTGAACGAATGGGGGTGAAAGTTACACGCGGACACAGACACTGGGAGAAGTTACTTCGCTTCCACAGCCTCCTAGGGTATTGGACGCCATTATATTGTCATTGATGGACAATCAATCCAACCCCGCTGGAGCAGAGTTTGTGTAGTTTTTAGTGATGACACCTGTTGCTGTTTTTTTTTAGAGCAGTAGCTTCCACAATTCGCCATACATACTTGATCCGATAAAAGAAAAGTGCAGTCTGTATCGATCGAATGGTACACTGTAGCTATCACAGTAGCGTATACAGTCATGTATTCTGGTACCAATGCACACAAATATTCATGTATATTCAAATACATATTCAAACACTCATAAAATTATGTATGTACATATATATATATATATATATATATATATATATATACACACACATATATATATATATATATATATATATATATATATATATATATAATATATATATATGAAGAATCAAGTGCAAAAACTGATTAATACTTTTTATTATTATTTATAAACTGTAGTCAGGTAATAACAGAACTGGGTTTTACACTGCAAAGTATGACATGGTAAATCAACATTTTGAATGTTGTCATTCCTCCAACCTTTTGTCAAAAATGTTAGATTTAATGTTTGAAAGGTTGGATTTACCCTTCTTTTTCAAACTAAACATAATGAAATGGTTAATCAAACATTTTTAACCGTAAAGTTTAACATTTGGCAATAGGTTGGAGAAGTGACAACGTCGGAAATGTTTATTTACCATTTCTTTTTTTAGAGTGTATAATTTTAAAAGTGATAGTTATCATGCACAACTTATAGACTATGCAGATATTACGAAGAGCTTGTAGAGCTATGAATAGCTCTACAAGCTTGGCTTTTTAGCCGTCCCCTCCATTTCCGACCTTTTCCTTGTTATGATTCAGTCACATTTTGTCCATGTATTTCTTCAACTAAAGCATGTTTATTGTTTCATGTAAACAAATGACGTATATTTAAATTTCATTTGGATATGTAAAAGATACATTGTACTTAATTTGTTTATATGCAATTGTCATATTATATGCTTTGGCCGGAAATGAAATAAAAATGAAATGAAATAGCTGATGGCGGAACTTCTAGTGAATTCTTTTATAAGAAACATCATTTGTTACTCTTTCAAAGTCATAGCTTACTAGTTGCCCATGGTTACAGTTACGAAGTTTGGTGATTAAAGAAAACTCTCCTATTATATAATCGAGCTTATAATTAAATTTTATACTAGTTATGAGCAATTTCACCCTCTAGATGGAAGAAAGAATGCAGTTGTCAGTACCACTGCGTAGATTACTTAGTATTCATTATCAGAGGGAGTTAGAGAGAGAGAGAGAGAGGAAGAGAGTTGTGTGTGTGTATGTGGGGGAGTTGGGTGTGTACTTAATGACTTTCATGCTTTCTTTCAGAGAGAGAGAGAGAGTTTGAGTGTGTGTGTGTGTGTGTGTGGCGTGTGTTTGTGTGTGATACGTGTGGTTGGCTTAAAAAGGCTTCTTTGAAATGTGGTTATCATTTCCACCATCTTGAATCATCATCCCTCGTCAATGAACCTCTCGGCGCTTGACAGTAAAACAGAGATGTGGAGAAATAAGAATGACTGGGGAAGCTTATCATGAGAGATGATGATATACAGAGACTTAGACGTTTCTGTCCATATCCTTCTCAAGTGTTCATCATTATGCATTGCACCGGTGTGAGGTACAAGCTTGTATAAATAAAAAGAGGAAGACACTGTAAGAATGCTAAGAGGAATGATGTTCCCGGTGATCCCAATCCTTCACCATTATATTGCAATGCCAAGATTGTCAGTGGATTTATTGCTATATTATTAATGTATGTATATATATATAATAAATTTATTTATTTATATATATATATATATATATATACTATATATATGTATATGTATATGTATATGAATGTACCAAAATTATATTAATTAAACAAAATCATTGTAATGCTTCGTATCTTTATCAGAGCTTTTGTTAAATTTCAACAAAATATGTTCTTGCATTTGTAGTGATTATTAACTAACTTCTGTGTATAGTTATTGTTTTATGTTAAGTGTTTTAGAACGTTAAGCATTAACCAATCAAAGTGTTTTACATATATTTATATTTGTTTTACCATGATATTGATTATTCATGATATGACATAATAATGATTATATTGATGACAGTTGTCATTATTATAGCTACTTTAACCACCATTATTATAATATTATCATCAGTGATCTTATTATCATAATAATTATTATAACAACAAACGTTTTTTCCTGACTTTTTGTTTCTATGCCTCAGCATCTCTATTCTGTCCATCGGATTGGGACGGAGAGATCTGCTGGCCAGCCATCGAGGCCAATCAGGAGGTTACCCTTGACTGCCCCTCCAAACCCTGGCTCGATCCATCAAGTACGATTTTTTTAAATTTCTTTTGTTTAATTGCTTATCTGTTTGTTTGTTTGTTTGTTTGTTTGTTTTTTCAGGGTTTTTTTCAGTCTCCTGCTTCCTTGTTGAATCAAATGTACTGCATGTTATGATTTATCCAACCATAAATGATTATGTTATCAATACACTCTAAGAATATCTGAAGTAAAATAGGTTCAACTTTACACCTTTACACTGTAAAAACACCGGTGTTAGATTTAACACCACGGGTGTTAAATCTAACACCGATCAAACTTCAATAGAGGACCACACCCACATGTGTTAAAAATGCATTGTGATGGTGTTGAAAAGTGTTCACCTGACACTTCGTGGTGTTAATTTGACACTGTACCTGGTGTTATTTTGACACTGTACTGGTGTTAATTCAAAAATGACACCACATGGTGTTGATTTGATATTTGTTGGTGTTAATATCAATGGTTTAACACCCGTCCAGCTTCAATAAGAGACCACACCAGCTGGTGTTACTTTGGTGTAAATTTATTTTCACATTTTTTCAAAAATCTAGTATTTTAATGTAAAATTCTTGATCGTCTTGTTTAAATAAAAAATCAACAAGAAGTGCAGTTACTAAGAAACTCTTCAAAAAACAGTTTAAAATTTGGAAATGACACCCGGAGGTGTTAATTTAACACCATAAATGAGCACCGAAAATTTAACACCAGCTCGGTGTTCACTATTTAACACCGGACTTTTTGCAGTGTACCAGTGTCACACTGGGAGCACCTATACGGGTGTAACTGTGCACCTTTCAGACCAGTTATCATCTTTAAAGGAGCAACTTTGCACCTTTCTGATCTGAAAGGTGCAGAGTTGCACCCGTAAAGGTGCTCCCAGTGTGAATAAAGGTGCAAAGTTGAATGTAATTTTACAAGAGTGTAATATTACATGAGATTGTACTTTTGTTTTATTCCTTTGTAATTCAGTTATGTTGTGTTTGATTATTTGCAACAACGATACTGTTTTTTGATTTGTCTAGTAGCAGAATTATGTTAATACAATCACGCAAACACACCTCTTCCCGTTACGGCTTGCATCTCCGTTCAAACTGAGAAAAAAAAAGATGGGGGTCAAGATGGCAACGCATATGTGACATACACATGCTAATTTGCTTATAAACCTGTTCGTGATACGCCCCTCTTGACGATGGCATATGCCAGATATCACCAAAATTTTCAGATCAGGTAGAACCCAATCCCCTTTGTCTTTGTTAGTAACATTATTGTAGCTAGAACGTCACTCCCTTATAAACTAATTCATTCTTCATCAAGTTATCTTTATCATTCATTCTTCGAATGATCGAACTTAATTGCTGTCCAATCATAATGCCCAAATTTCTGCATCGACAAAGCGGAAGTCATTACGTTAGTAATTATTTTATGTATCAGTTTTAACACATACAAATGCGAAATACGTCAACATGTGTTATGACGTTGTGGATGTAATTGCTGTTGTTCTTGTGGTCGTTGTAGCTGTTTTGTTGATGTTGATGACGACGATGATGATGAAAATGATGATGATGATGATGATAATGATGATGATGATGATGTTGATAATGATAATGATTATGATAAGAATAATGATATTAATATTTCCTTGTACGGTCTTTATAGAAAAGCTCTACAGGACGTGCGGCGAGAACGGGACGTGGAAGGGGCGGGCTCACTACGAGAACTGTATCCTCGACAGTTTCCCCACGAACCCAACAGGAAAATTCAACGATTCGACCAACGCACAACTAGAGGTGAGTGGTAGGTGAAGTGCTGTCAAACTCACCGTTGCTACAAACAAACGATTTGCAAAGATGCATCTTTCAAACGTTGACAAAGATATGACGTTCTGATGTTTCACGTGTTGGAATATAATCGTAAATCACAGTCACCATGTAAAATCGACGAGGTGATCACGTTAACACTTCGTAAGTCACCCACTGAAATCATTCTTTATTCTTCTATGTAGTTGTACAGACGAAAGCTTTCCGACGCATCTAACTACACATTACAGTACTCTAAAAAATCGTACTTAATGGAGAGCTGTGATTGTGACTAAACTATAAAATAACACTTATATGTATATTCATTTCATGTCATATTTCTATCCACTTTCACATGCAATCGTGACACAAGAAGAACACATGGAAATCGGTACAATAGTAATGATCAATACACAATGATACAGTTGTAAACAAGACAATGACAATGTATACTGGTAGAGAATGCCAATTTTAGGAAAATATATTCTTATCCTCATAGATGCAGTCTGAAGGTATAAAATGACGTTGAATATAACATAATAATGCGGTGGAAAAAAATTGAAGTATACGTGTTTTATGCAATATCACAGCTTAGGCTTACTTAATAGTGGGAGCATGGACCGTGGGGATGGGAGATACACTTGTAGCTACTGAAAAGTTAATTAGCTTATAAAGGGTATAGAGAGAAAGAGAGAGTGAGGGAAAATAGAGGTAGACTGAGAAACATGAATATAGAACAAAGAAACATACGAATGCACGTACACAATCAATGCATATATATATACACACACACATATATATATATATATATAAATATATATATAATAATATACAAATATCGACTGCTGCAGAGGGAGATGGTAAAACTTATTTGCACCGAGGTGATTTCTCAACAGTGCTATGTCCCGAGACGAAGTCGAGGGACATGGCACTGTTGAGAAATCACCGAGGTCAAATAGTTTTACCATGGCCCGAAAGAAAGCAGTCGATATTTGTTTTATATCCCTCTCGAGCATTTTACTAGAGTGATGATGGTTCCCTTTTGGAAAATGTGCAGGTTTCCTGACGTTAAATCTAACGTTAGGCCGTAGCCGTGCAGCAGCAGTGCGTGCAGCGCGTAGCGAACGACACCGTTGGTTCCTACACACGAGCTACACTACAGCGTGCAAAACTCCGAAAGATCGAGGAGGTCCAGGACTACGTTAGAAGTAGGTCTAAAGCGGCTTGGTTACCCACATCTTCAAAATCGCTTTTAGTTTATTCCTAATTCGTACCTGATCTGATATGGTGTCCTTCTGCTGCAATCATTCCTCCGTTACTTGAAGCGCAGTCACTTTGTCAATAATGAGCTGAACTGCATTGATCACACTGTTAAACGAATACACACACACACACGCCATCGAAATCGCACCACAGATTTCTGTATTGCCGTCGCGCAATTCCAAAGCGCTGCTAGCGCTAGCTACAAGCCACGCACAGGACTGTCGCTCAAAAGTATCGCTACTACGCGCACTGCGTACATTCTTAAGTGAGAAATGTCGATATCGATCGCACGATCACGATTGGGTGCAGATCGTGGATTCCCAAAAGTACTATATCCCGCTGGCTAGTAACCAATTGCACCGCATCCAGCTGCTCGTAGCTAGCCAGTAAAACTACACCATGTTCGTGCTCTGTACAATCCTATGGCAAGAAGCTTTACATGAGGGATATAATATACAATATATACATACATATATATACAATATTTATATATAAACAATATATATATATATATATATATATATATATATATATTATGTCATATGCAATTTTATGATGGTATCACTACCTCAATTAATTTAAGCACATTAGTGTTTTCAATTTCTCTGTATTAAGGAAAAAAATCATGTTCTAGTTTCATGTCCAACTGCCATCAATCTTTCACGATTTCCCTACTTTAGGCCTACTAGTCTTGACGGTACATGTCTTTTGTTTCTTTGTTGTTTTTTTATCGCATTAAACTGATAAATATAATACGGGGTTTGGATATCATATTTTTGCCCACCAGTATGTGGCTACGAGCAAAAACAAACAGAAGAACAACGAGCCCAGCATTTTCCAAGTCTCATCAAAGTTTAACTACAGTATATTGCATGATTTTGTAATCTATATATACAGCAAGGGGAACAGGTTATTACTTTATAATTATGTTGTTTGTGAATATATCGCCAGCTTTTGATCTCTTTACCTCATTTTATGGAATCGTATAGATCGGTCGACTTGGAGAGGGTGCATGTTAAAGATTTTTAGTGTGTCGCACAAATGGTGAGCAATATATCCATAAAAAACAAACCAATTGAAGAAGTCTACAATTCTGTTTCTCTGATTTCGTTCCCGGATTACCACGCGAAAGCGGTGTTATAACATGTAATACATATAATATATGTATATATTATGATCAAACGGATGCAGCAGCTTTTTGAAGACGTATAAATTCAACTGATATAAAGAAAAAGCAACCGGGGTCAACACTCTAAGATATTTTTTTCCATATCAAACCTCTGTTTGGCACTGTTTCTACTTCAACGCTGTATAATCTCAGATTACGCTATCTGCGGAAAATGGAACGTAAGTGAGCGGAATCCCCTGTCAATTTCGACTTTATTCTCATCTACAGTGCTAGGAAGGACTTATTGATCAGGACGATGCAGAAGGGCTAAGCAGCGCTCTTTTGTCGCGTTTATGGACCCAAAGTGGGCCGACCGTATCATAAATGCATTGACTCAATCAACTGTAAGGTGATTATGTTCCAATGATGCGAATATCAATGCGGCGCCTCCTTTATCCATGTAGAATATATTCCAAACTTCATTATCTTCGATATCATGTGTTGACATTGTTATCCAATACCCTAAAGCTATATCCTGGCGTTTGGCTCTTTGTTGATGTATTTTTCGTTTTCTTCACTCTTGTTGCCATTATTCATCATTACGATGATTAATTTGGGAATTTCCAACATAAAAGCAAAAATCATATCAAAGCTAAAGAAACAGAAAAGTACAACGTTTCCTGTATAATATCATGTGTATTTCATTTGGTTTTGTTCGCATTTTAAGCACACAAGAGAGCAGTAAGGGGATGGGGGGTGTGGGAGGCGGGGAGGGGGGACAAAAATTTAGCCCATGTTCTGACATTAAAGCCACCCAGACATCATACATACATATTCGCGTTATCATTATTCCATCACATTAGAGTTAGACTATAATCAAATTAACATGCAGCAAATAGTACCGTATTTTTTGATGTCTTAACTACACGTTATCAATTGACAGGGTAAGACTCTCAAAATATAGGGGGTGAGGTTGATACACGGTCAGCAAAATCTGTGGACGGGAAAGAAAAAAAAGCAACCTGTGTCAGCTAAAGATTATTGCAATAACGGGCTGCAGCATATACCTGTAGAACTGCAAAAGGTTTCGAATTGGAGCAGACTAGGTGTTAATGAAATGATTATTTTTAAGTACTAGAGGCTGAGAGTGGTAAGTCTTTTTTTTTTCATCTCCCGCTGATGCAATGCTTCTGAGCTACAGCGTTTCATGCACGCTCCTTTAATACGGCCATAACTAACTCCGGTTGCCACTGGCAACGGAAGCGTGACCTGCCCTGTGTGATTGTCGATGCAACCATCATCCGCATCATCTACCTCAATTTCTCCTCTTTTGGTGGAAGCATCGAGAAATTTTGTTGTGTAGACTGCATATGGGAATAAAGGGTTGTTTTTTGTTTGTCATTTGTATGTTTGTGTGTTTGTTTGTTTGTTTTTTTGTTTATTAGTCCATCTGAGAAGATGGCTGGATAGCCCATATTCAGCTACGCTAAGCTGATCTTCCATGGGCTCCAGTTGGAGAGAAGTGTTTCAGACAGATTGACGTAAATCCCATGTCTGAATTATTTTGCTGTTTGTTGTCAATGATGATTCTACTTTTGACTTTTGCGTAGGGGTGTGTTACTGTAATCAGGTCATAATGATATGCATATATAATCAAACTTCCACAAAACTATGTACTCATGACAACACGTAACCCGTAGCCTTCGGGGATCCCCAAAGGAAAAAATGCAAAAATGATCATACCTGGGGGGAACGGGCTAATGTGCACGCTGAGGTTTGTCTGGCATAATAAGCTACGAGCCCTGAGTTTGCATTCTTAGTTTGCAGTCATGTACTGTCGATGAAGCATAAAAATGAGTTAGTTTGTTTAGATAGCATGTGGCTGGAGGGGAGGGAAAAATCCTTTAAAAAACATTTTGGAATCCGAACTTGCTTTTAACATCCCCACGACATTCTTATTGTCATCTACTTCATTGTATTGACTCGGAAGCATTCATGTTTGTATCGTTCTGGCGAGCATTGTTGAAACTCAAGATGAGGCAATTTAGCATTGTTCCGAGCAGTCGTGCTCACAGTCTATTTTTAGTCTCCTCATTACCCACATGACTGAGATACACGATCACATAATCACCATTTCACAGGGCGTTAACATCTATCTCTCCAATAGCAAATACCCTCACCTCGCTAATCTAAGACCTAGGTGTTTGTCGCAACGTGCATCACTATTTTTCTTTAACGATGAGAATCTGCCCCTAGTATGAGGAGGGCAATGATTGGTACTTCAGTATCTCATATTCGAGCTGGAAGATCCAATAATTACCACGAATTCTCGCGGTAATTTGTTTTATCAGGGACCATCACGCCTCACTCGGGACTCCATTATGATTCTGATTTTTTTTTTCATTTGGGTAATGTTTGTAGACATGTGAATTGTCCGTAGTAAATGGCGTTGTGGATGAGAAAAAAAAAACCCTCATGCATCGACGAAACGACACTCGGCTTAGGTCCTGGTCGAGGTTCGGGAAAACGTCGGGGTCGGTTTCCTTTCATTTCCTTGTGGCCTTCTAGAATACGTCACAATGATTACGGAGAGAAAACGAGCATGAGACATTCGGTCATTCTCACTGAAAAACAACGAGTTTCGATAGCAAGAAAGCAACCAACCCCCCCCCCCCCAAAAAAAAAAGAATACTTATTTTGAAATTCACGTATTGAAGGAAGCAGTAAATCTGCCTAAGGATATTTTGCAAGAATACACTCATCAATTTGCTCATATTATCCGGCAGGTTGTTGTTTCGTGGTTGAACATCCCTTTTTTCTTTCGTTTGACTGTTTGGTTTGACTCGTTTTGTGCCGTAATGACTTGACGGTAAAATTCTGTGCCACAGTAGGAGATTCATACCTTTTAGCTTCTCTCACTCAAAACCAAATGTTAACATCTGTATTTTATTCGAGCCCTGTATAGAGCTGTTCTGTGGCCTTGATGCTAAAAACACATTATTTCTTTTCTTGCGAACAAACTGAAACCCCTGTGCGATGGGGAAGGCGGAAAATAAGGATAGAGTCCCTGGGATTTCCTGGGCTCTGTGCTCGAGAGGATTCAATTCGCTGTACCCGAAATGCCGTCAGCAGTCTGCTGAGATCCAAGCTGGTAGACCTGGTTAGAAGGCAAGCGAATTGGGAATCGCCTGAACCTTGATTGTCAATTCCACAGAGCCATCCGAAATTGAATTTGGAGAAACATAATGTGAAACGGTTTTTCGACGGTTCCTGCCACAGCGTTGGCGTTGATTTCCGTTCGATTCGACCAACGATCCCTGTCCACCGACCAATCAGCCCAAGCAGGCAGAACACGTGTCAATTTGAGGTCTAGTACGGGCCGATGAAAGTACTGTCTAGCGTTGAGCTATGAAATCGCGAAATAATGCGGAAGAACGATGGATTTTCTGTTTTGTTTTGTTTGTTTCCGTTGGCGTCGAGGCTTTGAGTGATACGCGTTCATGATTGTGGGCGATCATGCAGCGCTGTTCTAGCCGTGTGCTAAATGACGGGCCATCGACACTGACTATCTACTCTAGATGTGAACGCACCTAATCAAGCGGGAGCCAAGCGTGTCGAATTTGGCATGGAGGTGACTACAACGAATAAAAGCTTTCAATGTGCTGTTTAACCCTTGCCATAGTTTCTACCCTTCTTCCAATCCCTTGTCATCTGTCCCTCTCTTCTCTCTCATCTTCTCTCCCAATCTTTCCTTCAGTATCTTCCTATCCATCTCCTTGCAACATATTACTGTGACTATTTACTGACCCCTCTTTACATCTGTCCTTGTATCTATATCCATACATCGATCTTTCAACCAATCCATCTATCTATCTTTCTGTCTACCCATTAATCTATCTATCGTCTTATCTATTCAATTCAGTCCTACCATTTGGCCTTTTGGATATCAATCTGATTGAAAAAAAAAATGAAAAGACTACAGATGGACAGGTGGGCGTAATACTTTGCTATTCATGGGATTTATATAAAGAGTCGTGATTTAGTTGGCCTTAACAGTTTCGCGGTGTGGCAGGAATACAAAATCGGTAGACATTATGGAGGTTTCAAGAGAGAATCACTCATAGAGGCTATCATTCATCCCGGAGGCTCGCCTATGTCTCTTTTCACTTAACCCTTTCCTGGCTGTTAATCTCAATGGGATGTTCCTATGACATGTGATAATCATTTCATTTCATTTCATTTATTTCCACATTAAAAACAACAATCATTACATTTCAAGTCATAGTATAAACATATTCATTGTGGGGGACCAATTAAAGCCTTTCAGGCTTGTTGGGAATAGGCCCCAAAGTAAATACAAGACTTTCTCAACTTACAATATATAGATACAAAATATATAGAACACAAATGGTGCACAATCAAAGCAGGATGAAGAAGGAAAAAGAAGAGAGTAAAATACTGGCAGAATATACAAAACCATGTTGCTATTACATACGGAAAGTGCGTCTAAAATTGTTTCTGAACTGCTGTAATGATTTGTAGGTTTTCAGTTCTTTTGGTAAAGTATTCCACAAAATGGGACCTTGATAAAAAATTGTTGACTTGGCTAATTCGGTTCGATAAAGGGGAGGATGAAAATTGTGTTGGTTTCTTGTATTATAAGAATGGATACTGCTGTTGAGATGAAAACATGGTTGTAAGGGGGCTGGTAATGCACCAAATAAATACTGTTGCATAAAAATTCCTGTTTGGAAGGACAAAGATCTTAGACAAATACGTCACAGGGGTTAATTTACTCTTCTAAGTGCTCTGAGCGAAAGCCCATGCATGAGCTGAACGTCTCATCTTAACACATTGAGTGGCTTAAAGTCGATACAGGTGTCCATATTTAATTGATGAATGGCTGTGCTTTAAATGTCGTGGTATTACGAATGCACCGCTTCCGAATAATGAATAAGATGAAAAATGAATAATTCATAGTTATTGATATATCGACTTTCAAGCGAGATGAAGAAACTGCAAGTTAAACTTAGGGAAAGGTCACAAGGATTTATTTTTTTTTCTGATCTAGAATTGTTCATGCCAAGGTGAACACAAAAATATTAGATAACAAGCCATGATTTTAATAGACAAACATCAATGAAAATTGAAGTTTTCTTGTTGTTATCTGTTTGTTTTATCTCTCACACCTCTCTCCCTCCCTCTCTCCCTCCCCCTCTCTCTTTCTCTCTTTCTCTCTTCTGCCAAAGACAGGACATTTAAAGGGGAGGTCATCTTGAGTGAAAGTTTTAGCTACTCGACAAAAGTCAATTTGATTCTTGTTACAGCCTCGAGGAAAAGAAGGCGGCAATCAACATCACACGCATCATTCAGTGACATCAAGCAGAAAAAAAGCCATATTACCACCAAACATTATCTTTATGATGAATCACCAAGAACAAACTTTATTCCTCGATCTCGAGCGCCATGTCCACTCTCGAAGCTTCCACAACGTGGGCTCCGCATCGGTACATATTCATGCAATTTGTATAAAATGTATGCATATTCATGATATCATTTCGAGTAAGATAATCGTGACGTGGGGGAGTTATGTTGCGCGATGATAAGCCTTGAAGATAAACAAAATACATCAAGAAAGAATACATTTTCTTCTTTACAACAGTTTACAATCAATTACTGTAAAACGAGGAATTTTCGCGTGCATTTTAATTTCGCGAATTTCGCGACCGCCAAAATTCGCGAAATTAAAATGCACGCGAAAGCTTTTGTCTACACTACATGCATTGAATGCCAGTAGCAATTCGCGAAAATTTCATGCCACGAAAAAGGCTGTCGGCTCCAATTCGCGAAAATTTCATGCCGCGAATATATCATGTTTTACAGTAAGGACAGCTACGATACATGAATTCCGTCAATATATCATTCCGCTCATACTTGATCTACAAGAAAACTTAGAAATGCTATCAATATTAGAATCTAGAGCCATGTCTGTACCCAGAATAAGTACAGTACCATTTATCCGATACTTTAATAGCCAGATGTTTTCCTAGCGTTGACGCCATATAAGTATGTCCAAAGCGGGAAGGATGCCCAAAATTAACGCAATTGAAATAAACCACAGAAGTATTCCTTTAAAAGGGGAACCCCATACTCAATATTCCACTTTACTCCTCACTAGTAAAGGTATATTGTAATCGAAAAGACCGGGCAATGTTTAAGTGTGTCAATTGACGGTGAGACTTTCGACTTTGCGCACTACGCTATTGGGTTTTCTGTGCTAATCGGCACCAAAAGCACATAAACTATTTCAATGTATTTCTTCGTCATTTTATATAATAATACATTTGGCCTAATTTGATTGAGACCAGTTTCCATGTGTGTAAGAAAAATAAAATTAAAAAGAAAGATTACTTCTTTCCTATATTGTTCTCTTCCAATGGACTTGACTTCGTCTGGTCTATGTGTCTCGTTATATTTTACTGATTAAAGGGCTTGGACATCGAGCTCGCATGCCCTCTAGCTACCCCTTATAGCTTCAAGTGAGGCGACGGACCTCAGACATAAGATAAATAAAGATGAAATAGGAATCAATTTAATTTTTAAAACGCTGCGACGTGGAATGCCACGTGGTTTTATCAGAGAATAGACGTACAAAAAAAAAATCAAGTAATATAAAACTCTAAATTCGATATTACTTTCATAAACCAAGAGCAAACGTTTTCCATGACACTGATGAAAACGAACAGCCCAATAATAAATGTAATAGCTGCTTTGTCGTGACACTGCGTACGACGGTGGGTAAAGGATCGACATATTGAACTTGACGCCAGCGCACCTGCACATTTTCCCTCGAAATGCGGCGACGAAACTTGCCCTGCGCGAGATTTAAGTAGATGGATTCGCCCCCAGCATTATGAAATGTATTCCGATAGCAGAGCCAGAGGTCCAGCCTTGGTTGCAACCCTTCTCTTGCCTTACCAATACTCGTCCTTGCAATCTTGCAACATCGCCGCGAGGGTATGTTTTGATTTTGTCTTGATGATCATTGCGTCGGCTCAGTTTCCCTGCGCTAATCACAGTCAGGAATAACAACTGGAAAGAGAGAAGAAAAAAAAAGAGGGGAAAAAGTTTTCAACCGATGCCTGCAACAACACGTGTTACGTGTCGAGATTGCAGCACGAATGATAGAGGAAAGAAAAGAGTATTTCCTCACCAACATCCATGTAACCAACACCCCGCTCCCCGCGACCCTGGAAATCAATATTATATGTCTTTAAACGGCCACTAATTTGACGGGAGCACACGGCATCGTATTGCAGGGCTTCATTCCTTTTTACAAACAGACAGCAGCGCTCGCGAGTGACGTCTCAGAGCTAAGGTTTGACCAGTTCGGCTTTGCGCCAAGCTTTGCTTTGGGTTCCCAAGATATCGAAAAACCTCGCTCGCTGTCAATTCTGTCTCAAAGACAACCGGAGCTTTTGAAGGGATTTGTTCTTATCCGGTAGAGATAGGAGTGGATTTGACTGCAATCCCCCAACTCGGTGTGAACGCTATATGCTTGACATCTCGACATGAAAATTAGACGATCCTCATTCCATCGTCTTGCAGGCACCCTTTGTCCAGTGGGAAGCAAACAGTGAAAAATCAAGTCATTTTAGCCGTGCGTTTCTCTTCCTTGGATCTATGTGTTGGTTCGGAAGACACAGAAGGGGGGGGGTGCGATAAGCATAAAGCACTCGAAGGTATACCCACTCGCATTTTAAAACCAAAACATAGTTCTCAGAAGGGCTCAAAATTTATCTTCCACTATTTAGAATTTGTTTACCTTACATCGAAAAAGTCTACCAAGAAACTTGTCTGCCTGACCTGATTTGCGAGGGCATTGAGCTGTTTTAGAGTATTTTGAGATCAAAAGTGTAAAATACTTGAAATCGTATACGTGAGGCTTTCATTCCTAAAGCACACTCCCCATTCAGTTAGTGAGTACGTATTACGTCACGTGGTTACGTGATGATCGGCAGTGCCCTAGCAATCGCATTTGCCAACAAGCTGCATGCGATTCAATCTAACGCGGCAAATCGGTGGCTACTGTTGTGGCCCGATTTGTCGATTTTCGATACTCGTAACAGATAGACAATTCATGAGTTAAGTATATAGCAACCTCGATTGAGTATACTCTGAGACTGAAGTACCTCCGGCGAGCCTTTTTTTTTTTAGTTAATGTTTCACATTGTCGATGTGATATCGTGGTATCATGATGCTCTTTCACACATATTTTATGCATAAGTATACAGTTTAGAGCAAACTCGACAGTTCTGCAGGCATATGAGTACTATACGTTTGATTATGTATGCTTAGTCTCTTTAGTCTTCGCGACGCATGCTATTTTTTCCGTACCTGAGGACGCACAAGCATGAGAACGCACACACAAACAAAATCGATTTCTTTTGTGGAATTTATAATTCGATCGATTGTTCGAACGATCGATCGACTTACTTACTGATTTACCTTCACAAAGCATCTCAAATTCCGAAGCGGTATATTCGCTGAAGTCTGGGTGCCGTCTTGACTCTGTTCAGTGAATTGATGAGTATGCATCGCTGATAGAGAAAACCCTATGCGTCATAAATGATCGTTAATTGATTATATTCATAGTTCTGAAATAGCTCAGAGGGGTTAATTCTGCAAGAGACATGGGTCTACAATCTATTAATGATTTCTTAGAGGTTTTCATTCTGGACTGGTCTACAGGTCGAGATATTTCTTGATGTTTCTTGAAATTAAAAGAGAGATTGTGGTAAGATTTTTTTTTTTCCACTACGGCAGACCTCAATCAACCTACGCAAGAAAACATTAGAATTAGTTGTGATATTTTGATTTGATTTGATTCGATTCGATTTGATTCGACTCGACTCGATTCGATTCGATTCGATTCGATTCGATTCGATTTGATTTGATTTGATTTGATTTGATTTGATTTGATTTGATTTGATTTGATTTGATTTGATTTGATTTGATTTGATTTGATTTGGGAAAATGACCATCTTAAATAACTCAAAATACGAAATCTGTCGTGATCGCGTGATCTCGAATACGCGAAGAAAAATAACAAACAAACTGCGACCCCCTGAAAAAAAAAAAAATCTCAAACTGAATTCTTAAGTGAGTCAAGTTGTTTTTACTGTTTCTTCCCAAGAAATAGCAAAGATTCGCTCAAAAGAGGCGAACCTTCATAGTCACAGGCCACAGGGTAAAGCGTGAATCGCTTCCATCCGTGGGGGGAGGGGGTGGGAGAAGTGCGTACAGTGTAGATCCACTGTGTAGTTTTATTCTATTTAATCAATGCATGGAAATGCAATAATTACGAAGGGCATCAAAATGTTTGTGTCTCTGGCGCACACTACGGTACAGCAATATACGTTTATACAGCCATGTAATTCGCAAGAATCCGAATATTCTTCTTTCCTGCGGTAATCCGAGCAGAAGACGTTTTGTTCTCACCCTCCCTCTCTCTCTCTCTCTGTCTCTTTCTGTTTCTCTCTGTGTCTCTCTCTGCATTGCAAGTATACTGACGGGAAAAGGCGGTGTAACCATGACAACCGCAAAGCCCTTTATCTGACCTCTTGGTCAGCCTTACCTTGATCGATCTGTTTTGACAAACATCAATCAAAGCAATATTGACGTTAGATAAACATTTCCATTTCATTACTTGGCACTCGAAGGAACAGAGAAAAAAAAACAGTCAGTACAACTTCATACATGCACAATAAATAGAGGCGGGACTTTAGCAATGATTTTTCTTTTTGTTAAAAGTCACTTTCTGCATGTTCTAAAGCTTTTACAAAAGAGCGGCGCCAGAGGAGAGCCCGGAATACATGTACAATGAATCTACAAAACCTACAGTATAGTTTTCGATAAAAAGAAAGAGAACTTGACTGAACATCTTATAACAATATTTGTCGTAAATCAATGGGCAAATTTATCTTGATGATGTGGTGATTTTTTATCTCTCTCTCTTCGTCTCCCTCTCATATGTCTCGGTCTGTCTGTCCGTCTGTCTGTCCGTCTGTCTGTCTGTCTGTCTGTCTGTTTGTCTCTCTTATTTCTCTCTCCTACAGTAGCAGAATGAATGAATTACTTTATTGCCAAACATTTTAAATCAAAGTAGAGGGTAGGGATACAATTGTCCTCTGAAGGGATAGACTTGCGTACTTGGAAAGAGACGGAAGGAATATAAAGGACAGTGTATTTGTTGTTTATTGCTACATATTTGTATTTGTGAATTCTCTATAATGACTTATTTCTAAGAGTACTTATTTGTTGTTAATTTTATGAAAAACAGTTCTTAAAAAATAACACGTTTTATATCACAACTAATTTTAATACGGATTCACAAAACAAATTTATTTTTTACCTATTTCATGATTGTAAATGTCATCCTTTAAATCGAAAATATTAACTGAATTGAAGTAAATGATAGAGGAAAAAAGTCCAGAGACAGACAGTTTCTAGTTCGCATCATCTTTACTTCTGCCTTTTGACCTTTGACCTTCTTAGATCTTTTTAATTAAATCCCCTATTATCATTAACTTCTCCCTTTATCTAGAGACACGTACGTTTCGTGTCGACACTGTCATATGTCATTTTACCCACTGATTTTTTTCCATTTTTTTAACTGTAAAAAAAAAAAAAAAAAAAAAAAAAAAAAAAAAAAAAAAAAAAAACTTAATACATACATCTAGGCTTCGCTACCTTTTTCCTGTTACCTGTTTGACAGGTAATCTCTGACGCTATCAATTCCTCACATCTCGGTAATCGGAATCTACCCACCTGAGGGTGAAAGTTTCGTTGATTTCGCTGGCAAAATGATATCCAGTCCGATAAGGGTGGGGTATAGGAGGAATTCATGCGATATCAATAAACGTCTCTCGTTACCAAGGGAGGCAAACCTGCTTTACATGTGAATAGCGTGTTAACGTAGCAGATCTCAGAGGGTTAATTACCGTTGTCTGTTCCTCCTCCAACATTATCATCTTGTATTATTTGTACAATTTGGTGGACACGATAAAGGCGTAATGACAGATCATCTTAATGTTAAAGTGCAATTAACGCAACGAAATGATGACGTCTAATAAATCACTTTTTTGTATTAGCAAATTGGAATGAGTGAGATAAAGAGAGAGTGAAAAAAGGAAGGAAGGAAAAAAAGAAGGATGAAATAAAGAAGGAGAGAAAGGGAGAGAGAAATATCACGAACCTGTGGAGATGATCCTTCATCTCTGCAGCAAATTGCAGCCTGCGTTTGTTGGCGTTTTTTTTTTTCGATGGTTTTTACTTTTACAGTACATTTCCAGTCCTTCTTCACACGCATTGCTACCGGCGCTTTTCCTAAATTTCAATTCCCGATGACTATTGAAAGAAAAAATGCAGTGGGTTAAAAAAAAAAACAGAATCTACATCAGAGGAGTGTCTTTCGGGGACTCCGTAGCTTGTAGAAAACACTTGATCCACTTTTTCTTCTTCTTTTTTTTTGTCGAAATCTAGATTTCTGCATCAGAGTGTTTGGCGAACGCGAACTTGCCAACCAAGCAAATTTAAACTAGAGGCGAAGTGCAGGAGAAGAAAAAAAGACGAGGAAAAAAGCGGCAAAATGCAACACGAACACAACTCTATAAAGGACGCCCTGGAAAAAAATGCCTGCTTTTATAAACACATAGAAATCGCTAACGTCTTCTGACATGATAACGGAAAAAAACAAACCAGATGTGATAATGATGTCAGTGCCCCAAGTCTGCTCAAATCTTAACTAAGTTTCCTTTCTGTCGAATTCAATAAGGAAAAGCATGTCTTCTTTCAATCATATTATCCACCTGCTGCAATGATTTAGCAATTCTAATCTTTTTGGGAGAGAGGGCTGTAGTTGCTGCAATTCACTTAAACAAAAGTTGATTTTTATAACACCTGTAATAATGTGATGCATGATAACAATTACAATAATAATCATTATTTTTATAATATAATGGCCGAGGGAAGATTACACAATCACTTTACCAAATGCGCACTTGTGGTTGATGACAATATCATTGTCCCTATAAACCTTGAGAAAATTTTAAAGAAAATTATATCATTAGCTTTTTATTAGCGTTTATTAGATTTACACCTCTCTGTCCGATTCTGATGACGCTGAAACAAATGCCTTGTCTGATTTCACTCTTGTCATACAGAAGTCAACCAGAACATATGTTTGCTTACTTACCAAACATTATAAAAAACAGTTTATATTAAAGCTCTGATTGGGCCTTCAATGTCCAGGGATTTTTTTCTTCTTTTTGAAGGATTCTTACTGTTTTGTTTTTGTCTTGTCGTCACTCACTAGTAAGCATCATCACATAGGTCCTTTTGTGTCTGCACGTGTAATTGCGGAAATGTAGCACATTAGATTTGTGTGACCAAACATTTTAACATGACGTTTCATACTTTATCTCCCCCATGCCTCCTCGATCTTTCGCCCGGCTAGTACTTTTCCCGCCTTACGATGAGCAGTCGGATCACGTCCATAGTCGGGTGCACTCTCTCTTGGTTCAGTCTCGTGGTCGCACTTGGTATATTTCTGCACTTCAGGTGAGCTGAACGAGTATAAAGGTATTCCAACTGATGAATGTTCAATTTATTGCAATTATGTAACAACTGATAATTCACAAAGGCGCAAAAGCATCAAGTCTACCTTCAAAAGGGGGAGATAAAGGGGGGGGGGGCTGGCTATCAGAATTAAATGTATCAATTCTCAATGGCACGAATTTATTCCTCAAATCATGTTTTATAGCCAGAGTAATTAAACCAGCATTCGGAGGAAAAACGAAAGGCAGATAAGTGGTCTTTCGTGTCCCATATCTTTAGACTGCATGCTTGGGTCGACATGAGCGGTGGTGCGGGGCAACTACAAATTGATGTGGGAACAAGAAATTTCAAAACAGTTTATATTTTGGTGGCTCGATTGGGGGTCTAAGAGTCAAAATTGCTTTTAATGTATGCTTTTATTTCAGGTTTATGAATTTCTCTTTCGGGCAACCAAAGTTTCAAATTAAAAGATTTTACAGCTGCCCAACAACCATCAGAGAAAAAATAGTGTCGTGGCCTCCTATATCTATAACATGTTTTATACGAATAGATAGAAAGATGGATAGATAGATAGATAGATAGATAGATAGATAGATAGATAGATAGGTAGGTAGATAGATAGATATATGCAAAGATAGATATATATAGATAATTAGTAAGAGGAAAATTAGTTGGACAACATTCTGTACTGTCAACAGAAATGGTGTATGTTTCTTACAGGGCGTATCTATGGGCAAGCCTCTGAGAATGTTTGCGGAACTGTATCAAACGTTGCTATGAAATACTGTAGGCTGTTGTGAATCGATGGCAAATCGTGCCAGATCGAAGGCACGAACATAAAACTGTTTGTTGGCTATCGGATGACACGGTGCAAATACTGTACACGCCGGGATGGGTTACGCGGGGATAAATGTTGCCCGAGATGAGGAATTATGAAACCTGATACCATATCGTGATGTTTGCCGGGGTAGTCTCATATGTCGTATCTATTCATTCTCTTTTTTCAAACTCGAACTGAAACCATTTCTCTGTAATAAAAGTAAGGATTATACGACTTTGCTGAGAGAAAAAAAAACAACTTTATCTGCCTGCTTTGTGGCAGATATACTTGCATGTTTTTACTTCACAGGCAACTTGAAATCCGACACCATTTTTCATATTTCTCGTTCCATCCTTTTACGTATTTGTGTTACCTGCCTACGTTGAAGGAGACACATTTACAACTGTTCGACATTCATTTTTTTCTTCACATATAAATAGGCCATCCTTTTTTGTACCATATCTATTCTTATCTCTCTCTCTCTCTCTCTCTCTACAAAAAGTTGCCGGATATGATTTCTTGTTGAGGTCAAACGACAAAAAAAAAATGTAGAAAGATCGACTAAGATTTCAAGCTTTTCAGTAAAGGAGTTTTAAAGCTGAGAGTCTTTTCAAATGCACTGAGAAATCTCTTAATGTTTGAAAACGTAAATTACATAACAATTCAATTCAATTCAAGTCATTTATTTTCAGTCTTTTTTTTTCAACAAAACATAACACAAAAAAAATCAGGAATTTACATTCGATTGTGCAAAGGGCAAAATATGATACAGATAAAGATATACTGTACATGCATACCGGCAAAATTACAAAGTTATGCTTCAGTTGAGAAGCGTAACATAACTCCGTTTTCAGAGTAGGTTTTTCTTTTGTTACTAGTGACCGCTTGGCTTTAAAAGCAGCATCAACCACGTGGAACTTTCACCAAGAATGTAGTCTCATTCTTCAAGTTTTTGATATGAAACCAAAAGTCTTTTTTTCCACAAAATCGAAAAGTAAAGCTCAGTTCAGTTCAATTAAGTTCAGTTCTCTGTTTCCATCAAGCAAGAAGTGAAACAGAGTATATGAAATTATAATATAAAGCATTCGTAAAACTAATACTTAGTTTGTAATGCAAAGCAGTAGACTAGCAGCACTTCGCGAGGCGCCATTAATAATGAAAACAAATTTCCTTATTGTGTCTCACATTCATCATACATGTTAAATCATTACTCATGAAAAATGATCACATCGCATTGTTGCCATGTTTACAGCTGTAATATTATGCTTTGTCGAGTCCTGTTGAGTTTTAGTCAACACAGAGACGTTCTCAGGATCCAGAGATTTTAGTTGATTAAATATACTATATATTGTTGTTGTTGTTGTTGTTGTTGCTGCTGCTGCTGTTGTTGTTCTTGTTGTTATTCTTGTTGTTCTTGTTTAGCAAGTCACCCTTCTTAAAATGAATTTTGTAATAGCCTACCCCGCATGTTACGACCTTGTTTTATGTCTAAGCCAGAAGTTGCATTTTTTCGACACTTTAATACAAGCCAGAATAGCCTAAAAGTGCGCCAATACAGGAAGATGATTTGTTGAATTGATTCCTATTCATTGAAAATTAAAGGTCTGATTTGTATGTGGATAAATTGATTCATACATGAGTTGAAAATTAACGAAAGCCACAAAGCCTTGTCGTCATCATCAACAGGTGATAAAGTAGGATATAACTGTCGGAGGGAACGATTGGCGTCATGCATCAACTTATGTTTTGAACAGTGACACAATTAATACAAACTGAGTGGGAAGGACAGAAAGATAAGTCGACACAGACGGAATGTAAATTGCGAATCACTGGTTGACGTTTCGCTGTCCATTTGCTCTGTAGGTTTATTCAGTTATTCAACATGTTCACCGTTTCTCTTTCTTTTAGATTTGTGTCCCTTGGAACGTGTATTCATGCTCGAAGCCTGACGTATACATTCAGCCCCCCAATCATTACCATATAACGGTTTCTGTGTCAATTATGGAGGAGTTTGCCTGCCATCTCGCTCAGATTCGCGGCCACTTACCAAAAAACAAAGCCTTTCATACACTGGGGAGTCACCACAACAAGTGGCTTGCTACACCCAGTTGGAATATGCACTGGAACCACTCAAATTGAAAAAAATACTCTGGGATTTGTTTTTTGTTCTCGTTTTTCGTTTTCAGCAAATTTCTTCCTGAGCACGGCTTGATGGAATGCAATCAATGTAGAGGGATTGTCAAATGATTTTAATATTTAAGAGTCTCAAGAGTTTTCGGTGTGTTTGTTATGTTCTTTTTTTGGCTTGTTTTTTTTTTTTTTCGTTTATTTGTCTCTTTGTTTTGTTATTTTGTTTTGTTTTGGTGTATGATCTTTTCTACATTAAATTCATTGACCTATTGTAACTGATTTACCTGGAGGTTTTCTGTTGTATAGAAACATTTCCCCCCTTATTGTGCTCGTAAAAGCGCTTTGGGCCAAGTTTGTCTAGAGACATGGTTCCTTTGTCAGTTACACAAAGTTTCAAAGTTCTTATAATCTATGCGCTGCGTATTAAAGGACAAGTTCACCTTCATTAACATAAGGATTGAGAGAATGTAGCAATATTAGTAGAACACATCATTGAAAGTTTGAGGAAAATCGGACAATCCGTTCAAAAGTCATGAATTTTTGAAGATTTTGTGCAGTCACCGCTGGATGAGAAGACTACTGCAGTGTATGATGTCACATGCGTACAACAATATAAGGAAAATATAAAGAGAATTTCACAAAATTTCATCTTTTGAAAAAGTACACATTCTCTTGACTCGTTACTGACATATGTTATGGTTAATATTATTCCCATTGCCTTTAGAAAGAGACAAGTCAAGTGAATGAGAAAGGCTTTAAGTCTTCTCGAACACTATGGGTTTTGTGGTCACTTAACGCCCTTATCATTCTCAACCGACGATGGAAATAATTGTGTTGAATTTTCTTTACATTTTGTTTATGTAAAGTGAGTGTTTATGTAAAGTGAGTTGGCTCAGTCGGTAGCGCGTCTGCCTCACGATCACGCGGCCCGGGTTCGAACCCGAGTCTGGACTGAGCAATGTTGTGTGTAAACATACCGTCCCCTCTAGCAAGAGGCAAAACACTCTGTCCCTCGGATAGGACATAAAATGGAGGTCCCGTGTATGAGATAGTCACAGCTCATGCACGTAAAAGATCCCACTTCATTCATTCATCGCAAAGAGCAGGGTGTCTAACCCGGTGAAGTGGTCCCACCCCACATCCAACTGGACCCCATGGAAGACCAGCTTAGTGTAGCTGAATATGGGCTATCCAGCCATCTTCACAGATGGAAAATGAACAACAACAACAACAACATACTGTTGTACTCATATGACATCACGAGCCTTAGTAGTCTCCTCATCCAGCGGTTCCAACACAAAAATTTTAAAAATTCATAACTTTTGTATCGATTGTCCAATTTTCCTCAAACTTTCACTGATGTGTTCTACTAATATTGCTGCATTCTCTCAATCCTTATGTTAATGAAGGTGAACTTGTCCTTTAAACTTTGAATTTTCATAGTTGTAAATTGAATATATGAATATAAGAACGACCCAAGTCCAATTTTTGGCCAAATTTAGTTTGACATGGGAAATTGTAGCTTATGCATGGACTCATCATGTGCGTAAATGATAAATCCTAATTACCCCCGCAAGTGCCTAAAATGAATGAGTTAAATCTTATATTAATGTAAGAATGAAGGACTTGGGTCATTCTTACATTCATATAATAGCGCCCTCTCTCATCCTTCTCCCATCTCTATAGCAGAATATCATGTATATGAATCAAAGAACGACCCAAGTCCATATGAATCAAAGAACGACCCAAGTCCACCACACAAAATGGCCTCTCCACAATTAATGTAAATGTTAATTGTCATAATAATATATGTTCTAATTTGTATACAAATGTTGCCTTCCCATCACAGTTAAATAGAATATTATTGGACAAATAAAAAAGATATGAAGTATATTTTAGTTTACTCGAAATGATCTTCCATGGACTTGGGTCGTTCTTATATTCATATACTCAATTGAATGTATAAAATGAGATTTTTGGATGATTTTCAGACTTTAGCATTTGAAAATCTATACAAATTGGTAAAATAATTGGTACAGAATTTCAGAATTTATAGTGATTGCGATAAGGAATAAGAATGTTTTTGAAATTCCTTGAATGGTTGTTGAAAATCACAATGAACGAGGGTGATGACATAGCAGCTTCACTCAAGAATGCATGATCGGATGCTCAAGGAAGCAGAACAGAAGTAGAAAACGTACATAAATTTTACACAGGGTGAAATTGTTAAGCAAGTGGTGTTGTAATGGAATTACATGGCTACATTAATGGAATATGTGAGCCTCCTACGTCATTATCTTTAATCAGTGTAATATGCCTTGGAGTTTTCAGAGTATTGGTTTTATTTGCTCATGGACCACAATGAATTTCACAAACCTGTACATGGCGCTATTCATTTTTTCGTACTTCATGATGCGAAATAATCAAAAATCGTTTTTGGAATGCCCTTTAAAGAGAAGTGACTTGTAAATTTGTAGTGAATCATGATGGATAACTATCTTCTTTTTTTTTTAGTATTTTGGAATGTATCAAATTCAACTCGGTAAAGTTACATTTCTCACTACGTCTGATGTTGCTGAGACGGATGTCATGTATGCACAAGGCACATAACTCTCACTATCAGTGTGTGGCGTATCTGATTGTTGTTGGTTATCAACTTCACCTGTTTTCGTATGATATTTGTATAGGATAAAATACACAATAAGGCAAAAAAAGGTAATCCCATCTTAAAGAAAAATACTTATTCAACAAAATTATCTCCATAGTCAACACTTTTATAAACACATTTTTTTTTATTCGAGACTTTTGCAAAGTCTCGAAAAAGAACTTAAGAGTTGTAAGGGGAAAATACAGACTGCTGGCATGTATCTGATATGTCATTTTGTCTTTGACGCCTGCTGAATGCTATTCAAACGTCTTTGAGTTACACTCTCTTATTCTTCTTTTGTTCTCACAGGAGTCTGAATTGTAACCGAACCAAGATCCACAAGCACTTTTTTGTCTCGCTCCTCATCCGTCTCACCATCGAAATCGTGTTCGCCATCGACCACCACTACAGCATCGATTCCGACCACATGTACAAGGAGAATACCATCCGATTTACGGTAACAATCTTTGCCGCAGAGCTGCGGCCTGGGTCTCATTTCATGAAACGTGTTATCAGTATAACAACCGACACATATCTATGACAAATTTGCTCTCAGTCAATCAGATGCAAGGATTTCAGTAGCTTATATCAACTATGGTAACTTTTCATTGATAACAAGTTTGATGAAACGGGCCTGTTGCTAGCGAATGGCGGAGGAGCGGAGTAGCAATAATTTTTATCATTATGCCGGCAGACTGTTTAGCCATGTCTTTGTATTCCCGGAAATCGACACACAATGCGTGGAAATATAAAGACAGTTCTCTCGTTTCTGTCTCTTGTCTGTGCCATTTTAATATTAATTTTCTTCCGCCGTTGCCAGCATCAAGGAAACACCAATTATATTCGCTATACTACACGAGAGCATTAACAAATGCAAAGGCCATTGTCATAGGTTAGTGTTGAAAATCATAAATGATTGTGAGAGTTTAGGACAACACTATTTAATAAGGTTGTCTACCAAGCAGTAGTGGTAGTAGTAGTAGTAGTAGCAATATTGCTGTGGTTGCTGCTTTTTTTTTGTTGTTTATGATGAGTTACAGGATATATAAAAGACATTTATATAATATACATAATATTTATAGTACATAATATGATTTACACAATATATGTTATATTAGTACATAACATATATTTATCTGTTTATTTGTTCGTTCATTTTCTCCACATTGACAAATGCAATCATGACGACAAATCAACAATTTTATTATCAAAATATAAATAGATAAGAGTCACTTCGATATAGTTTACTTAGAGTTGCATCTCTCACGCAACTTTGTTTTTCTTCCCCTTGATTTTGTCAGCCTATCTTGTGTGAAGTTTTCGAGGTCTTCAGAGAGTACGGGCGATTCTGCGCCTTCTCCTGGATGTTCATCGAGGGCTTGTACCTGAATTCGCTGGTCTCCATCGCCGTCTTTGGAAAACCCAAGTTCCTCATCTATTATCTCATCGGTTGGGGTGAGTGAAACAGAAAGATACAGAACAAAACAAAAACACTTTCCTTTGGGTAGTTGATGTGGGAAGCAAGTCGCATACTTGTAACAGTGTGTAATGGTTTGGTCACAAAAACCATTAAGATCACTGCTACGAACGCCGTACGAACGATTTTTAGACAATTTCGTAAGATCTTTTTTTTTTTTCAACTTCTTTCGAAACCTTCTCTTCGTAAGGCGGCCGTATGAACTCCAGAATTCGTACGAACAGTGACATTCGTAAGAACGCATCGTTCGTACGAACCTTTGTGACCGTAGCTTAAGGTCAGGCATTTTGCCTTGTTGTGTCCACCTGTAATTTTTGTCCAATGAAATGAGAAAATTGTCTGATCGTCAGCAATGTCTATCGCCAGATTTGCTCGTATTACCACGGAATGTATCTAAAAAACAACAGATGACTGCGGTTGTTGCTGAAAAAAAAAGAAGAAAAGAAGAGACTAATACACAACGACATCATTAGTCAGCATTTTCTCAAAGATCTTGTCACAGATATGTTGTCGGGGTTTTTTTCGGGTAATGAATTCGAGAGCAAATCCTTCAGAGGATAATGACTGTGTGCTGCGCATTTAGTGTGACACACAAAACCTCGTTGCATGTCATGAAAGTGCCTTTCAGTGTGGGCAATGTAGAGAGTCTAGTTCACAGTCCCGAACGCATCCTCTTCTGCTTCTTCTTCTACTTCTTCTTCTTCTTTTTCTTCTTCTTCTTTTTCTTCTTTTTTTTCTTCTTCTTCTTCTTCTTCTTCTTCTTCCTCTTCTTCTTCTTCTCCTTCTCCTCCTCCTCCTCCTCCTCCTTTTTCTTTGCTAGGATGGGGGGGGGGGGGGTGGTAGAGGAGAGTCGATGCCGAAGACTGACCCATATCACATCAATACAGATTTGTTTTAATAAAGACACATTGGATGGAAAACCTCTAATCTGTATTCTCATAATGTTGACATGAATAGTTCTACCACGGGCGTTTCAAAATTTAGATGTAGGCGGATATTGGGAGAACGGTTTCAACCTTGCATTTTTTTTTTATCTAGTCATTCTCATTTGTTGGGAAGAAGCCGAATCGCCGACATTGTACTAGAAATAGACACGAGGAACCGTCCAAGCAATGGAAGTAGGGTAAATAAATCATTGCGTCAGTCAACTTCTTTCCTCGGGGAAAGAAACGAAACGATTTCGAAGAAAAATAATGCTCCCTGCTTGCGAGGGGTGTCGGAAATCGTCCAAACATTTGGGCGCCACTGTTAAGATGAAAGCTGAGACTTTTGATAGCGAGATCTCGGCGACTCTTATGTCGTCTGATTGATCTTATAGATTATGCTGTTCAGCATGTTCACAAGAAAGTTGAGACTTCTACATAGCGAGAAGACTCTTTTGTTATTGATCTCTCATGCTGTATTACATCTACGGTCTTTTTTTTTTTTTTTGGTTCCTAAAGAAACGATCGATCCTTATGTGATCGATCTCATTATGTCAGAATTGGTGATTCTACCTCTTGTAAAACTATGACAAAGTTTGGTGTACCTCAAGGTTCTGTTGGAGGCCCGCTGCTTTTTTCTCTGTATATGCAACCAATTAGTTAAGTATTTCGCAAGCATTGTATTAGTTATTATTGTTATGCGGATGATATACAACTTTATTTGTCTTTTAAACCCACTGTGTCTTCATTGTCATCCGCCATTGCAAAACTCGAAGCATGTTTGCAAGACCTGAAAATCTGGCTTACATCCAATGGCCTTAAACTAAATGATGATAAATCTGAGTTTCTGTTATTGGGATCAAAGCATATGTTAAGCAAAGTTGATTATCAGTCATGTCATGTCAACATCGGTAGCACTTGCATTACTCCGTCGAAAACAGCCCGTAATTTAGGTGTCATATTTGATCAGGAAATGTCATTTCGAAGTCATGTAAATCATATTCAGCGGAATGTTCGATATCAGTTGCGTAATTTAAGTTTCATAAGGAAATATTTATCTAAATCTGTAGCTGAGATACTTATTCATGCTTTGATTTCTTCTCAGTTGGATTTTTCGAATTCATTGTTGTGTAATCTTTCAAAAAAAGATGTCACAAAACTTCAACGGTTGCAAAATTCTGCTGCCCGATTGTTAACTTTTACTAATAAGTTTGATTCCATGTCACCAGTTCTCCGTTCCTTACATTGGTTACCTGTAGAAAAAAAGGATTATTTTCAAGATTCTGTTATTAGTACATCATTCATTTCATTCTTTTCCCCCAATATACATAAGTAATTCTGTTCAAAAATACAATCCGACACGAAGGCTACGTTCATCATCAGATGCATTCTTACTCCAAACACCCAGAGTAAAACATGGGTATGGTGATCGTGCTTTTTCCGTTATGGGACAAAAATTGTGGAATCAGTTACCTCTTCAGTTAAGGGAACTGTCATCTACAGAGTCATTCAAATCCAACTTAAAACTTATCTGTTTCTTTCATACTGAGCACTGTAATTGCTGTATGTCATTAATATTGGATCAATATTGTATTTTTAATTGGTATATGTTGTATTCTTTATTTGGTATATATTTGTTTTTTTTTTCCATTTTCTTCTTTTTTGAAATGTTTCGATATGCATATGCATGTAAATATATGATATCTTTTCATTTTTGAAGCGCCATGAGCACTGAAAAGTGGACCTGTGCGCTATACAAGTAGCCACTATTATTATTATTATTATTATTATTATTATTATTATTATTATTATTATTATTATTATTATTATTATTATTATTATTATCATCATCATCATTATTATTATTATTATTATAATCATTATTATTATTATTAAAGAAACATCCAAGAGGAAATTTCGCTATCACAGCATATGATTGAGTAATAGAATAATGATGTTGGTTTTTATCGACATCTGATTCCAAAGACGTGACTTCCAAGTTACGGCGCCGTGCATGAAGATGTGATGTTAATACATTTTCATTTCAACGAAATGCAATTGCAATAAGACACTGGAATACACATAATGACACAAAATCATTACAGCGTAAGAAGCAAGTAAAATACAGTAAAATGAAGTACAATAGATGTTGAGAATTCTGTGACAAATACTGAATCAAAATTTTTGGGAATGGATAAATCTGCTAATACGAAGAATTTGTAGTTTGCAGATCATGAAGACTGGGAATTCAGTTGGTATTGATACAGGATACCTACATTACAGGACTAGCAATCATGCAAACTTGAATATTGGTGGAACATCCCCACGTAGCGTATCATAGGCAACAATGTACTTGGCCTTTTGCTGAATAGTTGATTACTCCACCGTAATTTTATTCCTTGTATTTTGAATTAAAACTTGTGTTATAAAACTTACGGAAATGGACTTGTGTAACACGTGGGAAGCCAGTACGGCGGGGCAGAGGAGGATGCTTTTACGCGGGCAACATGTTCCGTGAACCGCATTCTGGGGCAAGGTTTTGTTTTCTGCCATAATTCGTGGAACCCAGGTGTGTGATTCGGGACCCGGCAATGAGTAGGTGATATAATGAGGGCAGACATCTTTTGGAAGCGTTTCACAAGGACGTCGCCCCTTGCAAATGTGAATGTTAGATGTTATTATGATCAACTTTATTATATCTATCATTACCGTTGTCTGTACATACCACGATTAGAAAGCTGAGATGGTTTGTTATTCCCAATTAGAATTCCAAGAATAGAAAAGGAGGGTCACAAATGCATAACGATTTGGTTTTTTGGCTTGTGTAAAATGGGATGTTTTCACGACGACTACTTTTTAAAATCTCGTTTCACCTACAAGGCTTTGTAAAATGTCTTGAGCACTCGGACAACAACTCGGAAAGAACGCTCCAAATCCTCAAGGCTATCACATGGCTATAATCGGCGGGATCACCAATTAACAGTTTTCTTTGCATTCTTTCTGCACGAGACCGTCTCCTACTGAACACATTTTGTGTGTATAAACGTGATAAAAAAGAACTCCTGCAACCTACCGCTCAATTCTGAAGCTGCAAAGATTCAAAATGTGTAAATCGATACTTCTAACAGACAAACAGACTGGGTGAACAACTACCACCACACCTCCCCCCCCCCCCCTTCATCCATCTTTTTGACGGTATGTGTGTGTGTGGGAGGGGGGTGGTGGAGGGGAACCAAACTCTTGCAAGTTTCATGGTCCTTTGCATATGTGGTTTGGTAACTCGACTATAATGACAAATGAATTCTTCTAATGTGAGAACATTCAAGGTACTGGTAATGAAATCGAAGCACCAGTGAATTATAACAGTCATTCCAAACTCTGCCCACACCCTCGAAGCACATCTCACCAGGAAGAAAGATACCGATACCGATACCGATACCGATACCGATACCGATACTGTGTTCCGCCTCTTATGTGATTATTGACTGATATCCAATGATTAGAGGGGAGTACGTGAGTTCATTAATGTTCTTAAACACAAGTAGATCCTGTTTTGGGAACTTGCCGCGGGCATAGTATTGTGGTTCGGCAAAGGATGCATCGGCATCTTTGGTCTAATGAAAACAAGATGTAATTGTTGCTATCTTGTTGTTGTTTTTTTCGACTTGATTGATTTGTAGCGAAACAATCAAGCAAGCATTCCATTTCTACGTCAACGTTTCACTTGGCGCAAATGATATTCCATTTCCGGCGATAAGATTCTGTTGTGAGACCATCATGGTGTCTTATCATGATTAAAGGAATCTTCACAGATTTGCAGTTTTGGTTACGGCTCTTTTGTCATTGGTCCTTTAACCACGAGTGAATTGTTTGCCTCGTGAAGGACGTCTAAAGAAAATAAAAGCAAATGCTTTCGATTGTGGCTTCAAACGTCAGGGATGATAATAATGAATTTTTTTTCGTCTGTACAATGAGCCGATCTACAGTCAACGGTAACCTGATCTCGGATATCATTTTGTCTGATCTATACTTTCATTTCTCATTTTACCCTCTTTCTCCTGTATAGGAAACCGCATGTTTGTTTGTTTGTTTTGTTTGTTTGTTTGTTTGTTTGTTTGTTTGTTTGTTTAGTTTGTTTGTTTGTTTATTTGCTTTTGGGGTTTTTTTTCGAAATGAAGTCCCTCCATCTATTCTCTTTAAAGGGATTTATTTCGAAGCTCTAAAGAAAGGAATAGGTGTATAGGAGTCTACCGAAAGATTACCTTGGGGTTTATACCTACTTACGTTTCCTAGTCATTTCCGCATTTTTTCTCTCCCTACAGCGTTCCCAGTACCCTTCGTGACCGCGTGGGCAATCGCCATGATGAAGACAAACCGCAACAGGTGAGGGAGAAAAGGAAATATACAGCACACTTCCAGTCGTCCGTGGATACTCGAGCTTATTAACAACAACAGCAACAACAGCGATTATAATAACTATATAAAATACACATATAGCTATATTTTCAAGGTGTGATTATATTCAAATGCATGTTTATATCATAATATTATGTGACCGTGCATCACGAAACCAACAAAAAATCGCACCCCTTGATTTTACGTGAGGACTCAAAAAAGGTGAAATGGGTCAACCGAGTCAATCCTGAGTTTTTCATATTTTCTGAAAGAGCTATCCTTCTTCTACATTATTCTTTAGTTTGGGATCATAACATGAATGGGAAAGTGTGTTTTTAGCAGTTTTTCTACAACCCTTTTGGGGGGAGAGTAGAATGATCAGGTATGTCATAGAGGCCCCTTTTCATTTCTTGAACTCCTTTGCACACTCTTCGCTTTCAAGTCTAATAACTTTTGAAAAGATAACACTACTGCTTTGAAAGTTGTCATTAATCATGAACAGAATGTGTTAATAGAGCATGCTTAATTTCAACTTACTCTGATAATCCCTTCATTGCAGTTGCTCCAGTGGTTTACATCCTCTCTTTTGTCCTTTCATCGCGTAGCTAGCCGGCTTGGTAAAGATTAAGCGCTTAAATAGACCCTGTACTTCAGAGCCTCTTTTCTCAGTTCACACTTTTCCAGAGTGTGTGCTTTCTTTCCAGTATTTATGCAGGTTATGGGAGTCCATTTCAATTGAGTTATACATCATTTTAAAGCTTAGAGTCTGCTCTTTCAGAATCTATGTCTGGCGACTTTTTGCTGGTTTTGTGATGGAGGGTCGCATATATCTTTATGTATAACGTGCATTATATATATATATATATATATATATATATATATATATATACGATCATATTATGATTACATATAATATATGATATATGTTTAAATTTTTCTGCAGTCATTACTTTTTCATTTGCTAATGGAGGGTACAGTATCTTTAATGTTTGTCTGTTTTCCATCTGTAAAATGGATTTCTTGTTGTGTGCAATTTAAAGGGGCCGGTGGTAACACTTGACTATACCTTCTTTTACCATTAAGAGCTACCTGCAATAGACGCGGTGTCCCCATAAACATAGTCATTTCCAAATTATAGATTTGTCTCTTCTTTTTCTTTTTCTTTTCTTTTCTTTCTTTTTTTTTTTTTTTTTTTTTGGGGGGGGGGGGTATCCATATCAGCAGTATATGCCAGAGTTGAGGTAGTTTTGGAAATAATGGCGGAGTCGATCACGATTCGTCATTTTCGTTACCTTAGTTACGTCAACCCTGGAGCGACGATACTTCTTCGCAGATAATGGGTGACGGAAGCCAATCCGTCTTGTTCCTCCCCGCGGCACAGAAACCCCTTTTGTTAAGTAGATTTCAATTTCCTGCTCTGTCGGAGATCGTGTACAGATATAACGTAATCATATATCATGTGTGTATAATTTCGTTCTGCCGGCAGTATTATAAGCTGGGATATTCATTATTAAGGGAATGAAGGTTCTCCCTCATCAATTCACTTGTGTGCTCCGCATCGAACAGGTTTTGGTTTTAACCCGTCATCTGCCAGGTCATTCTCTCTTGTTGTTGTTGTTGTGTCAGATACAACTTGGCCTTTATTGCCCGTTGTTTTAAGAGGTCATTACCGACGCATCCCCTAATTAACCCAATACAAAATCATGGAGGGCGCCCAACACTATGCTGTTATTCTCCGGGGGCATCTACGCCCACCCTTCGCGAGTATCGTGTCTGATATTACTAGAGAGCCCACGGACATAGTATATAATGGAGTATATAATGGAGAATGGAGTATATAATGAAGTATATATTGGAGTATACAATGCATTATATAGTACAGTATATAATGGAGTATATAGTGAAGCATATAGTGGAGTATATAATGGAGGTTGACCCGTACCCCGTATTTTCTCTCAATTTTCTTCCAAGCGCCATTGGGGCCAGATAAAGAAACCTGAAACAGTTTTATTTGTTTCCTTCTACTTTTCCCATGTGTTCAGTATCTTCGTGAATCCGCGGTACTGTGTTGTATTTTCTCTCTCTTTCGACCCCCCTCTCTCTCTCTCTTATAAAAACAAAACCAAAACAAAACCGACACTTCGTGACTTTCTCTTTTTTGTAACTTTAAAGGATCAAATGCAAGAGTACAAGCAGTACTAAGTGTGTAAATTGTGTTTAAAGCATGAAGCGTGATCGATCACTCTGTTGTTGCCTTTCATATTGGTAAAGTTAAAGACCCGTTTGAATCGATCTCCATTCGCTGCCCACCAGCAGCTGACCAGGGTACATACTGAAACCACACGGATAGTGCAGGCCTGCCATTATAAAATTGCGGGTCAGCGAAATATAATGTATCGGAGCGTACGCTCATCGGTACCGTCCTACTCCAGTCGAGCTTCTTCGGCTGCAGTCGAGATTTTTCGGCTGCAGTCGAGATTTTTCTGCTCCAATCGAGATTTTTCGGCTGCAGTCGGGATTTTTCGGCTCCAGTCGAGATTTTTCGGCTCCAGTCGAGCTTCTTCGGCTTCAATCGAGATTTTTCGGCTGCCTTTACAGAGAGACCAGTGATAAAGCTGCTTTACAAATTTCGTTGCCGGGATTCCCGATTATATCCGAGTCCCATTGCATGGCTTCCCTACGCAACCGTTCTTTTACATTTTATGCATTTTCTAATCTATTACTCGTAGTACCTAAAAAAGGTACGGTAAAAAGTGGATGCGCTACATGAGTTACTTCAACCACGGATTACCGGGTCTAGTTTCAGGTTACGAAAGGCCTCGTGAAATGTTATACAAGACGAAAAAGAAAATGGTTTAGGAAATCAAAGACAAAAAAAATAATTCAGAGGAAATAAGTATTCATTGTCATATAAAAAGTAGTGTGGTAAAGACATTACCTGAAGTCAGCATAACTAGGTGTTGTTCAATTGAATAAACACAGGCGAGAGCCCTGCCATTCATTATTCACCGCTGTGATTGGACGACGTCCTTATGATAACAATTTTTTGCTCAGTTTCCCTTGTAATTTTCCGTTGTAATTAGCAAAATACTATGATGGAATATTTTGGTATACTTGTTTTTCTCGTTCACAGCTTTAATTCTTCTCAGATTGACAAGAAGGGAAAACGTGCACCCTTGCAAAGAGGGGAGTGATTGACGTTTAAAAAAATGCATTTGCGTATTGTAGTGTAGTGAATTCGAAATCATGAATTTCAGTCATGCACGTTGAATCTGTATAGTGTTTCCGATTGGATTTACACCCTCAGATGTGGAGGTTCGGCCTCTGTAATCTACAATTCCATCTGCAAATTGGCTTTGTCATTATTTCATAATAAATTTGCTGCTTGCGTAGACAGTAGGCAAACATTCTAACTGCATTTGATTTCACATTCCAAAAAGAGAGGGCGATTATATTCCTCCAATTGCTTTGCCATAGCTCATGAAAATTCTCAGCCTGTGCAAAGATAGGCAAGAAAGAGAGAGAGAAAAAAAAGGCGCGAAGTAAATTCTTGTCATTTTCCTGAATGAGTGATGATAACGGATCTAAAGTTGTTGTTTTTATCGTCCTTTTGTCTCCTCTAGATGTTGGTATTCCCATATGAAGTCGCCGTATTACTGGGGTCTCATCGAGGTTCCCAGAAACACACTAATTGCGGTGAGTCACGTCTGCTCATTCAATTCCAAAACTTGATTTCAAATATTGTTTTACCGTACACACACTTTCCAAATCACTGTATTTAATGAAAAGTTTAATCGCAAAGCGTATCAAGTGCCTTTTTCAAACTTTTCAATGTAAGTACATCATCAAACAGAAAAAAAAAACTTTCCGGGACACCTCATTTTTTACATAACAAGAATGTTCTTGAAATCATGATAAGAAACTATTCCATGTTTTGTTATTATTTTCTATTGTTTTAACATGCTTTAATCACAATTTGTTTTTCAAATTAACGAGAACAGAGATAAACGATCAAGCTCTCCATATCAATATTTCATTTCAATTCATTCTTTCATTCAGTTTTATTTCAATTTTCCAAACAATTTACCTTATACGGTACCCTGATACAGCTCCTAATAGAATTTGTCTATTTATTTACCTAATCTGACTTATTTAACCGTCTATTCATTTGTGCACCTACTATCTATACACCTTTTTATAAATTTGTGTAAATCTAGCCATTCATCCTTTCCTTCATCTCTCGTACATGCATGCTTGTACACACCTATCAATCATTTATTTCTAAATCTTTCATCCAACTATTGCAAATCTCTTTTTCCTATTGTTTGCTCTGTGAGTATTCATCTATTCATCTTTGTTCATGATAAGGAAAGACATAGTTTTCGCCGCTTCCAAATTTTGTCAATGTTCTCGTTGCAATTATGCTGTTAAGCTGCTTAATTTGGTTTCTTGATGTAGCATTTCTTGGAGTTGTATGTCTGAGACACAACTATTTCGTTTTGGGTGTCTTTTTTTTCTTCGGCCCCAGCTTCTTAGCAACTTACTTACCTTCACCAGTATCTGAGCAAATTCATACTGCGCTGTTTAGAACCTCTTGCGACTTTCAATACTATACGCACCCTGCAGAATATTCTTCTTTGCAGCTGAAGCCATCTGATTATGAAGTAGCCATAGAATGAATGTCTCAGTGCTCGGAATACATGCTTTCACACATGAATAATACAATTATAATGTATTCTTTCTTATCATTAATCAGACTCAGTGAAAGTGACCACACCCAAAATAATGGATAATTAACTTTGATGTCATACTTTCATTCTTGCCTTGTGCTATAGCATTAATGAGCAAGCTTTAGATCTTCGGCGCTGACGCCTATTAAAGACGACGCTAATTTGATAGGCTGAAATTGGTGTTCTGCACATGCGTGAAATAGCTATCGTTCGCAGATCTAAAGATCCCTGTTACCAGTATTATGGGCCAAGTATTCCATAATAATATCTAACGCAGTGAAAGAGAATCCTCGGCCTTGTAGTGTTCCTTTTCACGACTAATGTACATTATCTTCTTGTCATTTCACGACTAATGTACATTATCTTCATGTCATAATGTTTCGCAGTGCCAATGCTGGAAGATTGTTGCTTCCTTAAGCCTCCAGCAAAAGCACTTTGGCTCAAGTTTGGCTCCAGTGGTATCTACTCAGATAGCGTCATCACTTATCGATCGTAATTCTACAGTGTTGTCTTTCAGCTGCTCGTCCGGCGAATCCACCCATAAGCATGACAAGCGCTTTATACGAAACTTAACATTCGTTTCTATATATCACCAAGAGAATTGTATTCTTCTTTGTTCGTGAAAACAAATTGCTTTTCTTTTCTGCATTCCTGACATTCTTGCCCTCAATTTCTTTTTTTTTTCTTTTTTTTTTGCGGGTCATGTGATTATACCTGCAATATAACTAGCTTATGTGTTGCTGTAACATTATCCACATTGCTTCAATGTTGGCCCATTTCTTCGGTACAATAACTCAAATGGCTTTGTGAGTTACGACTCATACGCTTGCCTAATTGTCGTGCGGTGCCCCTTTGAAATTCGACCCCCTTGTCATAGTTTGGCTCGTAACATAGCTTATGATATGAATTACATCGTAATCTGCTTCAGAGTACAATTTACGATTGGGTTTCCTCTGACAATGACGCATTTGGCATCAAAGGTAAAGGGGGAAAAACAAGCATGAAGAAAGGCTTCCGGTAACAATTCAAGCGAAAAGGGGAGAGAGAGAGGAAGGGAGAGGAGAGAGAGAGGGAGAGAGAGGGAGGGGGGGAGGGAGGTACGTACCTTTTCCGATGCTAGACTAAAATAAAGTATGATCTCACATTTCAAGCACGTCAGTCTATTAAACCTCGCCTGAAAGCATAGACCTCAAGAAGTCATTGGAAAAAGCTCAGCGATACCCTTACAAGTTGCTCGTAAGTTTAATAATCTTGATCAGACCCTATCATGTCTGCGGGTATACACGGAGCCCTTGGAGTGATCCGATTACCTATGGTCATTTAATAGAATGTTGCTGATGTCATTCATCCTAACATTTTCAATATCAAATTTCCTGACCCAAACAGATCAACGCCATCTTCTTAATAAATATCGTCAGGGTGCTGGTGACGAAGTTACGCGAAAGTAACTCGGGAGAAACCCAGCAAGTCAGGTGAGAAGATTTATCTTTAATATACACTGTCAATTCAATATACACGGTTCAAAGACCAGCAGTTACGCCGCCCAACACAGAGATTTCGCTTCTTTTTAAAAGTAATAAAAGCGATAATGAATAACACATACAGATGTTTATAGCGCATATTCGGGCGTTTCTAAGCATTGTTACTTAATAGACAAGAAAATGAATTTGAAAGCAGAATATGATCACGAATATTAGGATAGGTGGATTGGCAAGATAGATAGATATATATAATTATCACAATTAATTGAATGGGTGAGTTTGGGTATTGATTTAAACTTGTGTACACTTTTTTAATGTGAAAGGGGAGTTTGTTCCACAGAGATGGAACAATGACAGAAAATGCCCTATCACCAAAAGGGTACAAGTGTAAGGACCATAATAACTGCAGAGTGGAGGAAGAACGTAGAAATCTGGTTGAAGGGGAGGAGCAGAGAAAAATCAGGTCTTTGAAAAAAGAAGAGGCAAGATTGTTTCAAATCTTATAAACCGTGAGAAGGTGATACGTTGATGTATGGGGAGCAAATGGAGGGATCGAGATCTTATTGTTTAAAGGGTAACAAGCTTCGCTGCTTTATTTTGAATTAAATGTAGCGGAGCGTAATTACAGGAATCAAGATGAGAAGACACTCAATCTAATGCATGAATGAGACGTTGAGTGGAAGACTATTCCAGTATATAGTACAAATCAAGATAACATGTGACAAAGAAGGCGCTAGTAAAAGCATTGGGCCCAGTGATTGTTCTGCTAGCTACACATGTTTTTCCTCTAATGACGTCACAAGCACATTTGCTATTTATCTTATCATTTATCTCATCAAACTTAGCGTTCAGTCTTTGCTTCCATTGTTGTATTGTCATTGCCAAATATTATTTTCGATGCGTGAAAATAATTTTTGAAGAAAAAAACAAGGCCAACCGGATATAACGACTTAATATTACTTGTGTTTGTTGTCATGGTAACCAGGAAAGCGGTGAAGGCGGCCATCGTGTTGCTCCCTCTGTTGGGCATCGTCAATCTCTTTTGGCTCTTACCCCTGCCGCGCCCCAACGACAGTCGAGCGACGCTCGTCATCTACTTCGTCGTGTTCCGCTTCTTCGACGAATTCCAAGGCTTCTTCGTGGCAGTGCTCTACTGCTTCCTTAATCAAGAGGTATCAATTAAAATTCATGAAATGTATATTTACTTTGTTTAATCAACACACATATTGATAATTATTGTCCTTTGTATATATATATATATATATATATATATATATATATATATATATAACACATATATATATTATATAATAATGATAATGACTCTCGATATTTCGTGCGTTTGTTTGCTTTTGTTTTGGAAGAAATAAGTATATATCATTTATTTGATATCATCAGTTTGACAGAGAAATCCGAACTATCCAGATTATGGATGATGCATCAGTCAACACTGAGTCAAAATGATATTGTATTAAAATCTTAACAGAATGAAAACAACACGTAATCTGTTCCTTCAGATGCATTCGTATTCTCACTTTACCCAACAGCAGGAGGTTAATGACGTTATAAACACTTGATCGGGTCTCTTTCTGCTTGGAAATCGATTGTTTTTCTCAATCACATAGTTAATTTCTTATCGTTTTTTTTTTATTTTTTTTTACAAAAGCAATAAAGGGAATCCGATCCGAATGCCTTCACCAGTCAAAGTGACCTGGTGTGTAGTTCTAAGTGCCGGAATGCTCTATGCATTCTCCTTGTCGGTAGACCTGGTAGACCTGATGGGTGATGTTCGTTTTACCAAAGGCTCGCTAATCCGAAAATGAATTAAGGCTCGTTATTCCAAAACACACAAATTCCCTGTAGCTAAACGATTGTAGACGTCCGTTAACAGTTTGTGGCGTTATTCCGAAGGTACGTTAATCCGAAAATAAAATAAGTATCGTTATTCCGAAGGTTCGTTTAATCGAAAATTAGATAAGGTTCGTTATGTTAGGCTTTAATACGCTGATTTCTTTTCCCCAGGTGAGGATGGTTCTGAGGAGGAAATGGTCGACGTGGCGAAACTACCGGGACCCCGCACTCCGGGGATACGACCGGCGAACCTCCGTCCTCACTTCCACTTCGGACGTAAGTCGGTTTTTTAAATCGAGTCTATCGATTTGTCGAAATCAATAGATATTTATCATGGATGTACTGGTGCATTTTGATGCGCGTAATTGGAGGGGATCGGGGGGGGGGGTAATTAAGTTTATTGCGCTTTCAGTTGAATCATGACGTGTGAAAAAAAAAGGTCTAATTATGTAGAAACCTCAATTTAACCCTGTAGACGGTTGCCTAAGCTCGCGAAAGCAGAGACATTTTTTTGATACATTAGGGTGTTTTTAATTTCGTGTACTTAATGGAGTGTAAGCTCTTATTACAGTCCTTTGGGTTTGTTATTCCAAAAACCTGGGATTAGTACCTCAAGGTGTCGTTTGTGTTCAATTTGCGAATGCAGAATAAGCGATTTGAAATGCTGATCCAAAACACAGACCCAAAAACGTTCGGAGGAGGGGGGTGGTGGGAACTGTATGCTATTTTTTTTTTTTTTTGGAGGTCGAGAAAGAGCCGATTTCGCGAACATCACAGCGAATACCTGAAAAACAATTAACCCTTTACATTATATCGAGCTGTTCAGCATACGTGAACGGGAAAGGTGTATCCCTCCTCATTAACCCGCTTAAAGAGAATCATTGATTGTATACCCACTTTTTGAAACGCCGTTTGTATCAAAATAAGTCAAGACACAGCCGGGTTTTTTTCTAACTAAACGTGTTTCAAAAGCCTGATTATGCCCCTCCCCCCCCCCCCAAAAAAAAAAAAAGTCTTCATCTAACGGCTCATTCAAATCGAAACTAAAAACGTATTTCTTTCACCGCTTACTAGTTTCAGCATGCAGATTTTCATGTACAGCAATGTTGCTTTTGCTTCAGTTATGCTCAACTGGGATTAGTTTATAAAGTAAGGCTGCATGGCTGTCTTATTATTATCAAACTCATTCACTTTATAAGATTGCTGTTGGTTTTCTGTCGTATCATAATTGTTATAACTTTTGTCACGTCTGCAGGTGTTATAGGGAAAATAATTAAATGAATGAACGAATGGAATTTGACAATTTTCGTGACAATTGTTGTACAGCTCAATCAGGACCTGATATAGTGGTCAACAATGTTTCAATAGTGTTATGCAACTTTATAGTCTATACATTTTTTCTCTTATTCCATGAATGATATAAAGGCAAACGCGTTTACTGTCATGTGTGATATTATTAGATTCATGATGTAATGTTTGGTTATTTTCTGTTTCTGCTCTCAATTCAATTCAGGATTAAACAAGAAAATCAGTTGATTTTGAATATAATATTCAATCTTGTTTTTGAAAGCTGCAGCCCGTTTAACAATTTTCGACCTACATTTGGTATCGCCTTTCCTGTAAAGAACATCTTGCTGTTTGGTTGAGTCTTTTTATGGACGTTTTAGTGGTCATTCATGTTTAAATGCCATTTCATCAGACTTTCAACCTTGTTAAATTCTTATTTTTTATACATTCATTTGAATTGATTGGTCTGTTGTTTTTGTGGTTTGTCCTCTTTTTTATGTTACTTCCATCTATCCGCTGTTCGTATCATCAATTGATTTGTTAGGGAAATTCTCGAGCCATGAGTTGCACAGCGTCCTTCTGGAGAATTATTAGATTTCAAAGGCCCCGACGAATTTAAGAATGCTAATCGAAAAGAGTGCGCGTCACCCCCCTTGGGACAACTGAGCCTGGAGGGGCTTGGCGCTCTGTTCTGGATCAGTTGATGAATATGCATTTGGTTGACATGAATCAGACCTTTTCATGACGTCATAATCAGCATGTTTTTGCTTTTCTACAGTTTAGTTTAGTTAGTAGTATTTTTGTTTTTGTGTTAGTCGGCTGTTTGTGGGGAGGGGAGGGGTCATCAACTGGTATTTGTATTTAGAGAACGTTTTGATGTTGTTGTTGTTGTTGTTATATACTTACGATAAGGATTTCGACGATACATAAGTCTGATATTCTTCACCCTTCTGTGTGTTTTTAGAAACCCATTTGGCGTTATACACATTGTCCAAAATAATTGTCACAGAAAGGGCTAGTGTAATATTGACATCCAGGGAGTCTCGAAAAAGGCTTTGCTGTTATTGTGTGTTTCTTTTTTTTTTTTTGCAAAGATATCTTGTGTCAATCTTTGTGGAGATACTTATATACTCATCTCTAGCGCACATTTAAAGCATGAATAGAGTGTGCAGCCAAAGAGACACTAGGCTCGCATAGTACCTCAAATATACAAATGAGCGGTGTGTTGTATTTTGGACGCGTGTTAAACATTCCCTTCTCTATAATCGTTTCTCCGATAACTGGATAGAGATAGTAAGCGGTCGGAGTACTGTTGCCTTGTCGTAATATGACCGTAGGTGGGGTACTACCAGAGCGTACCAAATCGGGCAGACTAAACAGTCGAGAGCAGGACTGAGCTACAGCAATATTTCCTTGGAAACTATAATGTGCGTCTTTATTATAGCGCGTTGATTTAATCCCTCATGCTTGATTTTCTATTGATCCTCGATTTTCTTTCATATCCAGATTAACTCAACGCGGAGTACCAAGCAAAGAATTGGAAGCGGTGGATTCGAATACATCACAGTAACTGTTTGAGCGTTTTTTTATTCGGTAAGACGGACAGGAAGTCAGACGAGAAATCAAAAAATGCAAACATGACAGTCAGGACAGATTTGGTAACATTGTGATCCGGAAAGACTTCTCCAAGAATCCACCATTCGTGTTTTAGAACTCAGCGATGTGGGAGATTTTTTTTTCTTTCGTCTTTGGAGAGGGTTGACACCTGACCAGTGGAACAGACTGTTCATGGATTTTCTCATTGACGCTTTCCTGTTTTTAACATGTCAAGAGGCTGCAGGACATAATATTTGAGAGTGACAACGTCGTCTTAGCTTGATTGTTTGTGATGAAAAATTATGGAGGAGGCTGCGTAATAGTGTGTTTATTCATCTGTTTGTTTTAGTCTTTTTATTGCTTTCTTTTGGTGGAAGGATGATGTTGATAACACGTATAAATTTACCTACGTACTCGATAAAAGCCTAATAATTGGATCTAATATTCTTCAGGTGCGTTCAGATGATGCAGTTTTTCCTTATTATTAGCATAGTTCATTCGGGTTTAATTTAAATGTATCTATAATATATTGAAAATTAAAAAAAAAAAAAAACTTGCCTCACTTCACACCTTCCCCTCCAGAAAGTCCGTAAAAATTACAAGTGAGTGAAACACATTATGACGTGGTATACAAAACATACTTCAACATAAAAAAAAATATAATACACTTCCAACAGTATTATGTTCGGCATGATTTCCTGAACTGATTTTTCGACAAACTTTATTCACCCTGAACTTCCTAAAAATCGTACTTTATATACAACATTGTAAACACCTTTCTCTTCTGCACAGGACACAGATTGTTGACCAATATCCAGCACTTGTCCAGACATGCAATTTCTCTTTGTTTTTTTTTTCTTTTAGTTTACATACAGTAAGAGTACTTGATACCTGAGAAATGATACATAATAGGCCTTATCAATATGCTTGATGTCATTACACAAATTAATGTACCTTATAAACCAAAATATTTTGTTATGTTGTAGTTGCTTTTTATGGCTGATCTTGTTACTACCATTAGGTTCCCTCGTGTTGCACGCGCGTACTTGACATGACAGAAAGCATGCAAAATCTTCCTCGGTTAGCCGATCAGACTTTATTTGTTTCTTTGTTTCTTTGTTTGTTTGTTTGTTTGTTTGTTTGTTTGTTTGTTTGTTTGTTTGTTTGTTTGTTTGTTTAACAGTGGGACTGATCAACTCATGCTCATACGACCAAGACAAGAAGGTTTGTGTTGTTACTAACCCACGTGTTGCTGCATTGACCGACTTTGAAAAGTACTTACAGTGACGGACCACTGACTGTTTTTAAACGATTAAGCCGGTCGGAGCTAAACCGCTACTTAAATCAGGGATGTGTACTGATGGAGAAGGAATTACGGCTCTCCTTGTAGGTCATGCTCGGCACCGCCGAGCCGTTGGCGCTATACTACAGGTGACTTGACGAAAGAGAGCATTCAGAAATCAGGACAAGCGGTTTCACAGCAGACAAGATTTCCCCCTGCTAGCTGCAGTTCGCTCTCTCTTTCAATGTACTGGCAACAATGAATGCTTGTGCATAGAAATGTAGTAGCGAATCAAAATGCACTGTAAAAAGTACACCTTTAACAGTACACATTAGAAAACTCGTTGAAACACGCTATATTGGTGTACAATATTTGAAAGATCAAATGATTAAAAGGTAGAAAACTGCCCGGAAAACTAACATGCGCAAACGTACGCATCATGGAGAAATTTTAACTTTTTGAGAGGACGTAATCTTCATTTCATGTCGATTTGCGCATTACAACGTGTACAGAAATACATATTGATGACTTTGGATTCTTTCCTCAACTTTTCTATATAAATTCTAGCATTTCATTAAAAAATGTTGCCTTGAAATACGGCGTGTAATTCGATGAAATGTGAAACTTTTTCTTCGTCGAAAAATAAGTGTTATCTTGGAGTTATAGAGCGGCGCCAAGCATGGCTTCAAAGTGAATAGGGAATGTTAGACATCCCATTTTAATGTTTTAGAATTTAGACATGCTCTTTTTTCATGAATTACGAAGAGTTGCCTTTCCATCTTTGACACTTCCCTGCTTCAATCAAAGACACGCTTAAACACGTTGAAAGGTGATTTGAATTCTGTCCTGTTTCAACTTTCGACTCGTAGAGAAAGCGACTGACCCGCAAAATATCGTATTCCACCCAAGCACAGTGTCCTGTTCGGAAGCGACATGTTTTTGACACGGTTAAACAAAAAATCATGTGCAAATTCTGTCATTTGTTTGTTTGTTTGGTCTGTTTGTTTGTTTGTTTGTTTGTTTGTTGTTTGTTTGTTTGTTTGTTTGTTTTTCATCTCTTGAGAGAGTGGGACTAATGCTCATCTATATTAAAAACAAAATTAGATTTTTATGTGACATCAACATGACGGACCTAATGCAGTAAATATTAGGTGACTTTCTAATTCTATTTTTTTCCCTCTACGTGACCGAAAAAGGACTACCAGAGAAACGCATCAGCTGTTTGCACAGATAGGAAAAAAAAACATTAAAGGTACACAACCTACCGCAATGACTACACGCCACGGAATTCCGCGCGAATAACGCCATGCAAACCTTGCTGTGATTGAAACAGGATTCATGCCACGAAAAACAACAAGAATAAATGACGACACAACACAATGACAAACAAGAGAAAAGAGAGAAAGAAGGAAGGAAAAAACAACAACAACTATTTCTTAAACGACGCGAGAGTAAGGTACATACAACACAACCCTACCCCCCCCCCCTTCGCAACTATGAAGTTCGCAGGACCTTAAGGCTTGCCGTGTGACATCATCGGTCTTATACTCCTTTCGGCGGTGATAATATATGTGACAGACAGAATAGGAATGATGATTATGATAAATGGCATTTTGTTTACATTGCGCAACCACTATATCAATGTCCTGTATATAATATAGAGGGAAATTATTCCATATCCATTTTGGTCTAGCATAGACCCTACAAGAGCCCCTTCTCAACTAGAAGAGTTTTGTTTTATTTCCCCCGAAGGATATTTCAGTAATGCTTGATCCTGAGAACTTCGGAGAGAGTAAAATGCTTGAGATGATGCCTTTAAAAAAAAATGGTGGACTTATTAGTCATAAGTATCAATCTCAGCTTACATCTAATACCGTGAAAGCGTCCACATGACTTCATCATTGTTTTGATGAGCAAATAATTGTTTTATATCGCGACATGCTTATGAAGTTTGTGCATTGGCTATAGGATTATCATGGTGGTGACAGTATACTTTTACCGGGACATTTGGACCAGACAGGCTGAAAGAAAAATGAAATGACTATAGGCGAATGTCGAGTAGAAATGGTTGAAAATGGATGCACGTAACGAGTTTTATAGGGCTACGCTCCGCCGACAATGAAGGAAAAAAAATGATTTAGCAACGAAAAAGCTCTAATAAATTTGTCCTATTGCCAATCATTCCGGATACAATATCCCCTTGATGAAGTTCTCTCTTAATCGACGATGCGGCACCCACTGTCTGTCGATAGGGCTACAGCTCGTTATTTCGAAGGTTCGTCATTCCGAACTTTTACGAAGGTCCGTTATTCCGAACTTTTGCGAAGGTTCATAATTCCGAACATGAAATAAGTTTCGTTAATTAAATACGAAAAATAAAATAACGATCATTATTCAGAATTTTCTTCAATCCGAAAAGGAAATAAGGCTCGATAGTGCGCACTTTTTTAAAGATTTCTTATTGACGACCCCTATTTCATTTTCGGATTAGCGAACATCAAGGTATACGGAATTTGTGTCTTTCGGAACAACGAACATCAGCCGTCGATGGATAAGGTAACATGACACTCGTACAGATACACACAGACCCACACACACACAATTACACACACACACACACACACACACACACACACACACACACTCATGCCTAACTTCATACATACTACGTACACGATCGTACAAACATGATTAAGTCGAGGTGAACCCAGTTGAAGGCTTTTTACGACTTAGTTTGTGGGTTTTTGTTTTTCTACGGTTTAATGAGGCAGGTTAAAGACTGGTATTTTCGTTTGAATGATTATGTTCATGTTATTGCATTTTATATCAATGTGATTCGTCTCAATAGCAAAATGATTCAAAATTGTAACTACTCTCGAGAATTCAAGAATGCTTTGATGTGTCTTTTATGTAACATCTTTCCGGATATCAACAGCAGTCTTTACTCCATGTTACAATATAATTAATATATGAATATATTAATGTGGTTTTTGTACACAAAAATACGTTGTTGTTGACATGTGAGACATATTATGTACAGATTGTAAATATGATTTTGCAAAATATACTGTAATACACACAGGGCCGAACGTATGTAATATATATGAGAATATTCAAGGAATATAAAGCTACCGTTTCGGTTGAGATATACTTTAGAATTATCATTACTAGTATATAAAATGCGTGTGAAAAAAAAACTCGATTGAAAGAATTATGCTCGTTGAAAATGGCACAGTCGCCCTAAAAACCGCCTAAGAACTCCAACCTCTATACTGTCAGAATAGAAAATAATAATACACGGACCAACTGCTTGGTGATAATTATGTGATCTCGCAGAATGTAGAATAATAAATGTGAGTTTAAATCGTGTAAACGGTGATATCAGTATGTTGTGCTAAATAATTTTCACGTGAACTGTTGCTCATATCAGTATATTATGCAGGGCTCGACAGTAACTATTTTCTCTGGTGGCACGTTTGGGGCACTGAAATCATTGAATTTCAAATGTTGGTGGCCGTAAAAAAAAAAAAAAAGTTTAGTGACGCTAAATAAAATGAAACATTGCAATCTATTTTGAATCTTAGTTGCTCGATCGGGCCACCATGCAGAAGACATACGTTTCGAAAATTTAGTTTCTCGACATCAATCTTTGGTGGGCCCGGGCAAACGGGCGACCGCCAATGTCGAGCCCTGGTACATGGCTTCACCATTATCTTTTAAAGACAACCTGCACTATATTGGTGACGCCCGTCAGAGGACGAGCTCGCAGCCAAGGCTGTCTGGAATTTCAAAGTCACCTGTACCATGCTTAAGTCATTCTGTATCAGGGACATTTAACAGTGTGTACAAATGTATGGGATTTTCTGTGGCAATTGGCACCCAAAAGCACAAAAAGGGTTAATCAGCACAATAATATTCTTCAGTCAGGAGAATTTCATGTTCTTAAGGCAAGGGGAGTGTAAAGCAGCAAGAAGGGATGTTGATATTTGTTTCTTATCTGACTTTTTTTTTCCATGTTGTCCTCTATAGATTCAGTTGTTTATTATCTCTTCACTTAGTGATTTCAATAAAAGAATTGATGTGTTATGATTTATTGTGACAATGAAAAACACTATTCAACGGGGAAGTTGTGCTCCGCCAGAATATGTATTACTGAAATATGTGTTCCTTTCAAGAAAAAAAAAAAGCTTTACACGGCAACTTTGCGAAGTCTGGCATTTTAGATTAGTGTGAGTATCATTAATATTGATTTCAAGTCAAGAACCAATCCCACAGCTTACGTCGCGCATGAAATAAAATGTATATACGACCACGTAGGACTTCAAGCACTGGGCGTTGTTTTAAAAGAGTGTTTCGTATGACCCCGATTACTTCACATCAGCTATGCCCCTATGTGGGATCCATGTTTCACGGAAAAAGAGTTCTCGTCTTTGAAATAGCCATATCCTGCAGGTGGTTTTATTAGGAAAGGTATAGAACTACTTGATATGAGAAGACCCTCCGGAACTGTAGGTAATGTGGAAAGACTCAGGAAAGTGTTAGTTAGTTAGTTATTGTTGTTGTTATTGTTGTTCGCATTTTTAATTTTTTTTTTTATTTACAAAAATATCAAAAATGCATTAGGAAATCAGTCTTAGATTACTTTTTTGGAAAGTATAAGCTCACAATGTCGCAAAACTTATTATTCGGTTAAGCTAATTGATGGAAAGTCAGATTTTATTCAAATTTGGTATGAAGGTCTTTGGTGTGTCATTGAAAAAAAGAAACGTAAATAGCCGCTTAAAGCTTTTGGTGGTTGTGCCCTCGCTTGTTCCGTCTTATTGCTCAAAAAGAGTTGATGTAGGGTCTGCTTGTGTCTTATATCTTAATATCTTAACAAACTTTGTTTTGGCAAGTTTTGTATATCATAGTCAAATTTGAACTCCTGTGGTTTTTGGATGATTTTGTCTCTAGTGTTTCGCTTTTTACAGGGTCAACTCATTTAAGACAGCCACCATGTTATATGTTTCTTGTGTGCGTCCTACCAAGCACATATCTGGGTCAATTCTCATCAAAATTCGTATGTGGAGGTGCATCATTTTGAAACTGTAACCCCTTATCTGCTTACTGTTTTGGGTGATGCTGCCCCCAATGCAATGTTCCGCTATTACTCCGTCTCCCTATCAGCAATCTAGTGGCTACATTTTTCGACGGATTTCGTTCAAGTTTTGTGCAGAAGTTTATCGTTGTCAAATCTTGACCTGTAGTTATTTTAGCAATGCCGCCCCCAATGTTCCGCCTTCTATTGAGTTCAAGTTCAAGTTCAAGTTTATTTTTTCCTCCATCTACAACATAATCAGAGGAGCATACGCACAATTTAAATGAAAATAAAATAAATAAAAATAAAAGGAAAGGGATGTCAATTTAAGTAATAAATAACAGTGTAAACTACACTAGTGAATAATATGTGGGTTGAGATGGGAGGAGGGACCAACTTAAAGGCGAAGCTTGTAGATTGTGGATCGAAGGCCGCCACCATTTTATTTCCATTGTGTGTGTTCTACCATCCACATTTCTTGATGGATTTTTTTCCCCAGCAACTCATATAAACCTGTATCATGTTAAAACGTTGGCCTCTATTGTCATTCGTAATGCTGCTCTCAGTTTTTCGCCTTTTTGATGTGGCACAGGTCATAATATATTGGTAGATGTGGTTTTGGTTTTGTGCAGCGTACAGGTGGCGTCTTTCATAGCGGATATTGGCGATTTTTTTTTTTATTATTATTTTCATTTTTACTCAGATGTATGATGGTTTTAATCTTATCTAGATTCCTGATGTTTTGGTGAGCTGCCCTCAGTATTCCCCCTTTTTACATGGTGAAATGTCATATGTAGGTTACTGACTTGTATCCACTCTACAGGTCACACTTTTTTTTTTTTTACTGCGCCCTTCCCATTGGTATGCATGGTACAGTACTCTTAACCCTCTAAAGTTTAACGACCATTGGTACACTTCTGTTGCGTGGGTTTTTCGTAGTTTACACGAAAAATGAAGCTTTTAGCTGAATGTCGCATGATTATGAGGAAGATATTGTGTTGTTGTTGTTTTTTTTTTTTTGTCTTATGATATCCCTAAACTGGACTAACAAAAGCTGACGATAGTTTTAACAATGATATTCATTTAAATGCGAATAACTGTTGTTATGATATCGGAAGTAACGACGATAGAAGCAGACGGTGTTTAGAAAGTTTCGTAATGTCGATATTGTTATCGTTTACAATTTACTGGCAACAGCTTAGGTCACTATAAATTATTAAGAGTAGGCTTTTCTAAAAGTTCGCATAGAAACAAGATTATAAACAAACTTATTGATACTGTATTGTCTTCAAGAAATTACTTTCACGGCCATAACTTTCTCTTCTTTTTTTTAAATCGTTTTTATTACGGTTTTTTCCTTGTTTTCTTTGTTCTAGTACTCACTGAAAATTCACGTTTTGTTTTGTCCAATGTCCAATCAGTACTACCGTTAGGCTAAACCTTTCGACAAAAGTAAAGAATAAGCTAGATAAGGAATTATAACGTAGTGTCGTTTTAAGTTTAGAGAAGTAAAAAGGACCACCTATGATATGTTGTCTCTCCGCTTCAGTCCGTGGTGAATGATTTCTATTGTACTGCTTTTCGTGAATGCCTCCACTGTATATTAGAGCTCTCTTGCGTTTTACCGAGTGATAATCATATTTTGTGTAAATGTATTGTGATAGTAATGTTATAATCAGTGCTGATTTCTGCTTTTAATACTGACACTTTGCGTGGATATCTTTCGTTGTTTTTACCTAGATGTATATATATACAAGCAATCGACACACAGAATGCACTGAAATAAATGCCAATTAGGTAAAACAGTCCAGTTCCTGTAGTACACGTGCATTGAATGCGGTAATGTTGTCTAATTTTATTTTTTGTTAGTATTCTGTGTCTTTGTTTTTATATCACATGTTTAATTGAATGGAATTACTGTAAACGCGGATATTTTCGCGCAATTAATTTTTATAGCGCTTAGCGGCTAAAAAACATAATCGCGTGTTCTTGAATTCAAAGTGTGCAAATGTCAACCCATTCAAAATGTGCAGAGTAAATTTTGGAGATATTTTCGCGGGGGGGGGGGGGGTAGAATTCGCGCCAGTAGCGCGAAAGCAGCGCGAAAGCAGCGCGAAATGCGCGAAAATTAACGTACCGCGAAATTTTCTGCGTTTGCAGTATCATTATTAATTGAATTTTTAGTTCTACGAAGCCGCTAAGGAGTCAATGTGGAGACTTAAGCCCCCTCCGAATGACTAGACATTGAAGACAAAGTGCATGCCTTGCCTAGAGGCGCAACCTCTGCCGCTGGTGCTGTCAGGGGACTCGAACCGCAGATCTCATGATTGATCATACATAGGCGGCGGTCTTGTCAACTAAAACCACAGCAGCTCCATGTATACATATATGAATACACACGCACTGACATCTACACAAACATACAATCACGAAGTATATTTATTATATATATATATATATATATATATATATATATATATATACATATATATATATATATATATATATATATATATATATATATATATATATATACATATACTTTACATATATGATTGTCAAGAGTAAAGAAAAGGTTGATGCATTTTTGCCAGGGGCCTCTACTTTCTTAAGCTTGACAGCCTTGAAGAAGGGGGAGGCTCCCGAAATTTCGGCAAAAATTCTAAACCATTTTTCTCTTGACAATCGATGTGTACATGCCAATACGTGGGTGAATCATCGTCAGCAAATATAGTGTTATATATATATATATATATATATATATATACACATATAAATATCTAGAATATATATATACACACACACATATATATATCATGGCTCGACACTAACTTTTTTGTTTGGTGGCCCGATGGGGCCACCAAAATCCTAAATTTCAAAATTTTGGTGGCCCGAGAGAAAAATTTGGTGTCCCGAAAAAAACAATAAAAAACATTAGAAGTTCTTTTTTTTTTAAATGAGTCAAATATTTAAGTTTTATGATAGTAAGAATTAGAAGTTGGACATATTTACTCATAAATAAACTTCAACAAACTTGCAACACTCACTCTCAGGCACTCATTCAGTTCTTTTCATCCATCCTTTGAACAAATTTAACTGCTAATTTCCGGCGCAAAGAGTTACGAATTTATTGACATACTTTTCAAAAAATTTTGGTGGCCCGAGGCGGGCCACCAAATTTGCTCTTTTTTGAAATTTGGTGGCCCGACTTTCATTTTTGGTGGCCCCGGGCCACCGGGCCACCGTTAGTGTCGAGCCCTGTATATATATATATATATTATATATATATATTATATATCTAGAGAGAGAGAGAGAGAGAGAGAGAGAGAGAGAGAGATTAATATCTCATCATACACTAAGTAAAGGTGACATAGATGAACGTACAATGTATTTATGAAAGTGTATTTGAACATAAAAATTATAGAGAACTTAAGGTAAACGGGGCTAATAGCTGATAATGATTGACTTGACGAGTAGTAAGTCACCTGATAGCTAGGACAAAAACAGTGTTCCTAGTTAATGGCCTCATACTACAATTTCAAAGTATTCTAAGAGCGACCAAAGTAAAATAGAATATTACCCTTAGCAGCTTCAGAAAATGACATGTGTATTGCTGTTAATCAAATCTGATACTCGTGTGATTACAGCTCTTATGTTTATTGAGATTGGTCGCTTGTGACCCCCATCACAATTATTTACATTCGAGTAATGCGGAGTATAAAAGAGCAATAAAACAAAAACAAGAAACGAACAAACGTCATCCCTCTGAGTGGATAATATAGAACCCGGTGTATATTGATGATCGCAATGTAAAGGGAATTGCAGGTACCAAGATGAAAGATGAGAAATTATCTTTGCCAGTGATATAATTGTTATCGCCATTGATATGCATTAGTTGAAAATTATTGCCAACGTTACTTTCATTGCGCTGGTTTTGTTTTGTTTTGTTTTGTTTTGTTTTGTTTTGTTTTGTTTTGTTTTGTTTTGTTTTGTTTTGTTTTGGGGGGCGGTCCTTGTCATCATTAATATTTGGTAATGCTAGATAGTAACTCTAGAAAGATGAAACTCTAATGTGGGGGAGATAACACCTTATCGAATGGATTATGAAGGTCATTGTAGGGTCACAATGTCACCAGAAGGTCACGTCTACGTCATAGGACTGTCATTGTCAAGACTACTTAACTGTGACAGTTCAGCACCCTCATTCGCTCTAATCAATTTACATAGATTTCAGCTGAAAAGCAAGGTCAGATGAATTATCAAGCGCATGACAAAAACAAAACAAAAACAGGCTGTCATGAAATATGCCGAAGAGGATGTAAAGTGGACCTCGTTCTTTATCTGTCTCCACCCTTTCAGACTAATCCAGTGCATCTCTTCCAGCCAATTTATCAAAGCACGCTTTATTTCAAGTAACCCAAAATATGCATAATCATGAAAATTGGCTTCTTATGAAAATATTTACGCTGAAGGTTCTGGGTTGACGATCTTTTATCTTTATTCCATTATGCCGAAAAATAATAAGGGCAGAATTGTAAATGGACGGTATGTAAGCAGAGATAAATGAAGAGGACTTTAGAAGGTTAAGAAAATGATGGTATTATGATAATGGAAGAAGAGTTTTGCTGTAGCTGTTGTTTGATTTTTTATGATGATGCTGATGTTTTGAAATATTCCACGCTCCGTGGCGTTCATGTCGCGGGGTTCGTGAATTTCAGTCTTTGCATTTTCAAATTCATGGGTAAGTCCAACCCAGATGTCTTGCAACGAGATACAGTGCTCATATCAGTTGTTTGGCTTTGTAAAGGGATGCGTTTCTTAATGCTATGTGGATCTTGCTCAATTTGGAAAGGTTATTTTCATAATGATATATTTTTTGAAGAGCGAACGAACCAAAGGAAAGAGTCTACACTTTAATAGGAAAGACAGGAAAATCTTGATACTTTGACATGCTATCCAAGTCAGCAGGTGTTTCGAATGTAATGCGAATATGAAACTCTGGTCATAGAGGTGCGATATCAAATTGTCAAATTTCAGAGCGTAACCATGCTATAAATGAAAAGTGATATTGGATTGACAGATTCCAAGGCCGGATAAACTTACGTAGGGCGTACGCCGCGAAATATATGACATTCAAAATCAACAAAATTTCAAGCTGAAATCGACTCCGCCATCTATAATTTCATCTGAATGATGTCAGATCTTCAAAGAATACGGAGAAATTTTGATTGTCAAGATGCCCTTGCCACAAAGAAACCAATACCCTTGTTACGGCATTCACCGTTTAATGATGAAATCTATTTTTCTGAAGTTCGTAAAATCACAATGAGACGTAGATATGAAAGATACTGTTTACTATTGTGAGCAGTGATTTAAAAAGAAATGTTCGAGTTATCAAAAGCCTGACATATAAGGAGATATCACTATTTTTCTTAATAATCCATACCTGTGGACAGTTCATTCTAGGAACATTTTTATCATAATCGTCGTTCACATATTGTACATTTAACAATACTTCACACTGATTATACTGAGTAGCATTTTTACATTAGTTGTTTCAATCCCTCGGCTTACTCATATTTTAGAACTAGAATTTTTGAAAGTCTAAAGCTGGGTTTGTTTCATCTGCAAATGGTAAATAATGCCTTTACTTGGGAAGTCTCACTTGCCAAGTACAGGGAAAGAACAAATGCGTGTTTATTCGATATGTAGACACTTTATATGATGAACGAGATTTATTGGTATATGATATCTAATATACATCACGTGATATAGATATATAACGTATAATACATAATATATAATATAATATACACTCAGCAAAAAAAAAGAAGAAAGTAAACACTTTTTCAAGTTTCAAGCTAATGTTGATGTATTACATACCATTTGAAAGGTAATTTAACTGGCTATCAACTTGGTAAGTCAATAAAAAAGGAAACTTTACGCATGAGTGAACACCTTTGTTTTTCTCTTCCAAGGCACAAAAGTAAAAATTGCACAAATGAATAAGTTGTCATTCATGCGTAAATGCTCTTCCATGTAACAGTAAGAACAAAAGACAAATGTAACACAATAAAAAACATGAATTCAGTTGCAAAAATATACCTATGATCTCTAGAATATCTTTGAAGCCCAAAAGATTAATAAAGGCTAAAAAATAATGGCGGAAAATGAAGAATTTTCTGTCAAATCCAAATTCAAATGAAATGAGAGAAGAAGCAATATATTAACAAAAATACAAGAATTTTGAATTGATTTCTCAAATTATGAAAAATTTTAAATTATATTTGGTTCTTGAATTTGTCTCATTAATTCTTAAAGGGACAGTACAGTACTGGTTGAGGTGGGGATTCATATTTTGAACATTCTTAAGTGAAATAATGAGAAACTTCTTATAAAATATGAAAGAGCATGTAATTTTAAGAAGGACTCAACGTTCATTTGATAAAAAAATGGTTTTCAAATGGCTGAGATATCCAAAAAAAAGTAATGATAATAAAAGGCGACAGGCCACAACTTTATTAGGATCTCTTTGTTTCACCTTGTTTTTGGATGTCTCAGCTATTTCAAAAACGATTTTAATCAAATAAACTTTTGATGCCCCTTAGAATTGCATGCTCCTTGACATCTCATAGAGTGGTTTCTGAACATCTCGCAAAACGTTAAAAGCTAAATCCTCACCTCGACCAGAACTGTACACACCCTTTAGATTACTAAATAAAATGACTGAAATAAAGATATTCTGTTCATTTAATCATCTTTGTGCCCTTACTCCCTATATCACTAATTTTGAAGTTTGAGTTAACAGAAAATTTTATTTTCCTCCTTATGTTTTCCACTTTTATTTCGTTTGAGGTTATAAAGAGATAAAGAGAACGAAAACTTATTTCTACTATTTCATTCATGTCTCTCATTGTGTTTTAAACTTGTCTTTTGTTATCTTTGTTATCTTGAAGGGCATTTGCAAATGAAAGACAATAAGAGAGAATGTCAATTTTTGCAGTTTTTACTTTTGTGCCTTGGAGGACAAAAACAAATGTGTTCACTCATGTGTAAAGTTTCCCTTTATATTGACCTAATAGGTTGATAGCCAATCAAATCGACTTTAATATGATATATTGAGTTTCATTAAAATCTTCTATAAAAATTATGAACTCGAAAAAATGTTTAGTTTCTTCTTCTTTTTTTGCTGAGTGTATATAACATATAATAATGAAATTATAAAATATACATAATATAGCATATGATATACAATTTACAACATATAATATGATTTATTATAATGTATGACGTACAATGTAAGTCATAAAACATAATCAACGATCAAAGGAGAGATATGCAAAATCTGTTTGTATGCTTAGGTGCCTATCACAAGATGTGCGTGTGTGTGTGTGTGTGTGTGTGTGTGTGTGTGTGTGTGTGTGTGTGAGTGTGTGTATGAAGTACAGAACGACATCACATGGTATACACATAGACTGAAATTCTATACATTGCATAAAAGGTCTGTCAGCAATGATATCGTAATCTCTCTCGTCAATAGGGAAGAAATGAAATACAAATTATGTATTTCTGTGTTTTATTTTTCCTCTTCCCCTCTCCTTATATGCCTTCTCCCCTCCTGTTTATCCAGTCTTCCTTTTGTCATCAGACGTCTGCATCTCCATCTTATTGTCTCCCTCCGGTATAACTTTCTTCAAATTTGTGCTTCGTATTCCTCCGCGGACATTTCTTCTTTCTTCTTATGCAGTTGAGGTTATCATCTTGCCCATCACATATTAGTGAGAATCGAATCAATAACGGTTCGCTTCCGGATGTGGTCAAATACATATACTTCTAGTCAATTGTTATCCTCTTTTTGTAGGTGATCATACCCCCTCGGGTCTCTAATCTATCAATTAATCTAGGTGCTCCGTGCTTGTTTCCCTTGGTGTGTTATTGTGCACTACAGCGAAACTTCTCACGGCGGTTCGTTTAAACTGTTCTCGTCGTATAGCCTACAAACGCCGATATACCGGGTGACCTTGGTCCCGGGCTTCGTGTTGTCGTGTGTTGTCTTCGGAAATGCTCACATCCGATCTTGTTTAGCTCGCAGAGTCTTCCACCTAATTGGATCAAAAGAATCCTTGCGAAAGCGACTGACGAGAAATATTTCTTCACCATCCACCCCAGGTTAACCTCCACAAGGCTCGCGGCTAAAGGTAAATCACAAAGATCTTCTGGGGAATATAATGCGATTTGGGGGAGGCATCTTCTGTACCGGGACTCATTGCATAAACGCATATTGATCTACATGTGAATCAGAACCTGGTAAGAGCAAAACAAGAACATGAGAAAATGCTAAAGCAAAGAAATATAGGAAAAGGAAAACACCGACTCAGCCCGGATCGGGACTTCCACCATCTCAAATTGAAATGTCGGGGATATATCTCTTCATGTCCCAAGCCACTTCAAACTTCACAATTCTTGCGACAAAACTTTCATGAAACATAAGTAGAAGCACGTGAAGAGTTGCGCGAAACCTCCAACAAGGTCATATAGGGTCTATGACGCAATCGAACTGAGGTACACTTAGCATCCTTTTAAAGGTATTGTTTATCATTGGGAGCAGTGATTTAAACGAAAAAAAAAATGTTCGAGTTGTTACATTTGTTGCATTGTATTATGTGCAGGTCAGTTGTATTACAAAACTATACCATATAAAAAAAATTGCGTGAAAACCTACAATATATTAAAGGAGATGTTATTTTTTTTCTCAATAAACCATAATATTATTGTAGACTGCTTATTCTAGAAACGATTATTATTATATATATTGTTCACATTCTGTATATTCAACAATATTTAACATTGATTATGCTGATTAACATTACTTTTTCCATTGTTTTTTGGTATCCTTAACTCATATTTTGGTGTAAGTCATTTCAAAACTGCATTAAAGCTGGGTTTCAAATTATTTAGATAATGCCTTTAAAAGAAGTCCTGGCTCCGGATCCGGATGACAACAGAAAGCTTTCATATATAAGCACCTGTTCCTTTTATCATTTATCTTTAAAGGTACTAGCCCACATTTGCAAACCCACGAAAATCAAAACTGCATAAAACAGGTCCAATATGACTTCAAGTACAAGTTATAACAGTAACATACCTCACCTGTTGCTCTTTGTCTATACCATTCGATAAAAGAGAGAAAATCATCGTTTTAAAATCAATTTTCAAACCGGGTCAACCCAACCCAAAATCGAATTACGAGCGCGGGCTAGTTACGTACTAACTGCGACCAGCCCCAACGTGCAGCGGTGGGGCTGTGCCGTTTTCGCATTCAGATCGAGGAGTTGTACAAAACGGGTGACGTTTCGGCGCTATATTTCCTTAATTTTTCAACAAAAACTACTAGGAATACTTACATGGGTCGATTAAACCTAAATGATTAATTTCGGCGACTGTTTGATGCATTTCATTGCTTATAATGCAGAAAATGTTGTCTTATAACGCGAATATCTTCAGCTCACCGATGCTCACTGAATCACTTGCACAGGCGCACAGCATACATGCAGTGCAGTGCATTGAGAGCATGCGGTCTCCGGGGCTAGCTACTAGTACGTACATGTAACTTACACATGTATCGCATGCAAGTAGTACGTACGTGGACCGGAGCTAGCGAGCGTTATACGCATGCATACGGTGCATTTTCATTTATTTTTATGAAAGTAATGGACTAATTGGAACGAAATTTTGCACAGGTGTTACTGCAATCATACCCAAGCTCCATGCTAACTATGAGACCAATTGCTGCAGGTTTATAAATGTGGGCTAGTACCTTTAAAAGATCCACTCAACATTCCTTCAAAAAAAGATCATAGCAAAACTGCTGGCAGACAGACAAACAAAGAAACAAAGACCATGAAAACACGTCCTCCCTGGTGACAATGTTGCATTATTTGTAGACGTATTTTCGAATCCGGTATGTCTGTCTTTAAAAGATTATGCTAATTTAGCTTCAATATTAAGTAACAGGCACGCTAAGAGCAGAACACATTACAGCATCAACAAGAGAAGGCGTAATAATTTTCTCATCAATTAATTGATCCAATAATGAGTTACGAGTGAATTCAATCGTAAGTTATGGTTAGATCACAGTAAGATATATGGCAGTAATATAGAATGATGAGCACATGACAAGGATACTTTTATCGATGATAACGTGCTTACTCACATCTATCCATCCTGCAAAGTATTTTCTTCTTTTTTTCTGTATCATGTCTTTTAAAACTTAACGATGCTACATAAAAGTCTCGTCACAAGCGACTACAGCGGTCACAAATACGCGTGACGTCATAGCCGCGGGACCAATTGTCCCATTTGGGTACCTAGGAATTATAGGACGTCTTGTCATTATGAATACAATGATTTGACTACTATCATGATTATCTTGCTGACACTTCCCTCGTGTCCTGGTGGTGACTTCAAACAGATGTTATTTAAAGGGATGGTACAGTATTAGTGGAGATGAGAATTGGGCTTTTAACTTTTTGCAAAATACCAAGAAAACACTCATAAAATAGTACAGAGCATACCATTCTAAGAGGAATTCAAAGTTTATTTGATGAAAATCGGGTTTGGAATGACTGAAACATCCAAAAACAAAGTAAAACAAAGTGATCGTAAAAAAGTGTGGGTCCCACACTTTCTAGAATCGCTCTGTTTTGGCTATCTCGGCCATTTCAAAACCAATTTTCATCAAATAAACGTTGAATTCCTCATGGAATTACACGCTCTTTCATATTTCATAAGAGGTTTCTCATTATCTCACCAAAAAATCTTAGAAACCTGAAATTAGGTCTCAACCCAAACTATACGATCCCTTTAAGATATCTTTCCCCTGTGAGACATCCTCCCGAAGAGATTGGGTCATTGGCCGATACCACTTTACGGACGATGATTAAGGGCCCTGAAAATAGAGGTAAACAAATCAATGATCATAACTTTGACGGGGGGAATGTCTGCGCGTCTTTACGATCATTCTCCTGCATGGTTCCTAGCTATTTTGGCTCCTATATAAATCTTCATCATGCTTTGTTGAGATGGTTTCATCAGAATCCGGAGAGTTATAACCCATGTTCAAGATTGTTTTGACTGTTACAGGAGTGATTTATGGGTGTATCCCTGCAGCGCGATACGACAGTGTAAAGATCCTTTCCGGCCAATGGCACTCCGATATGACGATATATCAATCAGTCGGTGCAACTTTCCCTTATGATTGTTCAGGTTTATCCGTAACGTTACAAAATGGGCGGAATTTTGTATTGTAAAACAATAATTTTTTTTAAAAGACACACAAACATCGGGAAACGATATGTCTCCTTTCGTTTCGTTTCATTTCACTTCATTTTGTTTCTTTCTTTGTGCGCATCTCTGTATCGAATTTCCAGGATTTCCCCTCTTACCTTCGGAGAAAAAGAAATTGATGAATGTTAAAGCCCTACAAGTTTGTTTTTCTTTTCCAACCGGATATTCTTCCGTGTGTACGTGATTCAGTTTTCGATAGTCGATTCATTTTTTTCTCCTTGCTTTTTCACGTTTTGTCATCCATATTTGTTTACCTTTTTACTACTCCCGAAAAATGGGTGATCAAGACCAAGATGAAAAATTAGAAAAAGAAAACACTCAATCTGAAACTTTTCCCAGTTTAACTGTGGTTGAATTGAGTTTTGCTGATATTTTGTATGCAATGGGCTGATCGCCGCAGCCAAACAAATAAACGGGATGTCGTGAAGGTTGCCCCCCGTGCCCTCTGCGTGAGCTGGTGACAGGTTACCTGCCTGTCTTCGTCACAATCCACACGTAACTCGCATACTCGTCCGTTCGACCCATTGACTCCAAATCACGTGGGTCTCTTGAATCTGTTAGATTGAACATACATATATGTTTAAAACATACACACACACATAATAGATTTTGCCTGAAGAATACATACACACAAAGGCAAACACTTGTGTGTGCGTGTGTGTGTATGTTTGTATGCGTGTATGCTTGTTTATATTGAATGCAATGTATGTTCACAGGCGAGAAAAGTGATTATTCTTCTCATTAATTTTCATCACGGTCATTGACACCAAGAACATTCGACATTGCTGTGATAGACAACTGTTTCCGGACTCCAAAGCATTCGCGTGGTAGTGTCAGTCCTTACACTGACAGAACGCGGTAGTTTTGAACATTCCCCCATGGGTGAATGCCATCATCACACGTGATCTGCGGCATCTTTCTATAGCCATGTTTGATGATGGCGTGTATAGCAGGCTGCGCCTCCCAGAAAGGTAGATAAGTACATCCCCCCCCCCCCCCCCCCATTTTGCTCCCCCCCCCCCCCCCCCCCTTTGTAAACTGACTCTTCTTTTACTGGAGTATTCCTCGTGGTGAGGAGGTTTTATTCTTGGTAAAAATCATCATTTTATTCTCACAAAAGAAGTGTGGTTAAACTTTAGAGTTGAAGACATAGGGACAGCGTGGGTGGGAGTGTCCCCTCCCCCCCCCCCCCCTCCGAGCTTGTGCATATTAAGAATTGAAATTGAACGATGTGCATACTTTTTGTGAAATATTTGCAAATGGTTCAACCTCCAAAGTGTACTATTAAAGTCTGTGGAGGTGGACTTTAATAGCGGGGGATGGAGGGGGATGGATGGGGTTGCATCCCCCTCCTTCCACCCGAGGGAGCTTGTTCATAGTTAAAATTCGAATTAAGCAACCTGGTGCTCAATTCTTCTGAGACGTTTGAAAATGCTTCAATCAAAAGGCTATATTTGCACCTCCAACATTTTCAAGGAGGGGGATTCCCCCCCCCCCCCCCAAGATCGACGCCGGCGGTACATATCCAATGCATTTTCGCTACTTGGAATACACTTTACAATATGCATTGGTTAAAGAGCTGGTATAGTATTGGTGGAGATGAGAATTGGGCTTCGAACTTTTTGCGAGATATCAAGAAACCACTTATAGTACAGACCATGCCATTCTAAGATGAATTCAAAGTATATTTGATGGAAATTTGCTTTGGAATGGCTGAAACATACAAAAACGAAATAAAACGCTCATAATAAAAGCGCTCATAATAAAAGCGCTCATAATAAAAGCGCTCATAATAAAAGATGGGTCCCGCCTTTTATTAGGATCGCTCTGTTTTGGATATCTCAGCCATTTCAAAACCAATTTTCATCAAATAAACGTTGAATTCCTCTTGGAATTACATGTTCTTTCTTTTTTCTTTTTTTTTTCAATTCATTTTTTTCAATTCATTTTCTTTCACATTTCATAAAAGGTTTCTCATCATCTCACCAAAAAAAAAAAAAAAAAAAAATGTCAGAAACCTGACGTTAGATCTGAACCAAAACTATACGATCCCCTTAAGTTGTTATGTATGTCCAGCAAATAAGTAAGGTAATCTCGGGCAAACTTTCTGGGTATGGTAGGACTGTGCCAGAATAGTCTTTGTCACTAAAGCAGTTATGTACGATGTTAATATGTTAGGAGACTGTCTATTGGTCTGTCTCTTCTAAGATGAGACAGGATGACTTCCACCTCATCTTCCAGATAACTCCTCCTTGTCATCCCGTGTTATTCTGACGGTGTGTCATCTGGAATTGTTTCATTTGATGGAAACTGATTTTCAAAGACAACTTGGAATAACGATAAAAAAAAACGTTATGGTGCAGTGTACAACGGGCCTTGCAAGTGCACCTCATCCATCAAATCGTCACTACAGGAGAATAAGGTATTACCCCTCTCTAACCCTCCTCCATTCTTCTTTGGGCCTCTCTGTAGCTTTTCATACGTTTCTGGTATCTGAAGAATGACTGTTTTGAATTCCTGATCCGCTTACACATTTTAGATTATGTTTTTCTTCTCTCCGTTATCCCGTCTTTTCCCTTTCTCACTCTTTCTCTGTCGGTCTGTCAGTCCGTCTGTCTCTCTCTATTTCTCTCTTTGTATTGTCTCCGTGCGGGTGTGTGTGTGTGTGTGTGTGTGTGTGTGTGGGTGTGTGTGTGTGCTTATGTGTTTGTGGATAGCTTTCTATTTTTGACTTTTGTTTTGCTGGCATACCAGTGTGTTGATTTACATCAATTGTCAATGTTGCTGAGTCTCGCCAATACATCAACAGACGCAGTTGTTAGACAAGTCTTTACAGTTCGTGACAAGATACTGAAGCAATAGTAATGACATTGTGTTTTCCTTGTCAAGATTTGTACAGCTTTATGGATGCCTCCATGCATCGCGAGAAATGGAAAAGTCGTTATTGTCTCTATCCATTGAGGATCTTTGTCCTTTAGCTGATTTCAAGTGATTTGATAGCGCATTTAAACTTGGAATGAAATTCGCACTACCATATTTACTTCAAGCAATAACAACTGTGTAATGTGACTTCATCAATAGGAAAAAAATCCAATAAATCTGATGAAGAGAAACATGTACTTGGGAATTCAGACCGCACTGCAGGCCACTGCTCTCAGCATATCAAAACAAAATTTGTTCTGGGGTTGAATATATTTCAGGAGTATAAATGAGAAAAGAGAAACAAACCGTTCTATTAAAAAAAGGAAACAAATATTATACCTGAGTCAATCTGGATAACAGTGAATCCAACCAACGAAACTCCCTATGGCACGGCAATATCGTCAATGTTGGTTATTCTAGTGAAGTTAGTCGGTTTCCCAAGAATCCGAATTATAACATTTTGCCCCCGAAACATGCCATATTTTACATCTCCTCGAAAATCTGCACGTTCTAGACTTAAAATCTGGTAGACGCTCGTTGGGACGCTTTTGCAAAGAAGTTGACACAACCAGATTAAAGATAACTATGGCTTGATCACATTAAAACGTGACAACTTTGAGATAAACACAAGAAGCCATGGACAGTAACTTTAAGTGTAATGGTCTAATTCTTATCATGTCTTTCTGCATTCTTTCGCTGCGTTTTTCATGAAATCAAAAGAGAAGGCGACTATGTCAAGTACGTACATCAATTTGCACGTAGGGAAAGTGTATTGCATACGCCCACAGGAGGTCACCTACTAATTTCATCTAAGAAAAAAAAAATCAAATGCCTTCTTCACGGATGAAAAAACTACAAGGACAAATTTCTCCAGACGCTTGGTCATGCAGGCCGCAGTATCCACACCGGGCGAACAAATTGCAACATTCTTATACAATAGATTACGAGCCACACACATGTCATTACCTAATACTCAGTGCATCGCGATATGGACCAGTGCGTTGGCCTGAATCTGGTCAACTGCACTGCCATGCACACATACACCAACCAGTTCCTTCTCGTCCCCCTGCCCCCCCCCCCCCCCCCCAAAAAAAAAAAAGAAAGAAAAGGAAAGGAAATATATGCATGCGACAGGAGTTCGGCACTTCCCCTATAAATGCTCATGAATTTCAAATCGGACAAGTCGGCCGCGAATGTTAGGGGACCTTAAAATTAGGAGGACCCGACGAAGAAAGGGTTTTGATTCAACTCAGACCCGTACTTCAGCAACAATCGATGTAAAAAGCCTTATGCGATGCTCGAGTAATCCGATTTTGCGCGGTAGACCTGTTTTTCATCTATGTTTCTGAACACAGAGCAAATCAATAAGATTTACAGACGGCAAGATTCCTTATTTTTTTTTTATTCAAAAGCTCCCTCTTGCATACTTACCAGCTTTTCTTTTGCGCGTCCCGGTGGACCAGCAAGAAGCGTACCTTTCCGGTAAAACAAAGGAGGGTAATTTGCGGAGAAGAACAAACCGCCGACAGAAGCGCTACGCCATATCATCAGCTGGTTATATCAAATATGAGGATATTCTGCTTGCGCATAACATCCTTTCTTGGCATATTTATATTCAATATCTCTCGTCTTTCTTTATCACACTCTATCTCTGTCTCAAGATATATATATATATATATATATATATATATATATATATGAAGTGTTTGTTCGCAAAAACCGATAAGTCCATATTTGCCAAATGGAGATATTTGCGATTAAAGGTCAAGAAAAATAAAGAAAATAATAAGAAATTTTTTGCTTCTTTTGACCGTAACTTCAAAAATGTACCTTTACATGTAATGACCAATATATCATTTAAAAGGCATTATTTTGTACTTTATGACAGAGACTGTACTTCAAAATCTTCCAAAATGGACTTATCGGTTTTTGCAAACAAACTCTTCATATAATATATATATATATATATATATATATATATATATATATATATATATATATGTATATATATATATATATATATATATATATATATATATATATATGTATATATATATATATATATATATATATATATATATATATATCTTATTCTTCTGGCTTGTTTGAACAAAGGTATCTGTTTCTTTTGCTGAGCCGTTTCTGTGCAAGCAATTCGTGAACAAGTTCAGTTCAGTTCATTTTTTTCTTTTTTTTTTCATAACAAAAATTGACAAAATGCATAAATTGCATAAATTGTTCCCACAAGTCTTCAACTTCGGGATTTGTTATTATGGTTATTATCTTTGATGTTGTTATCATTACCATCATAATCGTATTGTTATTGTTATTCTTCTTATTATCATTATTATTATTATCATTATTATTATCATTATTATTATTGTTATTATTATTACTGTTCCCATTATCACCAATGATCTTTGTTATTTATCACATCATTATTATCATTGCTAATATTTCATCACTACTAGTAATAATATATAGTAGTGGCATGACATGTTAAAGGGATGGTATAGATTTGATTGAGATAGAGATTCAGCTTTTAACTTTTGGGGGAGATAGTTTGAAACCACTTATGAAATACTAAAGAGCATACAATTGTAGGAGGAATTCATGGTTTATTTGATGAAAATTGGTTTTGTAGTGGCTGAAATATCCTAAAACAAATTAAAACAAAGCGATCCCAATAAAGAGACAAGGTGGGTCCCATCTTTTATCATGATCCCTCTGTTTTGGATATCTCAGCCAAAGCCAATTTTCATCAAATAAACTTCAAATTTCTTTGGGATTTGTAGGCTCTTTCCTATTTTGTAAGAGGATAAGAGGTTTCTCATTATTACACAAAAGATTTTTAAGCCTAAAGCTCAATCTCAACCCAAACTATATCATCCCTTTAAGGTCTAATCACTTCAATGAAGATAGCATTTAGTTGGAATGTTGCAGATTTCATTTGCAAATCCCTTCAAATAACCATGTATATATAGGTTCGCCTGGGCTTGTGTGTGAGAGCATTGAGAAAATGTATTTATATATACTGTATACGTTAAAAGATGTTATACTCATTATTATAAAAACTATAAATACACATGGTCATATTATGATTAATCTATGTATTGCATCTACATAATTATTATCGTAAAGACATGATAGATGGAGATAGAGAGAGGGAGAGAGAGAGAGAGCTCCATACCCAGTACAGTAATGAGTTTATGTAGAAATAGCACAGGAATAAAGATGATTCATATAAAATGATATGATTATTATCTTAAGATGAGTATGCTGTCAGGGAAATGTAAACTGACGCGAGAAAATCGCACTAAATCCAGCAGCTTTTCCTGGCTTTCCTTCCATAAGGAGGATAATTTATTTGTTTCAAGAATATCTTTACTTACTGCATGATGCGGAATTTCATAAAAGCTGTAGAGAGCATGATCATATTGGCACTGTCTCTCTGTCAGTTTGTCTGTATGTATGTCTGTCTGTCTGTCTGTTTCTATTTCTTCCTCCTCTTTTTCTCTTTCTCCTTCTTCCGAGGATCTAAGAACCTTAGAAGAACCTTACGTGGCTTTAATGCCCCGCTTTGAAGCGACAGGCCATACACAAAAGAGTGAAGTAGTCGCACAACACATGGGTAAGCTTAATGAATGTATGAGGATCGGGAGTGAATTTTGACTGCTTGTTATGAAGCGAAATTCGTGCTGTATTACTCTTTGCGAGTAAAAAAAAAAGGATCAAATCTAGAGCTCTCGTTGTGGAGGTCACAGAGCTTAAGGGAATGTAGCTCGGGGAAAAAATGACAACAAATGGCAATAGAAAAGTATGAATATCAAGAATGATTACAAGATGATTTACTGTATTGTACCTTTAGAAGATTTGATAAGTATTCAGGAAGAATCGTACCCTAATGTCATTGATTTAACTCATTATGGGGTAGTCGATTTCCGAGGTTAATGCACAATCGAAGACAGCAATGTCGTGTAGATATCATGAATAAGCGTTGACAGGAGTCATTATAGATATGTCGGCATTCGTGCATTCTACGAATATTTATCCCCTTGTGATATCTAGCTACGAAAATAAAATGTTTGCCTTCACTCATTTCGTTATTCGTCATTCGTTTAATCTGAGGCTCTTGTCAAGACAAGCAACGAGGGATGAGTCTTAACCATAGTAGTAGCTAATGATGATATAGTTATCTATACTTAAATGATATATCAATGATATAGTTATGGTTGTAGTTTTAGACATAAAGGCCCGAATTCACAAAGGTGGTACAAATGAAACCATGGTTTAAATCATGGACAAAAACCATAGAGCGCCAAGTGTCGCACGGAATATTTCGTTACGAAATTGGTCATTTCGTCGACAAAATGACCGTTTCGTTAACAAAATTATCATTTCGTGGACGAAATGTTCATTTAGTTACAAAATGTCGTCATTTCGTTACAAAATAATAATTTCATCCACGAAATGACTGATTTCGTAACGAAGTATTCCATGCGACACTTAGCGCTCCATGGTTTTTGTCCATGGTTTAAACCATGGTTTCATTTGTACCACCTTCGTGAATTCGGGCCGTAGTGATGGTGATAGATAGTGTAATCATTTCGGAAACTAAAGAGGCATTTAGGCCTACATGCAGATGCAAATTTCAAGGGGCCTTTGCAAGGAGAAATAGATGTTATATATAGTCTATGGAGAAGGACGTTTCTTCTCTCGAGGGATACAATCCTCTGTTTTCTTTTTGTTTTTAATTCTATTTCAATATTGAGATGGATTCAATGTAGAGCTTCAGGAGAATTTATGATTACATTTGTCACTAATAATCTTGGATCATGTCTACATCCACAAGCGGTTGTTGATGCATTTGCAATGAATATTCATATATTTCTCTTGAGGGTGCATGATGGCTCAAAACGTTCGTTAACACAAAGAAAACTATATTCCATTGTCTTGTCCATCCTTATGACCTCACGGATTTGTTAGTGAAAATTGAAGTAAGGTGTACAGCTTTGTTATCGGGAAAAAGGGTACATTGAGTGTCCACAGTAATGACGTAAAATGGAGCACGTATATCACTCGTTTCATCTCTTCGTTAGACAGCGGCACGTGAAGCAAGTTGTAATCCGAACCCACAAGATCCAAGTTTTTTGTTTCAGGCAAACAGACGTTATGTTCACATCGAAATGTGCACAGTATGGAATAAGATTGCTCTTAGCTAGTTATCACAGCGTGACTTGTCGTATAGGCGACGCCTCTTTATCCATCTGGGTGCCACATTGATTTCTTGTTCATAAGTATAATAATATTGTGTGAACTTTGTGCACATTTGAACCATTGGCACAGAACGAGCCAATACATAAGAATGAGTATCATTGACTACACCTTGCTCAACAAGGTGCTACTTTCTCTAACCCACTTCTACAGGGAACTGGATACTATGTCGTGTGCCAATTCTGTCAGGCTTTTAACCATCCCCTCGGAAGCACAGAGTTAAGCAGTAACGTTCGCGGGGCGGGAAAGAAATCTTAATCACACACTCCCCTTCGAATCTTTCACAGTCCACTATTATTGTTTAACTTGACTTCATGACTGTTTAAACTGGGTGAGGTTTGGAATGTGGGGGCACAACGAGCTTCAATTAGCGAGTTGACTTTAAATGGAGTGGTTTCCCGGTCGCTGGTGATTAATTTTGGTTCAACCTTTCCCGTCGTATAAACTTGTCGATGCTTCAGAGGTTGATCAGCAATTCAAAAACCTTCGTGGATATTTATCAAACAATGCTAATTTTTTCCCTTACTCTGGTACGCTCCAGTCGTGCCAATGTTTAACGTTCTATTCTACATCTCTTGCGTGCCTTATCTCCTTCTCTCTCTATCTTCCTGTGTATTAGTTTGTTCTCTCTTTCTATCTCTCTGATTTTCATACTTCTCCCCCTCCCTCTCTCTCTCTCTCTCTCTCTCTCTCTTTCTGATATTCTTGAAAGCAATACACCTCCTAGACGAATTCCTGTTCTTATCTATTACATACAAAGACGGCGGGGATGTCCACACGCGGGAATGACAGCTATTTGCAGCGTGCGGAAAAAATTCCGAGCAGACCGCCCAAGCCTCACTGAAACCAGCCGGTTTCTGATCACCCCGTCTTACATCGGTGATTGGGAAACATATGGCGGATTCTCTTTTTCTCTCTATCTCTCTTTAGTCGTAAAACAGACGCACTGAGATGGACCTTATCCGCCATAATCCTGTCCTTGATCCTACGCCTGCCGTCTTGAATGAAAACCGGGATCAAAACCAGTCATTCGTGGCTGACTGATACGTGTCATCCGGAAAATGTTATTATCCTTTTTGTCATTATTAGAATTATCACCATTGTGATTATTGTTATTAGTTGTATTACTAGTACGATTAATTATAGTAGTAATGATAGTGATAATAATAACAATATGATTGCTAGAATTATTATTATTGTGTAATTATTATTATTATTGTTACTGCTACTACTACTACTACTACTACTATTACCATGATTATCATCATTATACTATTATTATTAGTATTAGTAGTAGTAGTAGTAGTGGTGGTATTAGTAGTAGTATAGTATTATCATCATCATCATTATACGATGTGTTTATAACACATTTTATCGTTGAGGTATGCAGTAGTTTCCCGTAAAACCTTTAACAAGTGTAAGGTTTTTGTGACAAATATGACAGTAATTGTCACTCCTATCATCTCTGCAAACCTGGCATTGCTTTTTTTTTCAGATATTCATTACACGAGTGATGGTTATGAAGAATTCGTCGAAACAAGTGAAATTGTTCAAAAAGGAGCCCAAACCAAAACATTCGATTAATCGTAAGCGAAATCACCATCTGGTAAAAAGAGAGACTGTGATGAGTGAAAGAGATTGGTAGAGATTGAATGGTTGAGGAAGAGAGAGAGAGAAAGAGGGAGAGAGGAGAGAGGGGAGAAGAGAAGATCGTATCAATTTGCAGGGAACTTTCATCAGATTAGCGTATCGCAGCTGCCTACACGAGAACTAGGTATACCTCGCGTTTGACTTGTTTTGAACTACGAGGAATGCGTAGAGTTCGGATGTAGCGGGTAACATCCTTCATAATTATATCCTACATACAAATGTATTATACATCCTTTCCTCCACATAATAAGGGCATTTTACACGTCTATTACAACACTTTGATTTGAAGAAACTGAACAAAACCTTTTAAAATGGGGAATATCAACTCGGACTGCCGTACCCTTTGGTAGCCGTGAGGTATAAACCACTTCACAATACCGAGGATCTACGGGTCATTGCAATATATACTCGTAATACCATATGTCGGACGATCCGTCTGGCTTCACGGAAAGAAAGAAGGAAGAAAAAATCGCGCCATTTAAGACCCGGGAAGCTCCGATTTAATGAGGCCTGCCGCCCGAAAGTACGAACGTTTAATTTCTTGATTTTTATCACGCTTCTCAAATGTCGCCCACTGAGGCAGTGACGTTTACTAGGGGAGTCATCGCGTCAGCTGGAGGGCCGATCGCATCCATCGCTCTTCATCCAGAAAGCAGAAAAGAAAAAAAAAAGGTCACAGAGCTCATAGATATTCCTTTAATACATAATGTGCTGCTCAATATGACTACCCTTGTCTGTGGTATTAAATTCTTCGAGATCTCCATTTTAGTCTGAGTTAGTTTGGCGCCCTTCTTCTTCCAAGAAAGCGAGTTCAAGCTCAGCTGCCCCTCGGGTCAAAGTATATGAAGTTTTCTTAGTTATTTTTTATACCCCGCCTCCCCCCCCCCCCCCCCATATTTTTCTCTTGGATTTGCATCCAAATAGAGAACACCCGAGCAAGCGGATAACCCGATTTCAATTCATGTTTAATTCCATTTTAGATTCTTCACTCTGAGCGAGCTGCATGTGACATTTCAAATTTGGGCAGAAAAGCCAGAGACGACAAAAGAAAAATAATATAAGGAAAAAAAGATGAGTGAAGACAAGACGAATAATTATGGACAGGCTCATCCATAATATACTGAATACTAAAGGAGACTTCCGCTCGATTTTTGAACTTGAGTATATGAACATCTAGAAATTGGTCATACTGAGTACAGAGTGTTAGAATGATAGCGGCTTGGATGAGGAATAAGAATGTTTGCAATATTCATAACAAATCACAGTGAACAAGGATGACGACATAGCAGCTCTACACAAGAATGCATGATTGGGTGTTCATGGCAACAAAAAAAGAAGAAGAAAGTATCCATAAATTCAAAACTGGTGAAGATGTTAAGCAAACGGTATTGTAACGGGAATTGATTACATTGTAACATTACTGGAATATGTGATCGAGCCTCCTATTCCATCATCCTTGTTCAGTGCAATGCGTTTCGAGGTTTTCAGAGTATTGGTGTTATCTGCTCTATGTAAGACCACAATGAATGCACAAAAATCTATACATGGCACTCTTGATTATGTACTTCATGACCTGAAATTATAATAATTTCAAAAATTATATTTCAAAAAATTGGAATGTCCCTTTAACACTGCCAGCCAGGAGTTCGTCCGCCATGTCCACGTCAAAAATGTGGCTTGGCTTCGGAGGTCGGAGGTGAAAAGTTCCGTACTTTGGGCTTGGAATGAGCGAAAGAGGAATGTTCGGGAATCACCCTATTAAGCTCGACATGCTCCCTGCTCTGTAACGAGTTGCTGGGCGGTAGAGTATACAAAGAAGAGGGTAGATGGAGTGAAACTCGATGATAGCACTTTTAACTTTAAAGGGGAGGTCCAGACGATTTTCGTGATTTCACTTCATGTAATACGTTAATCGACGGCTCCATGTATAGGCTTGTGGAATTTATTATGGTCCTTGAGCAGAGAAACCAATAGTCTGAAAAACCCAAAAACAACCACACTGGAAAAGGATGATTGCATACAACATGACGTAGGAGGCTTACATAATCCAAAAATGTGCCAACGTAATTCCAGGATGACTACAATACCGCTTGCTGGTAACAAGTTCACCTGTGTAGAATGATTGCATGCTTTCTTCTTTTTGTTCTGCTTCCTTGAGCCTCTACTCATGCATTCTCATATAGTGAAGCCGCCATGTGTATCATCCTTGTTCATTGTGATTTGTTACAAATTTTGAAAACATTTTTGTTCGTCATCTCAATCACTATAAATTCTGCAACTCTGTACCCAGTTTAAACAATTAATAGCAGTTCAAATACAAAAGTCTGAAAATCTGGAATCATCCGGATTGCACCTTTAAGGTCTTGTCCCTTCCAGTGTGGCCGACAATAGCCGTGTTTGGACAGACAGCTGGTATTGATAGTCCTGTCACGGATTTATTCCCCGGCTGCAGCCCGGAGGAAACACTGCTGGTCCGCTGGTCGGTGAGAGAAAGCCGGTGTGAAAACATGCCGTATCGATCTCAAGGGTGGGACAGGATCGTAGGGTCATTCTCTTCTCCGTTATATCTCTCTCTCTCTCTCCCTCTGTTACCCCCTATCTCTGTCTCATGCGTGTTTTTGTCACACATCTCCCCACACACTCGCTTTCCTCACTTTCATCAGTTGTCACTATCTTCTTTTCTTTTCTATTCTAATTCTCTTGTTTTAGTTCAGCACCCTCTGCCTAAATAAGGCTTATCCAGGTTGAGAGAGGTCAACACGACATGCTAAAAGTGAGTATTAAAATTTTAACTATCAGCCACAGTGACAAAGTTTGAAGTGGATGATGTCAATGATCAAGGGAATGTGCGAAGCGCGTGCTAGAAGAAGGAGCGAGAGAGAGATGCGAAAAATGAAAAAGAAAAATGAAGAGAAAGTTTTTTCTTTGGGGGGTTGTACTTGTTCACCTTTATATGTTTGAATGAACACAATGAGCTACAAACGTTCTTTTGCAGTATTTATTAAAGAAATTGATAACAACGAAGAGAGGAACATGACGATAAGTATGGATTAGTCTAAGACTGAGCCCCGTTTGACTGTGGAGGTTAGTACGACAGAAATGCACTGTAATCTCTTCTCTTCTGTTAAAGTTATATTTGGATTGAGTATTCTTATTGACAACGTGGTATTTGTTGTTGTTTTTGTTTTTTTTGTTTTTTTTTTTGCTGGTGGTAATTTACTACATTCTGTAGTAGGTGCTGGCTCTCAATCTCGGCGCTCCTTCCCTCCACCTATTTGGGGGGGGGGGGGGGGGATCTCAACAATCTCGTATTGACATTCATCTTACAATTCCTGGTTCGTTTGACCTTATCAATTCGTATCGAGTCTCCATGGTCACATTGTTGAATGAAGGATTGCCAAAATTCCTGGCTTTAAAACAGGTTTCAGGCAGGTGTCTGCCAGTCGATATGATTTTTGAAATACATCACTCTCATGTTTGATTTCAAATCCGTCCTATATTTTCATGTTTAACCTAGTTTCCATGACAATCACAAAAGCTTGCCATGTCGTATTGCTCAACCAATCAGCAACTGCTGTTTCTGCTTTCCAGCGGTTTAAAGGCAGCCGATCGCCATCCCTTATGGTACGTAAACTCCGAACGACCGAAGTTTGTGCATGCAATTGCGCAATGGCAGACTCGGTGCAATATCCATAAACGTGTGGGACAATGCTGCCACTGAGACACGTGTGTGTGTGTGTGTGTGTGTGTACGCATCATACACAAACATTGTCACCGCGAGCTGCGGTGATTGGAGGAGAGAGGCCAGAAGACGCGTGGCTCTTTTGGCCTCTCTTCATGCGCATGCGCACTGAAAGTGTGCGTCCATTCGGAAGCTCTCGTGGCTCGCTCGGACAGCCATTTTGGGTTAGGAGATTTGTAGCATAGAGCTCTTGTAGGTTAGCGTGTTGTTCGCTGACCCATTGAGCCAGCGCTATTCTCATTCGGGGTAACTACATTTCAATTCAATCAATTCAATTCAATCATAGTTTATTTCCAATCAACGAAAATCAAAAACATAGTACAATGTATACATGTCATTAAATGATATTGTTCAAACGCTTGCAAAAGATTCATGTAATATACGAGACAAATTATAGAACAACATATATGTACAATAATAAAGAGGAAAACTGTACAAATACTACGTGGGCGAGCGGAAAATAAATTCGATCATGGAAAATAGTGATCCACTAAAAAGCAAAGCTTGTCGGACGTGGATCGCTAGATAAATAATGAGTGAATGATATACTATTCTATAACAATATACATGTAGTTATTTTGAGATACACAGGTCGGGAAAAAAATATAGAATACCAATGCTATAGTGCCCGGACACTGTTCATTGAACCACGTGTACCGGGAAAATATGACAAGGACAATACATTCGTACACACATTCAATTACCCACACGCATATACACTGTTGGACGCGAGACAGTACCGAGAGGAGAGAAGACGGTAACAATACAAGTCTACGAAGAACAATAGACAGGAAAGGAAAAGGAGAGAAGAAAGAAGAGAGGTCTGCACACAGAACACGCCAAGTGCTGCGATATCAGGACAGGTGAAAGCTCAAGCATAAATTATAACAATTTAAATTATCTAAGATTATAAGTAGAAAGTAAATGTTTTCTGAGTTTATATTTAAATGTGACAAATTTGGGGGAATCTTTTAAACTATTATCTAATTTATTCCAAAGTCTGGGTCCGGTATAAAGAAATGTATTTTGGGCATGTGCGGTTCTAATTAACGGAAGATATTTGATACAGAATGGGGGAGGCAGCGTGTTGCGTTCGTCTCCGTGCCGCACAAACCACTCGCCACGATTGAGTGCCTTTAAGCAAAAGCCATTATACCTCGGTAGCTCGGTTGCCAAAAGAATTATGCATATCGCTTTCATGCTTTAAGAATCTCATTGTATGTCATGGTGTGAATTGATTTCTCGCTGATTAGTTGAGCTCAAGATCACAAGATAACCCCCCAAAGTCAAAGAATATTGCGAATTTATATTAAGGAAAAAGAGTATCTAGTCTCAAACTGCCCAGTAATTGTTCGTATGAAGTTATAGTAGCACAGAATTCCTCAGTAGCACCTATAATGAACATCTCTTGATTTGATTTGATTTGATTTCATATAATCTGATTTGATTTAATTTGATTTGATTTGATTTGATTTGATTTGATTTGATTTCATATAATCTGATTTGATTTGACAGCCTCCCAAGTATTAAAACTGTTCTTCGAAAGGTCCTTACCATTTATATTACCCTTGCATTGTCAGGTACCCATGTATACACCTGCGTCGAGAGGGACGCGGTGAGTAAAAACATCTCGTTAAAGGATGTTGACTCCTGACGGGATTTGAACTCGGGACTTGAAGGTCAAGAGTCTCATCCCACAGCGTCCCTTTTCAAGAAAAATGGTAAACAAAGTGATACAGTATGCTGCCTCTTCCGTCCATTGACTTTTCTTCTTTTTATTCCTCGTTTTAAGATGCTTGGCAAGTCGCATGAGAAAATCAAATATCTTGATTGCAAATTGTGAAATGATATTTTCAAAACGAATTAAAAGGAATGACTTAATCAAAACTTAACGGCTTCACTCAAGATGTTAAAAGATTAGTTTTAATTTGCATTACAGAAGACTACTCGACGAAACACTTTTCCTCTTTAAGGGGGGGGGGGAGTAAATAACAATTATTTTCAAAGGTAACTAGCTCTGGCTATAATTAGTGTGCTGTCTGTTCCCCTGTCCACAACATTGGATAAAGCAGAATACAGAATTATTCGACGGGTATTTTTGTATGATTGAAAGTGGCGCTGATATCGAGCTTTGCAAGACTGTTTAATAAGTAGAAGTCACGGACGCTTCACGTCCTGGGTTCTCTCACGTACTCGTCGGCCTTGAGAACGTCGCGCGAGATTTTAATCAGCCCAGAACTCGCCTGTCACGGACCATTTCCCGCCCACAAAGACCATCACGGAAGCATGATGAAAGGCCCGCATTACCTAACCCGACGTCAACTGTCAGCGCTTCCCCCAGAAAAATCAAAATGTTTGCGCATTCCAAAAAGCTTGGCAAACAGGACCCCCGGGCCCCGTTTTCTTCGCCACGTCTATTTCGGGGAATGTAGCGCGCTGCGCGTGTTCGCATGCACGCGACATTTTTTTCTCCCCATTGGCACCGCTCACCGGAGGACGTATACTTCGTGATGGCGAAAGTTGATAAAGTACACGAGCGATCACGAAGGGGAAAATACATTGGCAATCGATGCAGTCGCCTGAAGGCATTTCTTTTTCTCCTCGTTTTTTAGGGTGCACTAATTTATTTCCTTCCCTCTGATATCATTTTGTTGGTGTATGATCGATTTTTCCCCTCGCAAGTGCGACATAAAGTCACGTCTCTGCTAAGAAGGCAGGGGAAGAGAGTTCATACTGCTAGATCTAATTGATAAACCAATGACACCTAGCATGCCAAAGTTTGTAAGTGACCAGATGGAATGATATGCAACTATAGCATCGCAACCATTGTCTATGCTCCAGTAAGATTTAATCGCTTATCTGTCAATTTACATCCCATCCTCATGGGAGACGATTAGAGAACATCGGTCATTAGCTTTAAATGTGTTTCCGGACCGTGCTATATACATAATAATTGAAGAGCTTGCTTCCAAAAGGCGCTAAATCCATCATTTTTCAATGGATTTAGTGCCTTTTGGAAACAAGCTCTTCAATTATTGTGTGAAAGGGCACAGAAAGTAATTTGAGTCCCTCGGTGACCACGATCATGTATTATTACAGCAACAAAGTGTCACATTAAAGCTCAAAATTTTGACGTTTGTTAGAGTATCAAAAGTTTGATAATTTATCTACTTTCTGTTTTTATGTCTATCAATGTTTTGGAATTCAAAACTGCTCATAAACTATGTGAAAATAGCGTTCTCAATTGGCAACATTCTGTTTAAATGTTTAATTTTCCTGCTACTGCATCGAAACGTCAGAGCCGAATTTTTCTAAGGTGTATTTTATATAAAAATATGAATGTGTATAATGTGTGTGTGATGTCAGTGTGTGTGTGTGTGTGCGTTTGAGAGAGTCTGTCTGTCTGTCTGTCTTTTTGCGTGTTTATATTATAATTATGAATGGCCAGCGCGCAGGCACGTTTTCAAAAGGGGGGGGGGGGGCACTTCAGACTTCTGGTGCCACTTCTGACTTCCCATCCTTTATATACATTCTGGTGCCATCACTTCCGGGATTCTTCTGACAAGAAGAAGAAAAAAAAAAAAAGTCTTCAGCGCAAAAACAAATCCTTACCGCTCTCACACTTCAAGGTTTCTATCTATTTCTTTCTAGTGCCAGTTATACACACTTTCGGGGTTTAAAAAAAAGTGGGGGCACAAAGTGGGGACACCTTATGTATTTCTTTGTACGGTGCAAAAAAAAAGTGGAGGCCCGAGGCCCCCCCCCCCCCCGTTCCGTCGGCCCTGATATGTATATAAAGGATGGGAAGTCATATCACATTACTTGAAAGCCTGAAGTCTGGGAAATTAAAATTAAGTGCCGAAAAATATCTAACCAGCAATATCTTAGTTTAATGCTTTCGTTGTGACTGGTCACACGGATTTTTTTTTCTAAACACGAAATTATGTACCTAACATATTTGTGGAATTGCTCTAGATTTAGGAATTTCGGAATTGAAAGCATTCCAGGGATCTTTTTTTCCTGCAGCTAATAAGAAAAGAAAGCTCTCATAATAATCTCATACAGAGAGTTTTGTCTTTGTTTGCCTAAAAAAAGAAGAAGAACGAAATATATTTCACAGGGGAATTTACTCCAAATGCATAACATATGAATTCAGTTAATGTAAAACTACTAGTAGTCCAAATCATCTAAATTTGAGGAAAGTTGGACACAAAAAAATTAATTTGTCAAAAAGAATGCTTAAATCATAGTACAGTCATGTTGAATAGGAAGACAACAACAATCCAAAGTAGGACAACGACATAAAACAAAATTAATACAAAGAGAATGCAACGTCTTTTCACTTTTCTAGCATAATGGAAGAACAGGTGACTTACCCCTTTGAGAACGCAGGGAAAATGATATCACCCTTTAAGGGCCTCAATAGTATGTTATCAACAAGTCGAGGAGATGATATCTTTTCATTAAAAAAAAAATAATGTGGTCAAATTCTCCTTATATTTTGTTTAGATCACTGTCCTATGGAGTATTGCGAAATCATTTAATTTCATTTCATTCCATTTAATTCCGTTTATTTCATTTCCAACAAATATAATCATAACATATTATGAATACACATAACACAACAATGTAATGAAACAGACAAACTGTGCACAGAGATACAATGTTGTAAATTTCATGACGAATACCGAACAGCCGAAAGAAAGTTATAGGAAACGGAGGGGACTGCTGAAAAGACGGGCTTGTAGTTTACAGTTCCCTCATAGAAAATATCTAATTACAACAAACACATAAACAAACACGAGACAGCTCTCTTGTGAAAGAAAAAAGAGGGAAAGAAAATAAATCACGGACTGTGGTAGTCTTCTTATCCAGTCATGGCTGCACCAAAAGTTTGGGAATTCAAGCTTATGTTGTCCGACTTTCCGCAAACTTTACTGACGCATTCCTTAACACTAAAATATTCATCCAATCCACCCATACGTTCTATACTCAGCAGACTACGTGAGCTGTTTTTAATCAAAAAGTGGATTTGAATGTATGGGACATCAAGAGTTATGAGACTTAGGTAAGATGATATAATGTAGATTAATAATCTTAAAGGTCCTGTTTACCTGTGGAGCAGTGCTTTAAAAATGTGCAAGATATCACATGTTATGCATATGTGTAGATCAGTTGTATTACAAAACATCCTACTATATATAAATGTTGCGATAAAGCCAAAAATAGAAGAAGATGTCACTGCTTTTCTCAATAAACCATAACTGCAGACGGTTTTCACATAGTCTGGAAACATTTTTATTATAACTATTGTTCACATTTTGTATATTTTACTTAATACTGATTCAAATTTTTACATTAGTTGTTTCAATCCCTAACTCATATTTTAGAATGCTGGGTTTTCGCTTCATCAAATGGTAAATCATGCCTTTAAACACATTCTTTGTTGAAAAAAAAAATGTACTTGAGGAAACAATGACTGCTGCAGTATAATTTCAGTGTGAAATAACTTGCAAATAACTTTCACGAGAGGGAAAGAATTCGGCAATACTGTCAGTCATTTACTCCATAAAGTACTTTAGAATCGATTAGAAATATTGATTGTTAGATTCCATGCCCACTGTTTAAACTCTTACACCTCCCCATATTTTTTTTTCTTAAGGACACATCCCCGGCCTGTCATTACCCTCACCCCATGGGCCCTAGTGAAGAGCTCTCATATTCGTTGATAGCGCCATCTTGTGGTCAGGCCTGCCATTCCAACCTATCTGAGTGGTTAAAAGCGCGAATTCGCGGCATTTTACGCAGACATTAGCTATAACATGCCGCTTCTCAGGATTTCCTTAAATGTTCCCGCTCTCAGTCCGTGAATCCATTAAAAAGAAATCATATATCTAGATGTGACAACCAGGTACTTTATCAGACATGCAAGTAAACGAACATTCATGGATCGACAGGTCAGAATGCACTTCAGCGGGAATCAATTCTCGCCTCAGTTGCTCATGTTGTATTTCCTGGATGTGCTACAGTACCATTCAAAGGTATCTCAGAAAAGACATTTTCCTTCACATTAGAAACATCACTTTTATTTTGCTCTTAACATGTCATGTGCAGACTTTGGATCTCTTCAAGAGCATCGATATTCCTCTCCCCCTCTCTCTCTCCTTATATATATGTATATATATATATATATATATATATATATATATATATATATATATATATATTTGTATATATATACAGTATATGTATATATATATATATATATATATATATATATATATATGTATATATAATTGATATATATGATGTGACTATTGATCGATGAATACAAATGTATGTGAAAGTATGGTACATGCTCATAATTACTTTATTAAGAAGACACACAGCCTCAGACAATTTGTGCCTATTTAATGTTTTCAAGTATATTGTATAATATCCTATCCTTGCATACCTACAGAATGTATCCCTAAATTAACAATAATTATTTGATCATTTATTACTACAGCAGACATGGAAGCAAAAAAAAAAAAAGAGTGAATGAAGGTATCGTGAAATTGAATAGGAGATGAGTAACAGCCATGGCAAGTTCGTAAGTTTCATATACGTTTTCCAGGAAATGATACTGAATACAGCCTCATTAGATATGCAGATTACATCAGATGAAGATGCAATTGCCTCACACGTATCACTTAATCGTATGCACACAAATATTTTGTCCTAAAACCTGCTCATATCATTCCCTTGTCAAAGAATTTTAATTATCTAGCTAATTAAAAACAAACATAATAAATGATAAAGAATGTAAACTGAAAACGTTGTAGGTGTTGAATATAACCAAAATGGTGATTGTTTGATACTTCTATGCATTAATATATTAATTGGAATGTTGTGTCATATCATCTGCTGGTCTAATTTGCATATTTTTTTTTTTCTAAATAGATATCAATGTTTCTCAGAAACGTTCTTGCTATCTTCCACAAGTATGTGTTTTCCCGATGTCAACGGAAACCAGAAAATCGAAGTACCAAAGAGCATCTTTTCCGTTCAAAAGTAACGAGGCATGAGAGCAGTAAAACTGACTAAAAACACACGTATTATACTTCAGGAAAAATCAAACAAGCCTATAATGTATGTACTGTATGAACACTTGTTGCTTCATGAAATGTCAACAAATGAACACGCAAAATATTTTCCACGAAGGCAATGGCTCATGCCAGAAATGCAAGCATACATTATCTTCACCTAAAATTTGAATAAAAATAATCTTCAAAGTTCAAAGGGATGGTATAGTTTTGGTTGAGATGGGGGCTTCAGGTTTTCAACTTTTTTGTGAGATAATGAGAAATCTCTTAAAATATGAAAGAGCAGTTCTAACAGGGATTCAAACTTTATTTGATGAAAATTAGTTTTGAAATGGCTGAGATATCCAAAACAAAGGGATACTAATAAAAGGTTTGACCACTTTTTATTGGAATCGCTGTGTTTTACTTTGTTTTTTGATATCTCAGCCATTTCAAAACCGATTTTCATCAAATAAACTTTGAATTCCTCTGAGCAAAGTGGTTTCTTAGTATAAAAAAATGATAAAAGCTCAATCCTTATCTCAACCAATATTGTACCATCCCTTTAAGGCATCAAAGCATTGTTAAACCCTTGACTCGCAAACTGGTAAATCACTCTAATTTTCCCAACAAATAAATAAAAATGAAAAACAATTTATTTTTTTTAACAGGAAATGATGTGAACTATAAAGTTCACAGGAAACGTGATCGGAAATAATATATCTAGAAACCATTTATCAATTTGTTATGGATTTGTTTTACAGGTTTCGGGGATGAGGACACAACTGGCTCAGAAGCTGGACAGATAGCAAGACCGATGACTACACAACTTTGATATCACTCAAACACACAAATTGAATATAATGTCTTCGCATTCTACAATCATCGTAATATGTGATATTGTTCTACTTTTTATTACATCTCTTTTATTTTCTCTCTTTCTCTTTGTCTGCTCATCTTATTCTTTGCCTATCAATCTACCTCTCTCTTCTCTCTCTCTCTCTCCCCCTCTCTCTCTCTCTCTCTCATATTTTCTTATTCGTGCTACCTGCTTGCAGCCACGCAAGGGTGCAATTTTAATAGTAAGAACATTTTCTTGACGGACATCTCCAGGATCACTGAATTCACTTTTGCAGGGGTCGTTTCCCGTTCAAGCAGAAATGAATAAAAGTCAAGTACATTGCATTTTTTTTGGATAATGCATATCAAAAAAATATATATACATATATATATATATATATATATATATATATATGTATGTATATTATATATATATGCTTCCTATTTATCTCTTTCTTCTCTTTCCCTCTCTCTCTCTCTCTCTCTCCCTCTCTCTCTCTCTCTCTCGGTTTCTCTGTTATGTCATTTTCACTGTGAATTTTATTTTTTTTTTGGTATTTTTGCTTTTATTGAAACCAAAATGCTGCATATAAAAGATCACATCAAAGCATTTCTACTCTACCAACACAATACAATCTAGAATCACTATGAACTTGATGCAAACGATTTACAATCTGACACAACAGACGGCATTACCAGTACGTTTCATACATAATGTGCAAAGCTATCCGTTTTCACATAGCTCATAGTAAACATCAACTGTTTTGAAAATTCATTACATCTAAGCAGGATAGTGTAATGATACATGTAAAAGATTTGTAGGCCAATTCCATGTTACGATTTTATAATTCCGTGTAATTCATTCTTGTGATAAACTAGGGTTGTTGTACATGTATTTGAGAATGTTGCGATGAGCTAGAAATCATGTTAAGATGAAATGTTGCTATTCTAATACTCTTGTTCCTCTGTATCTTTTGATGAGTGTCTTTCGAGATGGTGTAATCGAGAAAAGGAGAGATCTAAAGAGGAGAAAAATGGCGAGGCGATGGTCCCCGGCCCCGGCAGCTAGAGGGGTCATGATTCCGGGACATGTTGTCCGCGGTCACGTACGGTGACTTAACGATGATATACGACAGTCATCCCCGTCTTCATTTAGATTATATCGGCGGGCATTTAACATTATTCCGCAGGAAATGAGTGAAATATGGCCGCCATACACAGCGACCGGGTGACACTTGGAATTCCTCCCCCGGCGGCGAACATTCGACAGCTGCCGCGTGCTGTGGACAGTCGGGGATTGAGTGAACAGGGGGTGGGGGGGGGGGGGTGGAGGAGAACGGATGGGAGAATAGAGAAAGTATAAAATGGCAAAGAGCGCCATAGAGTTCGAGGAGAGAAGAGGATGGATTTGAGGGCGACGAGGAGGAGGAGGAGGACGAAGTGGAGGGGAGAGACAGAAGAACAAAGGTATAGGGTGACTGACAACGAGAGATGAGCTAAAAGAAAGAGAAGAGAGAAGCGTCAAAAATGCATGAAGAATGAAAACTTTGAAATTTGGTAAAGAGAAAGAGAAGATTAAAATAAATGAAAATTCAAGAGGAGAACAAGCGAAGGAGGGCAAGGAACTTTGAAAGACAAGAAAAAAAAAGAAGGAAGAGCAAAAGGTATGATGCCCGACAACAAGAAATGACTTAAAGGAAAAGGCTGAGAGACGGGTGAAAAGTTCATGAAAAATGAATGAATGAATTATCATGATTATCTTTGAAAACATCGAGGAAAATGAATCGGAGATAGAGGGACAGAAGAGATAAACAGGTGAAAGAGATGAATAATCAAAGAAAATCAAGGGACCATGAAAGACAAGAAAAGGAGAAGGATTAAAAAATACAATAAAAATATGGGAATCAGTACGAATCAAAGAAAGAGAGGCATACAGTGTGCCTGAACACTTGAAACAAACAGACTCAGTAGATAAATTCAAATCCATGTTAAAAAAGTATTTGTCTATTGAGTAGTATTATGACTGTGTCTCATGTCTTATACCGTTTCTGAAACGGTACCTTCTTCTTCTTTCTCTCTTTTCTTTCCTCTTCTTCCCTTTCTATTGTTTTCTTTTTCCCATAGCGCTTAGAGACATTTTATGTAATAACGCGCTATATAAATGTTGTGAATTATTAATCATTATTATTATTATACAAGGGAATGACTGTTCGGGAGTACTTGAATAGGACATAATAGAATTGGTCTATTGCAAATGATGACAAGCTAGCACGAGAGGAGAAGAACAAGGTAGAAGTTGGATAATACAAAGGTAAAACATTAGTACAGTCTTCACTTTGCATGCATGATGTACTTAAAGTAGTCCGACGCCAACATACGGTCATTATCTCGACTTTGTAGATGAGAGATGATTTCATTCTATTATAGCAAATTTTGCTGTTAAAAATGATGTGAATAACTTCTCCCTCAAATGCTTATGCTCGAATTCTATTAAATCCTCCTTCCTAATTAACATTCTAATTTCATTTTCACATTATACTGAAATAAAGATGTATTAACGTAACACTGCAATATCATTGAACAATTCTACCTAATATTCCATTAAAATGAATAGAGTAAAGGGTAGTCAGTGACATACTACTGTCGGAGTACCAATGATAGTGATAAAGGAAACATAATTAATCCCTTATCAAAACATTATATCACTGGCAAGAATACAAACACGTCGTGAAAAAGAAAGGAAAACTAAATGACGCTTTGATCTACCCTTCCTATCACTGTCTATTCAAAATGATATGAATGACTACATCTACAAAAACTCAAGAGACAAGAATCGCAGGAGCGTCCTAACCATGACATGTGACAGTCGGTAAATGATGAACTCCATGCTCAAAAGAAGATAAATGTCACTTGCAATCAAGTAGAACGACTCCTTTGCCAAACGTATTTCTTTAACGCCTTCGTTGTTGGAAAGAATACCGTGTCATAAAGCAGGAGAGATCCAAGAAATTCGCACACTTGGTAGGATGCTTTGGGTGGAAAAAGTCCGATTTTTATGACGAACATCGCCATTACTGTATGTAAACTGGAGTGCTTAGTGACATCAATGCCCCACAGTATCTGTTTGACTTGAATGAGTGTTGATTTTATTTTTGTTTAGGAATTTGCGATGACGGGTTAGTGTTGAAAATTAATTATCTTCCGTCGCCTTTATTGCAATGTGACTTTTGCAGATGGGTTAAAGGGCTGTAGTCGCGAGGAAAGATTGAAAAATCTAAAGGACGTCTACATCATCTTTAGTTTCGTATTTCACAGTTCATTTTCAAGAGCATGTTTAGCTTTATTTTTTTTCCTTTGGACGGCGACTGCACCCCATTGAAACAGCCATGTTATGCCACCCTACAGTGATAGTTCCACTAGCGAGGCAGTGAACCCCATGCTGTGGGGTGTGTGCGCGCTGAATAGGCCAAAAGAAATCTTGCGCTGACGCAAACGCAAGGCGGCGCGCCGTGCGTCGGGATAAGCACTCCCCCAAACCATGACCGTTTTGCGCAGCGGTGGTGGTTGTCGACATCACGAAGTGCCTCGTCAAACCTCCCCCACTCACACACCAGACGCAAGAGGAATGAATCATACTACGGCGCGCGTTCCGCTCCGCTCTCAGCGGAACTCGCTTTGACAGAAGTCACACCATCGCATCTCACTGATTGTGTCGTCTGCTCCGCGCTTTTGACATCCGGGTTTTGGTTTGACTTGCATTCTTTTCAGGACCAAAGAGCTAGAGAGGACCCAGAGACATAATTTGTTGCCTCGAAAAGCTGATCCCTCGTCAAAGGCGCTGGCAGTTGAATAAGTGAGTACTTCGTGTCCCCTTTTTTGCACATTACTGTACATAAAAAACGACATTATTTTATTCGTTATTTGTACATTCCGGCGAGGCTCTTCAAAATTGTGTCAAAAAGTTGATTACGACGAATGCTTTTCTTTCTTGTGTTTTTGCATGAAAACGAACTGCGTAACAATGATGTCTCGCTTTCTTTTGTAAGTAATCGTGGTATCGTTATATTATGACTATGTCCGTTTCATTTACGTTGTTGTCACACACTTTAGAAATGATTTTGTCCTATAATCTTGTTGTCATGTAGACACTGGTCTAAAGAAGGCATGTATGGTTAGCATATAGACGAATGTTCAAGAAATGATCGACTTTCTTTCAAATGAAACAAAAACACCCCTCACTTCCAGATCATGTTTGTTCAATTGCTTCTTTATTATGTTCTCCGTGTTATAAGATACTAGTTTTCCGTGATGCGAACACACATAATACACGCAAACATTTTATTCTTGATAGGTCAAACTCATATTCCTTAAATAATGAGGTCTCAGCTTTTGTTGAGGTATTCTCGAATGTCTCAATAATGACTTTCAGATTCTCGGTATCCGTCTTCTGATATCATTCTTCTTATGTTGTTCTGTGTTTTCAAAAACAGCTGACAGCGTGTCCTACACTTGAAGGAGATCAAGTATCCGGAACTGTGTGACATCTTACAATCGAACGGACGAACGATCTAATTCCAGCCCCGACGTCGCCTTTTGCTTCGTCGTGATAAGGCTGGAGTTCATAAGCCTCTTTTGTGATTTTTCGTTCTCCCAGCCAACGAAAGGGATTATAACGTATCATCTGCAGCGAACATACCGCAATTGAACCAGGAGCCATAATGGGTGTCAAATATACGTCAATGGAGGATTGTGAGAACAGCGTAAATAGACTCGGTAAGTCGAAACGATTCGCCGCCGGCGTATTTATCGTCGATTATTGTCGATTTACTGTCTCAAAAAAATGATGTGCCTATTTTGTACGTTGATGTGTTGGTATGTTGATGTGGGTATATCTTCTTTGCGTGGGAATTCATGCTTAGTTCATGTATGAGAATGTGTATGTGCATGTTCATGTAATCAACTCTCATGTGTACTAAATGAGGCTTCAGCGTCACGCAAGGAAAGGTTAATATTGCTGGTAAAAGTCCTTTGATTTTTAACTTGTGTCCGACATCCGTCTACATTCCTTAAAGGACCTTGCGCTCATCTTATTCATTAAAGTCAAGATGTGTGTGAAAAGCGTTTCTGCGCAGACAAAGGGAGACGGAGAGAGAAAAAAAAGAAAGAGAAAGAGTCAAAGAGATATGTTGTTTATAGTCTCTTTCTTCATGTATAATGAACTATTCGACAGAATTTTATTCTATAGTTGCCTGTTTATATACCTGTACCTCATAAGAACATATTTTGCAGGAGTAAGGGTTTCCGTATAAGTTGTTGTAGGGAAAACAGCTCCAGTACATTCTACTATTTATCAGAGCAGTAAATGATGTCTACATCACACAGGAAACGAAAGAGAAAAATCATGAATTATTTCTGTTGAAATGTCGGGCTGAATGGCACGCTTTCGTCCAAGCACGTTGTATAGGATGTGCTAAACGGAATACGCGTTATGATTGCTTGCTGATCGAAGGCGCGAAAATGCAAGCGCATGACATGATATGCCGCATTACTCCATTCCCAATTTTGTCCGCATCAGGAATACGTTGTCATGGTGATTTACAAGGAGGTTACTACCCGATCAGCTCAAGATGTGCATGGCTGAATATATGACTGGCTGATGTTCAGTCATCTTTTTGGACCCTGCATTTACTACTCCGGTTTTATTCCAGGCTTTATTTTTGGTATATTTTTGTATACGTTGTACTCGTTATAATCACATCCAGTTTGTCTGGTATGGATAGTAGAGATAAGAAAAATTAGATTGGCATAAGTACTAGCGAAACATTAAACATACAATATGTATTTTGATTTATATTTTTGCTAATCTAACTGAACAACAGCACATCACACCTCAACAATGTTGAAAGAGAGAAACAGCCATTGCTTGAAATGTATTGCAGTATGAATTTGACGTTACGTTTTGTATCGATGATGATCGCTACTCAAAGGAGAAATCATACCACGTGACTTGTGATACTGATGAAGTAAAAGATCCAATACGAATTACCAGTGGACATGGTATATTCACAGATAAACAGCAGTTGTAATGCATGAATTGCAAACACATTTTCACATCTTTGTGCGGAGGGAAACAAACCTACCACGGGGACGGCAATCTATACCCACCTTGCGCTTCTCAAGCTAAAACAGGAAAGTGATATTTGGCAAACAATCTTCACATCTCGGCTTAAGGAGGGCATCGCCGATTAGGAAACCGAATCACATCTTTTTTTGTGATAGAACAGAATGAGCAATCGCGGCAACCTTGCCTCGGAGATGGTTGCCATGGAAACTGGAGGACACGAGAAGATTCTTTTTTTTTATCTCTCTTTCTCTCTCTGACATTCATGAGAAATTTGACCGTCATAGACATCTCTGTTATGATTGATGATATAACCCCACGACTCTGCTTCAGGCAATATCGGGGTGTTTCCAATTCACCGTTTGTACGTCGGTTCTGCGTTATCCCTCACTTACGTCCCTTTACTCTTCGGGCATTAAGTAGACAACCAATCCAATCGTTGCGGAGTGACTGATACCCCCAAATTATGACGAGCAATCATCACATGGCTTCAGGTGAAGTTTAGAACCCTGGCTTATTTGAAACCTTGCCCATCGCAAAGTATCGGGATTATTGGTTCACCTTTGGCGGGCAGCGCCTGTCTAATGCTAGAGCGTAATTTCTCTTATACATATAGGCACGGCTATAGTCGCGGAATTTGTTTCTCGCGCCACAGTGTACGGATTTTCATCCATATGAAAATGTGTTTCAATAACTGACACTGATTGTCTTCCAAGGTCTCGTAAATTGATTTGATTCTATTTGCAGGCAGTGAGAGAGGTAAAATTATTAATTGAATACCTTCACCTGAAGCATGGTCGTGATTACGTATTCACAGTGCTGGGATATTACTAGGACATAATATGAAACCATCAGGCTATTTGTTTTTGTGGGGGGGGGGGGGGTTCGCCTGTAATGTGACACAATAAAAACCTCTTGCATGGGGGAAGTGTGTTGTACTTGACTATAATCATACCTAATTTATTGTATACTGACGATGAACACGTTAAGTTGCAAATCTACTCTCTTACATTCTGTTTCATTCATAGAGTTTCATTTGATGAGTCTCATTCGGCAAATCTTCAATGAGAATTTCTAATGAAAATAGACCGTAGGATGTGCGTCCGCCATGCTGCGCCAGTCAATATTTGAACACGCGCCGGTCCATCATGTCAAAAGAAGGGCTAAGTGAATGCCGCCCCGGCAGCCGGCTAATGCAGTCGCCCACTGGTCGTCCACCCGTCCCCTCCTCTCCGCTGACTGATCTATCTGCGAGTTCTCAGCTATCCGCCCGTCGTCGGCGACTTTAATTGAACTGCACTTGCTTCGTTATTTTTCCTGTCTTACATTCTTACGAGTACGAGACATAGGCCCTATAGGAGTTACGAAGGGGTCGGAAAAGCGGGCGTGGATAGACACCCTATATACAGAACCCATGGTAAAATAATTACACGGTGGTCATGTTGTCGTTGTACATGTACTGTATTTTCTAGCTACCAGAGAACCGTGTCCGATCCTAATATCGAAAACCGTCGAAAAATCCCAACGACACTTGTCCCAAGTATTGATATGCCGAATAATTAATGGGGTGTATACATGCAGTGTAAACGCACACACACACACACACACGCACATCTGCGATATATTATTAGTATATAATATCATGTACTGGTATGTCGGAGTAATATTATACTCTAGCTTACTTCCTAACAAACAAGCTCTCCATATGTATCCTGACTCATTTAGCATTCAAGTTTCGAAATAGTCGTAATACCCAAACACAAAGTGCGCAGTGACAATAATCCCAGTATGCATAATGATTATGCTTTTTACGATGTCATTGTTGTAATACCGCTGTATCACCTACCTTTGACCCATAAGAATGCCCCTATCAAAATGAAGTAAAGACAGTCCGCTTGTAATCGGTATGTCCATGAATTAAGCGTGTTCACTCCTCGGAGAAAGTTTTACAATGACAAATCCTTCAATTGGTCACTTTAATACGTCGTGACGCACCATTACCCTTCCCACCACCACTGTGTCACCTTGTCACACAGGTTTCCATTTAGGACAAGTTTTCTAAAGCGGACGCTTGCTCTTTAGACTTCACCATCGTAATAAACGCTGACATTCCATTTTTGGCATGGTACTTTCATGTACTCTTCATGGCAGACGTTATTGTCAGGTGCACTTCACCACTATTTTCACTCTCGCTGATCAGCTGTACATCCAAACAAATTGTGTTCCATGTCAACGACTGCTATGTGGGTCGGTACAGCCATCAAATCTGTGTCGGTATTTGGCGGAGGTGTGCAAAAGCGTTTTATAGAAAAAAAAAAAAGGAAAGACCGCGAAGGGTCCTTGCGCTTATTGCTTTGGGCGGTTGAGCTCAAGTTGTATTTATGCGGATGAAATCCTCACCACATGGTTGCGTTTATGGTATATCGCCCTTAATGTGGGCGCCAAAATATTGCGTTTTTCTTTTTCTGAGACGAGCGGGGAGGAATGGTTCTCCCCCTGTTTTAAAGAGATGCGGAAATTGCTCGCGAGTAACCGCAGATATCCTGACGAGTGGTTCTTGGTTATAATAGGTATTGTCTCCTCTTTCGGTAAATCAGGAAGGATTAATAAGAATGTGGATTTTACTCACGCTTGTTTAGGCGACGTGTTTGAAATATCGGTGGCATGTTGTGCATTTATGATCCTCACAGAATAGCTGTATTGGAAACATAATGCATATTTTCCATCATGTCTGAGATATGGATAAAAACAACACTACACCCTGAGTCATATATGATGCGATATCTCTTCAATCACATGATTTTTTTTTTACAATTTAACACGCGAGGTGAATGTAAAGTTCAATTCTTACACCATATTTATTTCGACACGAATGAAAAATAATAAATTCAGACGATCGAAATGATAAGGATTTCATCAAATTGAGACCTAGAAAAAAAGGGATGTTATGACATTATGAATTTCTTATTCTGTTTTTGTTCGTAAAAGTATTGAATACCACAAGACAAGCAAATTGTGGGTAAGGTGGAGATGTTATAACTTTACGCGTCTTCAGTGATAGACCTGTGCATAGATTTTCATTCAGTATCCTTTCGTTCTTGTTTTTGAAATGATATCAATGAAAATATGTTGCAGTCTTCGTGTCAAACTGTTGCAGTCTTGTAATAACGAATAAGCTTAAAAAACAAAAACAGCAACAACAATGTTAGCATTGTCAAGTAATGACATCCTCATACTTCCTATTTCCGCGTGTGGTGTAACACTTCATTATTAATAAAGATATGTTTCTATCAAACATTAATGACGTTTCATAAGGCAGTAAAAATTACAATGTAGTGAAATATATGCTCTATAGCAACAACAACAAAAAGAAGCTAAATATAAGATGCACATAGATGTACTCCTACACACTCGTCATAATATATACAAAGTTCAAAATTAAAGGTTTACAGAAACAGACTTTATGACAAACTTTGAGAACTTTACATATCCGTCATCTGTATCAGTTCGTCTTTAATGGCATCGACAAGAAAGAATTGCGTATGGATTCTTCCCACTTCCATATTTAAAGAGTCTTATATCATCTGAGTATGGCCCCACGTCATAAATCGATGATCATTCTGGACAGCAAAACAACGATATTTATAACCCGAGAAAAAGGATTTTTCTGGAAATTATGCCGTCTAGAGGCAAAGAAAACAAGGTGATTAATGCCCTTAGAGTTTTCACTTGGCGGGCAGGTTTATCTACAAGGCAATATTAACACCTCGGAACGGACGCCCCCAACGGATGGCAGGAACGATTCATCACCGCGGAATAACAACTCCAAGCAAGTCATTGGTCATTACTATGAAAGACGACCCCCCACGGACTGAACAGCTACAACTTTATCCAACACTTATCAGCATGCTTTCGAGGCGAACACAAAACTACGAACAAACATTTTGTCCAGAAGTAAAGGAATGCATGCACTTGCAAGCGATGAATACTTTAGACGGGTTAAAACAAAGTATTCCTCTGACGTTTTGACTGTTCAAAGACTCCGGGAGTGGAGTTATACTCAAACCACTCGGCGATATTTTATGAGAATGGAATTACCGAGAATTTCAGACGGGTGACCCCATATATTTGTCACCTTTTTATAATGCCTTAACCGGTCTAAAGAGACAAACCTGAATAGTAGCACCAGAAAAATGAAAAGTTTAAAAAAAAATCAAAAATTTTGGAAATTGCTCTCTCTCGATGCTTGTTTACGACCCAAAACGAATCAAAATTGCCCACCAGTTGATGGCTTGTGGGTTGTCTCGTGAACCCGGATATTACTAAAAACTTGGTAGATTTATACAGTGATCGAGGCTTTCTCAGAAATGTGTCTCACGAGCGTGACTCCACAAGAGAACAAAACAATCAAAATTAATTCTTACCAGGCAGGCAGTTATGACACTGCATAATAAAATATGATAATAAAACACAGAAGATACGAAACAAAAGACGTCATAAGGCATTTTAATGGCTTCCAAAAATCAGACTTCAGTAGAAACAAAGAATGTAATTGCTTTGCGACGTGAGAGGAGACGAAAATGCACCTGACATACAGCTCCTACAATCAATCGCTCTCTGTCGAGGTAACCGCCCCCTTAGACAAGGGAAAAACAACAACAACAACAACAACAACAACAACAACAAACGGTCATACCAAACTATAACCACCTGTTGATTACACCTGTTTCATCAGAAAGGGGTGCAAAAGAGTGAGAGGGGTTAAAGGGGTGAAAAAATATTTTCTTTGATTAAGGAAACGGACGAAAGGGCTTCTACGAACCACTGTTGACTCATCCGATTCATAATCTTAATGAAGCTTGTGCCATATAACCTGAGATATAACGAGCATATTTAGCGTGCCGCATTTTTATGTTCTTGGGGTGATGATCTTCGGGGGTGATGATCTTTCCCGGAGTGACCGCAGATGCTCCGTACCATGCAGCCGGGGTCATCTGGGCAATTACAATTTTGCATAACCCGTGGATGGCCTTTCTGATTGCTTTTGTATCTTTGGAGGATCTCTTTTAAGGGGCTTCTGCTGATACAACAGCTGCTTTGTCACCGCCTTTATTCGCCGAAGTAGATGAACCTGCTCGGGGAATTTTGACATGAGCCATCCAAAACGAAAACAAACTAACAAACAAACAAACAAACAATGAATAAGTTTTTCCTATGCCTGTCGGTGTTGTTTCGAGGAATAAAGGGCAATTATTAAATCGGGATTATTCGATAGGGAAAATTCTGCCTAGTACGAAACTATTGAAAGACACACTTCGTATACGTGGTGTTGGAATATCTAGGATTTAGTATCCATGAATAATATCACTCCAGTTGCTCTATTACACTTTACAGTTTCATCCAATACCACTATGCGAAACACCACGCGTGAAGGAAATAGAAGGCATTTATGTTCGTATGATTTTTGGTCTTTCCCCCCCCCCCCCCCCCCCCCCTCGATGTGTTGGTGCCTGATCTGTCTGCGTTTGTGCGACCATTTATGTACAGAACAAAACAAGGTATTGACTTAGCAATGATAATAGCCCTTTCAGGGGCCCGTTTCATAAAACTTGTCATCAGTGACAAGTTGTCATAGATGTGACAAGCTACTGAAATCCTTGCATCTGATTGGCTGAGAGCAAATTTGTCATAGAAATGTGGCAGTTGTCACTGATGACAAGTTTTATGAAACGGGCCCCTGGCAGGTGTCCTTATGCTATTATCAGTGCGCGGAGTAATCAACATCAAGCCAGGCTTCACATTATGTACAGGTATACAAGTACATGATATCAAACATTGCTATAATAAAAAATGATAGATAGATAGATAGATAGATAGATAGATAGATAGATAGATAGATAGATAGATACATACATACATACATACATACATACATAGATACATAGATAGACAGAAAGACAGATAGATTGATAGATAGATAGACAGAAAGAAAGACGGACAGATAGATAGATAGATAGAGAGAGAGAGAGAGAGAGAGAGATAGTAGACGCAAGAGAGAAAGAAAGATAATACCACGAGATAATATGTCGTCGAGGTATTTATCAAACAGATACAATTAACTAAAATCGGCGTCGCTGTTGAAATTTAATGTTTTCATTCTTGTTCCATCTCTCTTCGTATTGCTTTCGCTTCGATAGGATGTATACCGGAGAGAAAGTGAAGAGACATAGAGGCATACTGGGGGGGGGGGGGGGAGAGACATAGAGAGATTTATATCATTTTGTTCACTCAAAATCGTTAACCTGAACTTGATAACGATTCAAAGGCGGTTTTTGCAACATGTTTGTATGTTACGTGCAATGCAATATTCACGACCAGCTTCTCACGTGTAGTAGGCCTATACTGTATTATGCGTCGGTCTCTGAATCATCATGGCTTAAGCTTCATACAGGCTTGTGTGATAATGCCAGCCGTTTATGTCATATATAAAGTGCCATCTTTATTCATGAAGATTTCGTCCTAAAGGACATACATACCAACTTCAACAACACTGCAGTACATTCCGATATTAAACCACTATACTTCCCCCACCCCCTCCTCGTCTCCCTCTCTTTTCGCCATGTTAGCGACATGCTCAACTGTTACAATACCCTTCCCCTCAAGGCTCGCACGTACTGTCTGACAAAAGACGTGTTATTCATCGCAAACGACTGAGAGGCGGGTATATAGCTTGGATAGTTCAAGGAAAGGATGCTTTGTGCATTGTGGAGCTTCCATCACTAAGGAATACCTGTACTATTGTGTTTGTAGGCATACCTGTTGTGACATTTTCTGTAGATTTTTTTTTCTAATTCAGATTCTCTGCACCACATAGATACCAGTGAACTATCGTCGCGAGTGACTATTCTTTAGTTTCTCTTGACCTGGCTACAATACTCTGCCGCTATAAAGCGACACCCTATTGGATTCACTCCTCTCATGGCAGTTGAGGAAACTAAAGACGTTTATTGACCTCATGCACAGGCGTTGCCGCTTGGCTGCAAAAAGTGCATTTGGTAGCAGCCAGCGGTAATGTGATCATACGAGTTCAGCTCACGTAGGTATCATGATACACACACAGACAAACTCATAAATCAAAAAAAAAAAAATCTACAGACACATACACACATACACATACGCACATACAAACTCATTCCACCCTTTTCTGCTAGTACTTTGGTTGTCTAGCATTTCCTTGTTTTGCCCTATTTTTCTTTTGCTTCCCTTTGTTCTGCTGTCACGTGTTGGGACGTGACATCTATGTAAACCAGTGCATGATTGCATCCTACACATCCCCTTGGCGCCAAAATGCCATTGATGCGCAAACGATGGTACGTCACAATTATCGAATAAGGCTGCGTCCTACTTGATGTCATGAGCTAATTCGCGACCGAAATATAACCATTGATTGTTTTCTTCCACTATACTCTCTCTCTCTCTGTTGCTGTTCCTTTTTCATTTTGGTCGTCGTTTTGAGATCATCGACCTGTGAAATGGCTCACCACCCTGTCCCAGGGAGGGCATTGATTTTAAAGAGAGAGATAGAAAAAAAAATAGCATCTACCTTGCACGTGGCGGGTAAGACAGCTGAAGGAATACAGGAGCGCACCATTGATCTGTTTCTACATCGGCGATATTATCACCTTCGAAGACCTCTTTTATCTACTTACAGAAAAAAGAGACAGCATGAGAAAGAGAGATAGATAGAAGTAGAGATAGAGATACGAATAGAAATAGAGATAGAGAGGGAGAGGGAGAGATAGAGACAGAGATAGAGATAGAGGTGGAGACAGGGATAGATATAGAGATAGAGATAGAAATAGAGATAGAGATAGAGACAGAGATAGAGATAGAGATAGAGAGAGATAGAGAGAGAGAGAGAGAGAGATAGAGATAGATAGAGAGATAGAGATAGAGATAGAGATAGAGATAGAGATAGAGATAGAGATAGAGATAGAAATAGAGATAGAGATAGAGATAGAGACAGAGATAGAGATAGAGATAGAGATAGAGACAGAGACAGAGACAGAGATAGAAATAGAGATAGAGATAGAGACAGAGACTGAGATAGGGATAGAGAGAGAGATAGAGACAGAGATAGAGAGAGAGATAGAGACAGAGACAGAGATAGAGACAGAGATAGAGACAGAGACAGATATAGAGATAGAGATAGAGATAGAGACACAGACACAGACACAGACACAGACACAGACACAGACACAGACAGAGACAGAGACAGAGATAGAGATAGAGATAGAGATGAAATAGAGATGGGAATAGAGATAGAGATAGAGAGGGATATAGAGAGATATAGAGAAACTAAAATGAGACAGATATGTCGCTCCATTTACTCTTCAATCGCTCCAACCATTTTTCCCCCTCAAACCTTTCTTTGGGTAGTGTCAGTAATGAGCCAAATTTTGTTGTTTCAGAATGAATATACAGGTGGTAGATCATTCGCGTTACGTGTTATGTTAGATAGGCGAGTGAACTTGCGGAATGCCAGATTTGGCTTGAAGTAACGAAGGAAAAGTTAAGAGATATACATCAGCCGTGCATTTCATTTTCTCTTCAATCTTCTAAAAATAGATAATCTCTGTTTTCAATTTCTTTCTCTCTCTCTCTCACTCTCTCTCTCTTTCTCTCTCTCTCTCTGTCTGTTTCTCTCTGTCCCGCAGCCATCTTAACTCGTATCATTAAGCACACTTTTCTCTTTTAGCGATTTTATTTTTCTTTTTGGTGGCTGGATCGATATGAATCTCCTCTCAATCGTTAGGGTCACTCCGTCTGTTTGACTTAAAAGTGCAACGACAGGTGTCTCATCTCAAATACATTGCATATAGTTGGACTAGCCTTTAGTAAGTGAGTTCACGATTAGGGGGGTTGACCCCTACACCACAGACTTTCACAAAAGGTTTTTGTCATGAATCATGAAGAGCTTTTGCTAAACGTTGTTCATGAATCATTCATTTCATTTCATTTTTATTTCATTTCCGGCCAAAGCATATAATATGACAATTTCATATAAACAAATTAAGTACAATGTAACTATTACATTTTCAAATGAACTTTAGATACACGTCATTTGTTTACATGAATCAATAAACATACTATTTGAAGAATTACATGGGCAAAATGTGACAGAATCATAAGAAAGAATAGGTCGAAGATGGAGGGGACTGCTAAAAAGCCAAGCTTGTAGAATGCAGTCCCCTCGTGAGTCGTGAAAATTATAGTACGTTGTAATAATGCAACAAGACAATTTGACATAGTCCTCGGGAAACAGAACATAAAACGAGTACGCACACAAAACGCACACACAGACAAAAACAAAGCTGCTCTCTTACATACGCGTGGAAAGAATAAATAGGAGGTTTTTTTTTCACTGTACATTCTAACAAGTGTAAAACACAATAGTAGTGGTTTAACATTCCAGATCCTCATTTGCCGGAAGATTTTATTTTTCGTTTTAAAGTCAATGGCAAATGAACAAATATTCTCATTTGACTCGTGCACATTGCACATGCGCCAATCACATCTGCGAACTCCATTATCATGCATTAAGCAAGCTTGCAAGCACACGCGCGATTTAAACGTCTGTTGATCGATGCGCGCACCAAGCAACCTGCCGTCCTAAAACAGATCGTTTGGCGGGATTTGTCTGTTTGGTTTCTTTGAAGTTCTGTAAAGATGTTAGATTCTTTATGAAAACAATAAATGGGAAATGATTTCATCGGATGCACTCAAATATCGGCTCGTCTTAAGCATTTACAGCTTCCATGGATTTTATATTCTGGTGACCACAATGGCATACTTTTTACTCAAAGAATCTTGATCATTATTTTGAAGATTATTTTGGAGATCGATAAGAAACACTAAAGCCAATTGAGGTGATAACTATTCAATGAAAAAACTACTTCAAGAAAATCCGCTTTCCTTTTTGAAGTTCCAATGCTTATTTCTACTGTTGAGTTTTGTCGCTTCTCTCGAGAGTAATATGAAATGACATGTCTATGAAACACTATTGCTTAAAATGAAATAGAGTGATTAGTCTTGAAAATGCTTTGAAAATACTATTTATCACAAAGAGTCAGTAAGAAATGATGTTGTCACATTCCAACGGGTACTCCCTGGGTTTATTACTCATTTACTTACATACCATGTAAGTTAAACAAAATCAATACATTTTTTGTTATTACTTTTTTACCTGGAGAATTCCCAAACGAAGAATAGTCTCATGCATGTTGAAAAAAAAAATGATTTTTCTTATACCATTATCTCGTGATTCCCCAACTAACAGTAGCCTAAAACTTATATTCCTGCGATTTCCTCGAATTTTAGGTGGACTGAGCAGTCGTAAAATGTCATGACATCAAATCGGAAACTCTATAGATATGGACATGAAAAGGAGTTGAATAGGATGTTTTGCCTCTAAGGAAGAAACATTCGGTCATATGATTTGATTTTTTTCCCGGAAATTCTGCGCTCCGAAAATAAACTCACTGCAAAGTTTACAGCCGGGCGTTCGTTCCCAGCAGGCTATCGGCTTACACGTCCTTATACACCAGTCGCGATGTCTTCTTGCACTGGATAGCTTTCTTCCTTTGGCGTCTTGACAGTCACAGAGGCTGTCTTCTGCCCTCGAGCCCCCTTGTTCACCTTGTTCACACCATCAGGGGGGATCTGGGTCAGTCCCCCGGAGTTCCGGGCGAGACGCCGAACGGTATCTCGTGACGTTGTAGGAAATGTTAAGTTTTAAGGAGTCAGCAGCAGCACCACTGAGTTATATAGACAGCTGTTAGATGGACGAAGCGAGGCAGTATATGCGTTGAATCGTTATGCACTGTCTTACTGTTTACTTGGTTCGGGTTTTTGTTGGAGTTGTTGGTGTTTATCTTATCTTATGGTGGCGCCTATTTTTGTGTGTGTTTTTGTGTGTTGATATGAGTTCTTTGATCTGCGAAAGGTTTCGATATGCTTTGTCTTCTTTTAGAGAGATGGGGGGGGGGGGGAGATCGAGCTATAAATGTGTTCCTTTGACAGCAATCCAAAATGACAATTCCTTGCGGTTCACTTCTTCCAACAAAAAGAGTTGGATAGAGACAAAACACCTAGATTACAGGCTCTAAAGAAAATAATCACTATACTCATCACACTGCTCCTGATGTATCAAGATAGAAGGAGGGGCAGTCATAATCCTCTTTCCCTGTTCCTCCTATAGGATACTTATTGAGAAAGATGGATTGACACTTTTGTTAATGATACGACGCGATATACTTTCGCTTGCAAATACCCGGCTGCGAAAAAGGCAAACTCTTTCTGGAGTACCGCCGCGAAGCTGTGTATATGTAGAGCTTTCTATATAATACTCTGCACACGTCGGTTCCGCAAAAAAACATCTTCAAGGCTGTTATCGCAAGCAGAAGAGCGCGGAGTCCTTTGAGCGAGCTCAACGATGTAGATAGGAAGCAAAATTGATATGCGGCATAGAGGATTGGAAAAAAAAACATAGACATAGATGAAGACTTGCTTAGACAAGAAAATAGATGAATAGAAATATGTATTAGAGAGACAGGGAGATAGGAGAGAGAAAGGGAGGGAGGTGGGAGAGAGGGAGAGAAGAAATGAGGGAGAGAGAGAGAGAGAAAGCGTACATAAATCGGAAGCATTTTGTTTGATGTGGTATACACCAGCAGCGAGTCGTAGGAGGCCAAAGCCGGAGCTAATGTGATCCAATCAGGTAGGCACAGAATGGCAAAGATGAATAGAGCACTCACAGACAACTTTTGTGACGTGTTGTTTTTTTTTCTTCTGCTGCTTCTTCTTCTTCTTTTGTGTCTTCTTCTTTATCTTCTTCATTCCATCGTTTCGGTCCTGAGTCCTTGAAGCACGAACGTTCTATGTCACTGTGAAAGGTGAGGTCGTTTTCTTCGTGGCGTGCAAGGTTGAAACTCGCCTATATTCCAACATCAGAGCCACGCGTTGTTCCTCGTTCGCAGGCTGCTCTTTGCTCGCTCTCACAAAACCACTATACATTAACCCCTCCAATACCGTATCCAGTCTACGTGCACACTAAGTCAATTGCGTTTTAGGAGGCTAGGACCAAGAGAGTAAAGACACAATCAATGAGGGAATAGAAAGAAGGGGAACCGGGAATGTTTGCAGAGTCAAATCTATCATTCTGTAGCGGATAATATTTTCTTCTTGGATTGGTTACCCTATTTGCGTTCAAAAGAATGTGTTTATGTTATGATTTACTCAAACAGCGGGATTAATCATTTCAGAGAATACTCTAGGGATGCGGGTTAACCAAGGTCTGGTGACTATAAGATAATAGTAATAACAGGGTCTTATTTATCCAGGGTAACCTCTTAGTGTTGCCACTGCTCTACCAGAGAGCCCTGCCATTATTATCACCCCCGCGTTGCCAGGTCCCATTTATACACCTGGGTCGAGAGGGACATGGTGGGTAAAAACATCTTGTCCAAGGACGTAAGCACCGAGCGAGAATCGAAATCGGGTCCTCCGATTGGGTTAGTCAGGAGTCTTACTCACTATGCCACAGCTTTTTAGCTAACGGTTACAATCATGTGTCAGGCGTCTATGAAGATGAATGAATTGACTCAAAGCCTTTAAACGTTCCCTTGGGGCACGATGGGATGACATTCATTGGCAGTACAGGGTACGCCTCCTGGAGGTCAAATAAAGTACAGTTCTCGAATATGAAATACTCTCCTCTGACTGCAAAGTGAAAATGCAGATCTACTAACAGGTGTAAATATTTATCACGAAATCCGGCTCTTTAACCGGTAACACTGAGGCGTTTTCCGTTCATAACGACAAAACCAAACGGATGGAAGCAAGTCTGGTTTTATCATCAAACGCAAAGCTGATGTGCTGTGTTGAAATCTGAACGTGTGCGATATGTAGGTTTTGTTTATTTTATGGACCCTTTAGAATATTCATAATCTCCGGATCTTAGTGAAATAAAAACCACTTGTAAAGGGAACCATGACAGAACTATACCTTGTATAGATTTTTTTTTTTTTTTTTGCGTAATTACAAAGAGACCCATATGAAGTTCTATATCTAAAAAGGAATAAAAACATCAGTATCCTTGATGAAAGGGAAACTAGATTTAAATAACGAACGACAATAAACGCGCCAAACAAACAAACAAACAAACAACAACAACACATGTATTCATGTTAATGTCACTCTATTCTAAATCAACCGCCAGACACACACCATCGGATTCCACAAAGAACAATCTGGAGCATGCATTTGCCTAAAGGTTGGTCTAGTCTTAGCCTTGCGTGTATGATGTCCAGTAATTTGCTAAATGGTACTGCAGTCATTAGAATCGTAACCTTTCGGTTTTGCGCGGTAATTACCACATAATCGCGGGCCCTTCAGCATTAAGCAGCCGCACACAAGTCGGGCATCTAACCTGGGGTGCGTAGGAAACCAGTCACACAACACGGCGTGCGGTATTTGTGTATGTGTGTGTGTGTGTGTCTGTACACGTGTGTACATCGTCTGCTTGTCGCTTGTTCCTTGGGAACACGTCCACATTCTCAAGTTTGCTTTTGCATCAAAAAGCACACACTCAATACAAGTGTATTACTATTCAATCACTTGGGCACACTTATCTGTACACCCACGTGCAGACACATTAAATGAACACATTTGCATGTTGTTTTTGTTTTGTCAATGATAATTTGGCGAGATGACATCGTTTTAAAATGATTATAATGGAGGTGCGGGGGATTTTTGAAGGGCATTTCTAATGCTGTCGACATTTAGGCATGCTATATCTCTCATTTGATAATGCCCTTATCAATATACAATAAGTGGTGAATCTTGGTAACATGAACTCGGATTTGTTCAATCAGTAAGCTATGCCATGGAATGCCAAAGACTGCATTACACTCTTTGATACGGGATGATTTGCCACCGAGGAATTTTCTTCCTCAGCAAGTTAGAAGGATATGTCACATGATTCTTTTATTTATATCACCGTTGTAGACCAAGTAAAAAATTAATCACAACAATGGAGCAATACGGAATGATTTCATTGCATTTAAAGCGAGTACAAAAAGCAACAACAACAACAACAACAACAACAACGCTATGTGATGGAATCGCTGGCGGTGGTGAAAAGCCGTGTAAATGTCAGCTGCGTATCTTGCATTTCAACAGGTGCGATAGTCGTGTGGATTTCCTCTTCATTGTCTTCCCTCCCAAAAGGCGCCCTCAAGAGAAGCGCGATTTTGTTTTTTCGTCACTGTTCTATATCTGGCGTAGACAGTATCCATTTTCCCCGACAAACTGCCAGTCGTAATGGAATATTCGAAGCTATATTATACTATACATGAATAAAGGAGAACAGAAATTGGCGCGATTCCCCTCCCCCCCTCCCGAAAAAAAAAAAAATTTACGTGACAAGAGTAATTAAGAATGACAGATTGGGTGTTTTGTCCCTCTTTTTCTGTAGAATAGTTAGTCTGGTTCTTCCCTGCTCTCCCTCCCTCTCTCTCTCTCTCTCTCCCTCTCTCTCTCTCTCTCTCTCTCTCTCTCTCTCTCTCTCTCTTTCTTTATATTATCAAATATATATACATACATCCCTAGCCTTTTGGATACCGTCTCTTGAGCTCTTTTACAATTTCCTCTATTAAGTTATGAGGCACGGACTATTATAGAGCTCATGGAAATAAACACCTTCGTGCTGATTTCATTCAAATTTTGCATACAATGACACGATTAGCATAATTTTATATACATTCTGTATACGAAGTGTTTGTTCGCAAAAACCGATAAGTCCATTTTTGAAGATTTTGAAGTACGGTCTCTGTCATAAAGTACAAAATAATACCTTTTGAATTATACATTGGTCACTACATATAAAAGCACATTTTTAAAGTTATGGTCAAAAGAAGCAAAAATTTTCTTATTATTCTCTTTATTTTTCTTGACCTTTAATCGCAAATATCTCCCTTTGGCAAATATGGACTTAACGGTTTTTGCGAACAAACTCTTCATACATTCAGCTTGCAAAAGATGTATAATATCTTACTACTTCTACTCTCTCTCTCTCTCTCTAACCCCCATCTCTCTCTATTTCTATCTATATCTATCTATCTATCTATCTATCTCTATCTATCTATCTATCTATCTCTATCTATCTATCTATCTATCTATCTTCCTATCTATTTATCTATCTATCTATCTATCTAAATATATCTATCTATATCTATCTATATCTATTTCTATCTATCTATCTATCTATCTATCTATCTATCTATCTATCTATCTATCTATCTATCTATATCTATCTATCTATTTATCTATTTTTCTTGCCATCTATTTTTCTATCTCACTCTTCTCTTATAGAATTTGCTCCCCCCCCCCCATGTGGCAGAAGTACACGGTGTGTCAAAGACGAGACAGCTGAAGAAAAATGAAAACCAAGTTTATCCTTTAATGCAGGAAACGCCTTCTTTTGTTGAAAGATTTCTTTAAAAAATGGGTCAGTTGCGCGCGTCTTCATTATGCCCATCAGCGAAAAACGGTCCTCCTAACCGTGTTTAGCTGTCGACATCTTTAAGTTAGTGGACACACTGTGACCAACAAACTAGCGAAATCAAAATTAGCCTTCATCCATCGGAGAACTCGAGGATGAACCCGCCGCAGAAGTTATCAAATTTCGATTACATAAGTCAGAGAGGTATTGTAATAAAATATGAAATATGAAATATAATACTTACAATATGATATATCATTGCCTTTGAAATACTTGAATATGAAATAATGAAAGTGAAAATACCGTTTCCAAAAATAGATAGAAAAACGAAAAAAGAACAAAGAGACACAGAAATAAGCATATGCTCAGTAGACAAGTGTAGAGAGAGAGAAAGAGAATGAAGAAAGAAAACAAAGGGAAAGTTAAGCATTTAATAACGCCTACCTGTTAGCTGCTCCTTTTTGTCGTGTAGTTAACGAATGGCATGCGGGAACCAGTGAATATGTTTCTCGTCTAAAAAAAAGAATGCAAACTTCCTATAGGCCCTCTCCTTTTACGTCCAGGCGAACAGTTGGGTTGACGTAAATTCTAATATGATTTAATTTCTGTTGGTAGAGTTATGTAAAAAAGTTGAATTATCCTTCGGGTTTATGCCAGGTTCAAGTGTGTACGTGTGTGTCACACACAAACACACTGCTATAACTTCTGACCATTCGAGCATTGAGAATTTGGGGTTTCTGGGACGAACACTGAACTTGGGCTTTCTATAGCTCAGTCGGTAGAGCACCGGGCTAGCAATCCGGAGGCCTCGGGTTCGAATTCCGATGGAATCCCATTTTCTTTGCTCAATTTTCCACTAATAAGTATTATTCATTTCTGGTCAGTTTTTCTGTTTGCGTTTGTTACATACTCAAAAAGCTGCATCACTTCGGTGATCCCTCGCATTTATCCCCAAGTTGAATTATCCTTCGGGTTTACGCCACGTTCAAGTGTGTACGTGTGTGTCACACACAAACACACTGCTATAGCTTCTGACCATTCGAGCATTGAGAATTTGGGGTTTCTGATGGGACAAACACTGAACCGGGGCTTTCTATAGCTCAGTCGGTAGAGCACCGGGCTGGCAATCCGGAGGTCTCGGGTTCGAATCCCGATGGAATCCCATTTTCTTTGCTCAATTTTCCACAAAAAGAAAGACGAAAGAATTTGTAGGAGGATAATGGAGGAGCATGCGAATTTAAGCAATGAGCCAACCTATAGTACATGTATACTTTGAAGAATCACTGGGGTTATATCCAGTCATTATACCCACTCAATAGTGTGTGGGAGAGTGTGTGTGTGTGTGTGTGTGTGTGTGTGTGTGTGTGTGTTTCATTCACATTGAATGAAACTCAAATAAAGAATATTATAAAACAAAAATAAGTGTGTGTGTGTGTGTGTGCGTGATTGCATGTATGTGAGAGAGAATGTGTGTGGGTGTAGGTGGTTTTGTTTATAAAATCACGTATTAACTACATCACACCCAACTATCCATTCCAGCCGTGGCCTATATATATTGTATATTGCCCTCTGGTGATCCATTTTGTAGGAGAAAGTATCCGTAAATCATACACTCTCCCTTCAAACTGGATGAGTGTCGGGGATTATGCTACAAATAAGTGAATTAGTGTAACCATAGCAACCTCTGCATCAGTTTATCATCTGAGCCTTATATGTGAAGGGCACTTCAGCGTGCCAAGATACAGTTACATGGATGCTTTCTATCGTGATACTAATTTGTACCCATTCAGGAAAACTTGTTGCTCCTTTTTTTGTGTGAAAGGGGGCGACACATTAGCGGCTTTACACTGACGACATGGAAAAGGCAGGCTGCAACAGTTATGAGGGTTGTAACGAACTCCTGTAAGAAATCAGGCAAACCAAGTTTCTGAGATTGATAAGAAAACCAATTATAGTACATGGAGTTTGGAAAGTATGTCTTAGGTGTAATTTCCGGGGGGGGGGGGGGTTCTAACAAATCATGTCAGCATATGACTTTTTTTTTCGTATAGATTGCTGACGAAAATGCGTATGACTTTTCGCGCCCCTGCAGCTATTTTTATAGATAGAATTGCTCGTCTATTTCTACGAGCATCCCTGGACACTGTCATTAACTCTCTGCTTACCGTGGCGAGCCGTTTGTGTTCAACGTCAGTGGCATTTCTGAGGTAGTGGTCTTAAAGGGGTAAGTCCGATATATAAACCAAACTCATGCAGTCAGTCACCCTCCAGCCCACACGTGATTGCTACCTTTAAACATCCGGGAATTTTTGGCGGAGCATCGTCAAAACAACGGCGCGATTTGCTAATCCCCGCGGGTTGCCCCATTTTATAGGACACAAAATATAGGTTACGCACTTGGACTCTCGAAACCTTAGCCCCCTCGGCGCACACTCGTGTAGTAAGACAACATATCATAGACATGGACTTACTTTCCTTCTCCCTCTCCCCCTCTCTCTTTCTCTCTCTCTCTCTCTCTCTCTCTCTGAGAACTTTCATGGCCAGATCCGCGACACTTGTCCCGAAAATCTGAGACATGGTCCCATATTCCCCGTCCCGCAGGTTTTTGACTCAGCCTACCGCCTGTACTAGGTAGATTTCTTCATGGCGCCGCGCTGCGCCATTTCCCCCAGTAATTATCGATCGGTCATGAGACCCGATCGGTATTCATGTTTGCTTAATGACAATGCCACCCGTGTAATCATACCGTCTGGAAAAAAAAGGGCATGATAAGTGAATATATATGCTGATATCCGTGCCCCTTCTATATACACACGTCGTGATTGTGTGTTCAACGTTATATACACCACAACACGGGTATCTTGTACAAGTAATATATCAAGTACAGGGGAATCGCTTTCGCGCTTACCCTATTTCCATTCGCTGCCACGTGTCAGCTAAAATCTTTGATTGAATACGTGCACTAAATTATAGCATATTGCAAGAAACCTCTCCGATTCTATCACTCTTGGGTGCATCGTTGTAAGCTTCAAGGAACTATTGAGCAAACAAAAATTAATTGGAGAGGGAAGACCACAAAGATTTAATGGTAATAGTTTTTGTGAACATGACAGGTGAAATAGAAATATAATATATGTATGATATATAAATATAGATATAAAAATGGATATAGATATACTATACAGATGTAGGTAAAGACATTATTATAGATGTACATTTAGATATAGATATAGATATAGATATAGATATAGATATAGATATAGATATAGATATAGATATAGATATAGATATAGATATAGATATAGATATAGATGTAGATATATATAGATAATAGATATAGATATAGATACATAAATAAATACATATCACAGACGTAAGAGAGAGAAATAGATACGGTTATCACAAAATGCATGAAACATTCATGCAACAGGTGGGGTAATACGCAAGGGCTGATAACATTGTTCTCCAAAAAATATTTTAGAACATGAAATATATATATATGATAAAATATCTAACAAAATATCAAATAGAATATCAGGTTAAAAATTATGTACATAGAGAGAAAGGCATGCAGAAATGGATTCGGTCATCACGAATTAAATCAAGCGTTCATGCAACAAGTGGGGTAATTGCACAAGCGATGATAACATCATTCTTACTTAAATATTTTAGAATATAATCATGAAAAAAATTAAACAAAAGGAAGCCCTGGTTAATGGGAAAGCAATCTTTAAAGTGCACTCATAAGCATTCTGCTCCATTTTTTTCAAAATCCCCAGGTAAACAAAATCCCTTTTCTGCCATTAGTCGCACGAGCTATTACTCAGGGAGGGGCGCGTCGCCCGGATAACATGATCTATCATTCCCGAAACCCACGACTTATTTAATTACCCCACCTATATTCCCTAGTACCTTTGCGGATGAAGAATAAACCCATAGACATATATCAACTTCCTGCCCATGATCGAATGCTTAGATCGGCAGGGATCGGCTTGTTGCTGTTGTTGTTGTTTTTTTTTTCGTTATTGAATAATCTTCATCCCTGTTCAGTCAGCTCATGGATGGAATATCACACTTATCATATTCGTGTGTGTGTGTGTGTGTGTGTGTGTGTGTGTGTGTGTGTGTCTGTCTGTCTGTCTGTCTGTCTGTGTGTATGTATGTGTGTATAAATTTCTGTTACATAATTCCATGGAAATGAATGGTAGTGACGTATGAAGTTGCTTCTAGCTCCTCATATTTTAAAGTGAAGCATATTTTTATTGTAAGATATAAAACTGCGGATATCTGTAGAACGATACTGTGATAATTCTTAATCGAGCTCCTGATAGCACAACACACAGTGTTGACATACCAGACGGTTTGCGTGATAGAAATGTACAAAATAGCAAATACCTAACAACGCGAATGATAACTAATGTCTTTAAAAAATCAACTACTATTGTGATTTCATTTTGCTGGCATTTTAAAGTGTAGAAAGTTTTTTAGGAAAGAGCCACTAACGAGAAAGACCGTAACTCCATTTTACTTTGTACAGCCTGCGCCCCTGCGCTTCTCAGGTTCATCCAATGTGAACGTCTTCAGAATCAACTAATATGAGTTTATCACAAATGTTATTTGGGACCTTTTGGCAGAGTAAATCCAAAAAGGAGAAATCACGTCTGTGCTACCAACCGTTTCTAATTTCACGCGCGTGTTAGTCGAAAAGGCTGTAAATGCCGCTAAAGATTACTTTCCGCCAAACACTTCGGATTTGATACCGAATCTCAGTCAATAAAACTCGGTCTACGAAGCACGTTATCGAGACATATCTATCATAGCGTTTGTTCTTTTTTTTCGTTTTCCTTCTTTACTTTCTTTTTTCCAATGTGCAGTTTTATTACGACTGAGGCAAAAACCGAGAGTTGTGACTGACGACCAAAGTGGATATTTGCTGTCGGAACACACAGAGGCCGATCGGGAGATTGGGACGGATTTGATGAAATGTTGACACACATCTAAGCCGGGTGGTGGTGGGGGCCATTGGAGTGGGGAATGGTGTGTAGAGGACAAGAATGGGATAGGAGGAGTAGGGGGGGGGGGGGGGAACAGCTTAGAATTCTCATCATGATCGACAAAAACCTGCTGATATACACACTCACATACACACACACACACACACAAACTCACAACATGCATATTACATAGAACAATATATACGTGTACATCTTAATTAATTTAGACTTGAAACATAACATTATATCTTATATACTTTATAATAATGTATGAATTATCAATGTAATTTTGAGAAAGTGCAGCTGCAGTTGGGTTTCCAGAAACAAAATGCCTTCACGACACGCGATTAAGTAGATATATTTGCGGGCTGGTTGTGCAAAGGGAATACATGTATTGATAATCATTCGGGACCAAATACAAATAGACGTCATTAATATATTGTATACGAACAGGTGGTATTTCCAAAGCGTCCTGTAACACGCGGCGTCATGATTCTCCTTCGTCGCAGCAGCGAACACTAATTGACCTGTCCATTTCTAGTTAAAAGTTTCTATAGAGTTTACACAGCATCGCGTTTCATCACTTTTTCTTCCCTGTAGACCGATGGTCACGTTTAATCCCATCAACGCGGCTACGTCTGCCGGAAGTGGCAGCGTGGTTGTAATACGACGCGCATGCTGTTTTTTTTTTCCTATCTCTTTATATCCCCTTCGCTCTCCTTCCCTTCTCTCCCCCCCCCCCCCCCCCCCCCCACTCTTTCTCTCTCTAGAGAGAGAGGGGGAGAAACGGATCTGGAAATTGTAATCCGATAAAGATCTTAGGTAGTAACCGAGTGTCAAGGGCTACGTGATCGTAACAAGAGAACCTTGGCAAAGATTGTGTCTTTCGTGATCAAAACGCCTCTCCTGCCCAGGTTTATTGCAGCGGGCTAAAATAACATGCCGTGAATTTTTTAGTACGATGAACTCTCTGATCATATAGACCCAGTCGCGGGATTGCGGATTGGTGAAGCAGTATAATATACGGCGGAGAATGTATTTATTTCGAGCTGCATCACACTACGATTTCACAGCTTTCGATGGCTCTGTTCCTTCTCCTAAGAAACAAAAGAAGGCTCACAGAGGAATTGGTCACTATTAAGTGCCAAGTATTGATTAAGGCACGACGGCCTCTAGGTCACGTGACCAGACCTAAGAATTTACGTTTTCTGCAGAAGACAGTGAAAAAGTGAACTAGTACCAGCCTTTCACTATACGCAATCTATTTTTCAGACACCTTTTGAGTTTGTCTTCTAGTCTTGCATATCATTACAAGCATATATATATACATATATATATATATATATATATATATATATATATATATATATATATATATATAATTATGAACATCTGCAAAGACAATTACAGTTTGGCTTCCTGACAATAAAAAAACAAACATTGAATTTTAAATTGATCGAACTAATGTAACACGATCTAACACTAATATTATAGATCAATCGTTTCCATAACACCTGTAATCCATGTCTTTTATTTACTATTGGGTTGGACATGGGTATCAATCTGATTCTCTTGGTGGGGGAGAGAGAGAAAAAAAAGAAGAAAACTTCTCCTTGGGTGCAACAGCACTACTGGTAAATATACTCTTCAGCAAATTGATCTCGTTCACCACATTCCTGCTCCCGCCTTAATATATTTTAGTACTGCACTTCAGAAATTGTTTTTCCTCCGAGGAAAAGGACAAAAGGTGGTAGGAGGCTCCTACCACCTTTGTCATTCTCCTTTCTATTATCTCTACTTCAACAAAATGGATGTACTACTTGATTTATTTGTTATGCTCCATGTAATTCTGGTGTTAACTTCTTCCGCAGCCACTGAGAAAGAAACAGTGGTAATATCAGGACTACTTCATAATAAAGGCGTTCGAAGCAGCTGGAGTACTATCAAAGTTGTGTTAAAGAGAAAAAAAAATCTTTCGTCGATGGCGGCGGCCATGAAACTCTTTGTTTTCCATCGCATGCACCGACTTGAGTTTGATATTAGACGATGATTCTATAAACGAGTTGCAGAAATGAAACAAACCGACATTCCTGGTGGATGGCGTTTAGAGATTTCTGGGAAGAATTCTGTTACGGCCAGATAAAGGCTTTGCACTTCTTCCGTAGATATGAAAATGTCAAATAGACGGGAACGACCTAGGAGGGAGGGGTACGGTGTGGAAATGGTGTTACCATGATAAATGGAAGTGTATCACCGTAATATTTCCGCTGAGTGGTCATATGTCATAATTACGTGACTGCAATAATAATATTAATAATAATAATGATAATGATGATGATAATAATAATAATAATAATAATAATGATAATAATAATAATAATAATAATAATAATAATAATAATAATAATGATAATAAGACGATCCTAAAAATGGATTGCTACGGTGGTCAGGCAGTGCTACGAAATTCATCATGATACTCTTGTCGATATGTGGACGTAATTGTCCATGTCAATAACCTTATCAACAACGATTTATCCGTTGAGAGAGGACCTTTAAAGCAGAGATTCTAGACTATGTGATAGGTCTACGTCTCTTCTTTCTTTATTCTTCTTTTGCTTAGAATTCTTTTGGCTTGACTGTCTGGTATATGGTAGTTAGACATATTTACGGGCTTCGGTAAAAGAGTGATTTATTATCTCCTGCGGATTCTGACCTATGCCTCGAGAATACGGAATGATCTCATGCCCCATGTGAACCGCATTTAATGTAGAACACGCTGATGCCCACTTAACAGATTGCAGTGACATGAACCCCCCCCCCCCACCATCACCACCACCACCCCCCAAAAAAATGATAAAAACAAAAATAGAAAATAAGATTTAAAAAATCTTTCCGAGAGGTGGGCGCTTGTCCACACACAACCTGTCTTGACGCAGGGCCCACGTACTTTCGCCAAAGGGACACTTTAGGCCAGAGTAGATTATATTTCATCAGATATGTATATATATATACATATATATATACATATATATATATATATATATATATATATATATATATATATGTATATATATATATATGTATACATGTCAGAGAAGTTGCACGGGTTTTAGTATTTTGGAGTGCTGGTTGATACAGCAAAGGCAGAATTACCGTGCACAACATGTATATACAACGAATACTTATTTGATTGAAAGTCTTTTTCCAGTTGTTGTTATCTAGTATACTGAATGATTAGTGCGGTTTGTTCGGTTGTTTGTTCGGGGTTTTTTTTATTTTTGTGGGAACGACTTATTTATTATCTTATCATCATCAGGGATTAATATGCATGTCTGTGATAACTTACAGTTTCCAAGACCGGCAAATCAAAAATTTCACCCCTTTTTGGGGGGGATGATGTTCCCAACGAAGGACAGAGACGTCCTACCAGTAGGGTCACCTGTCCCGCAAAAGGATCCCGCAGTGCCATCCGGGGGATCGCATTACGACTGGAATACCAAAGTGGCGCAGCCGTGGCTCTCCAATGTAGGCGGGCTGTATATGAAATCGATATTGATATACTGGCCTCCCGCGGCCAATTACCGTTCACATATTATATACGTGTAGATGCTTGTCATGTGTGACTTTCTCAAGGAATACGAACTATTTGGTCGTTGTTTTTTTTTTCTACTTTGTTTTCCAGTCCATGTTAATTTAGACCATTAACGTCCTCATCTTTCAGACGATCCAACAACTCACCAAGGATCAGTTTTGTATGTAGTCGTATTTTTTTGTTTCCTATTTTAGTCCTATGCTTTTAAATGGCGCCATGCGAGTTCTAAGGCAGTGGTGCGGATTAGGCTATCAGTTTTACAGCGAAAATGGTCCAAGAAAGTTTTCATGATCATGATCAATAGTGAATTTTGGGGTATGATTCTTGATGCTAACATGACTATGTCAGCACACATTTATCACATTAATTTTTTGCCGTTAGGTAATTTTTTCATTTGAGGAATATGCAATATCAAGGATCCATAGGACTCATTAATCAAACCGCTTGTCATCATGCTCTAAAGACACTCATTTTCCCCAGACTGGATTATTGTAATGGACTTCCTTCCTTTATTTCGAAGTCTTAAGTGAATAGTCTGCAACGCCTGCAGAATTGGGCAGCGCGTCTAGGGTGTTTTAGTCTGGGAAAAGTCTTTCTAATCAGCCTTACATCAGCCTCTGCATCATTCCGTTCGCTTGGTACCTTTTCAACATCGTATTATTTTTAAGCTGCTTTTATATGTTACGTACCTTGGGCTTATTAACAAGGCCCCAGGGTACATAACTGAACGTTTACCTATCATTATTATTATATAAGCACCCCTGGCGGAAATATATAATCCTTAAATGATAACCTTCAACTAAGCTACCCTATAACTCGAAATCTTGCTGGTGACAGGATTTTCACTGTTACTGCGGAATAATCTCCCAGAATCAATATTAGGCAGTCAGTATCCATAATCTCCTATAGAAAAGCTCTGAACATGTATCTATATACGTGCGTGCATACATGTGCATGTGTATGCATGTATGTATATAAATGAATTATATATGTAATTACATGCATTTCCTGTTACCACCTAATATGGCGTCAAAATAATGGATCGAAGATTGGTTTAACATGTGTTTTTCTCATGATTCTGAACTCTGAATTCTGTTTATAAATATTCCATATCTGACATTTTGTAAGCGCTCTAAGCATCATGGAAAGGGCGCATTAGTCATTAATTGTTTTGTATTATAATGTATTGTAGTCTATTTCCAGACATTTGTAATGACATTCGCTTAACAGATGACTTACACGGTTCATCCACTGTACCGAAGCACATGGGACATCCGCACATACACACATATGTAGTATTAAGTGCAATTGTATAACTCTTGACAGTTCTACAGAAGCAAGGCATTTAAATCTGGTTGTTCTCCGCTCCTCTCCATTCAAATTTGCAAAATCTATTAAGAAAGCAAAGGAAACGACATTCCCCATCTAATTATTTCCGTTCTCTTTACCATATCTGAACCGTCAATCGAAGATATCTTTTATGTACGGCCGTGTATTCTATTTTCCTCAATTTCCATCCCATTCACGACTGTACAACGACATTGGCATCGGACTGAAAAAATGAGAGAGAGAAAGATTTTCATCCCAGATACCTCACCATCCTCCTCCCCCACTTGTTGACACGATGATCTCCGTGTCTCAACGGACAGCGCGCCTCATTGTGCGAGAGGACAAGCAAATGAATTTATGTGGAGTCTTTCCCGAAAAGATGTCGTAGGAGGCGACAAGAGTTTGTTATCTCCCGCGATTTATCTCATTATATCTCTAATGTGGTTAATGGGGAACGACGCCCATCAAATTTAGTCCCCCCCCCCCCTTTTTTTTTTTCTTTTTCTTTTGAAGGTCACATCAGTGTTGACTTCGGTGTAGGGGTACTCACACTGGGGCGATTGATTGAATATGCCGCGTTCAATTAATGCGGCGTTCCATACAGTTCTAGAAGACGTGTCGTTTGGTCGAAAATGCCACTTGCTATCATCTTCGAGAAGCCTGTATAATGCTGGCTAGGGAGTCTTTACTCTTACATCGAAGTTTATAGCATGAGTTTCCACGATCCACCTCCTTTCTACCTCGTTCCTGCTCAGAGCTAGCTGCATAAAAGTGGCTTCAGCAAAAATTCAGTATCATTATCGGAGAATTTGATTGTCAATCTTAGCTACATGGCGATTCGGACGGTAGATCATTTTTAACAAGACTATTGATGCATTCTCGCTGTAAAAAGATCGAAATTTGTTTCGCGATCAGGGTCGTGTCTTTCTAATTTTAAAAAAAAAAGCAAAATCAAAACTTGGGTCGCGATTTTGCGAAGAGCTGACCTGAGCATGTATACGTGAATAAGGGTATCCTTACTACGCCACAATGTCAATTTATTATGCTGCGATGTACCACAGCTGGTAAATTGCAAAGGGCGACACGCGCGATGCATTGTGGGATATAACATTTCGACAATTTTGCAGTCATCGTTTAGTGACTGTCAATCTTCGCGTCTTTTTGCAAAAAAAAAAAAACAAAACAAAACAAAACAAAAACCGCGCAAATTCGTGCGATTTTGATTCCGACTGAAATCTTGCGAAATAAAGCGTTATTATCAGATCTGTTCACACCGTTAACAATTTCAAAATTGCGATCCAGATCGCGGCGACCCAGATGAACGCGATTTATTATTTGGAACGCAGTGAGAACGCTATTTATGTCATGATGAGCTGTCGTTGATCCTTCTACTTAATGAAGAATACTTGGACAGTTCTCTTTCTCTCTCTCTCTCTCTCTCTCTCTCTCTCTCTCTCTCTCTCATTTCCCTTTTTTACTATAAATTTCATTTTACCTCTTTCTTCTTTACCAGTCTCTTTTCTCCTACTTTGCCCCCCCCCCCTTTCTTTCTTTTTTTTTGGGGGGGGGGGGGAGGGGGGGGGGGGGGGGGTCCAGTCTTGGTAGCACCTCTTTTCGTTACTCAAATCTGATTTTGCCACACGATCGCCGTCCTCGTGGCCTTCGCTCACCCCACACTGGGCCACTTATTGCACTTTCCCACTCTTTAATCGTGTTTCTATCAGACTCCGCTTTATATAATGTATCTCGCCCTCCCTCCTTTTTGTTTTCTTTCTTTCTATCTTTGCTCTCTCCGCATTGACCAGATATCGGCAATGATCGGCAGAATTGCGGCTGGACTGATGCGATCGAGTATAGCGGGGGAACCCGGCCTGCCCCAGCTGAAGATGATAATGTGCTTGAAGGGAAGGTAGATAGATAAAGATTCCCCAATCGCCTCAGAGATTACAGATGCGTATTCAGACTGCTATTGGCTGACGTTTACGATAATGGGCTCTGTGCGTGATACCCTTGTGAGCCGTTAAAGCAACGAAAAGGGGCTTTTTGTGAAATAGAAAATAAAAAGAACTAGAAATGAAGAAAGGGAGGGGATGGGGTAACATCACCCAAAATTCTCGTTTAGTGGTAAACGCGTGTTTTCAGGCATATGGACCCGAGTGTCTAAGTAAGAGTTGTAGTTTTTCTTCATCCCTTTCCATAAGATCCCGGCCTGTGCTTTTAAATCTACTCGTTTCGTTGTTGTTTCTATTTCCCCTTTATTTCTTCCCCTTTCTCTCCCATTAACTGAGTAAGATGCAAAGAACCATTTTTTTTTTTTTACCGTGGTGATTTGGAAATAATGACCCATTGGCAAACAAAGGCATATCTGGCAGGAGGGAAATAATGGCAGCAATCAATCACCGAACACACTGGTGTGCGACAGACGACCTGTTCAAGCGCGATTCAGCAGAATTTGAACAGATTATAGGCAGACGTGATGACTTTTGGCGCGTTTCAGCGCGCGCATGAGTGCAGTAAAACTCCAGGGCCCCATTTCATAAAAAGTTGATAATATGATAGCAACTCTTGCTGGAATAGCAATTGTCATAGTAACGACAAGAATCCAGCTTTCTGATTGGCTGTTGCTATCTTTCATGAAATGGGGCCCAGGTTTAAAAAGACGATCAGCTGCGACTCCACTCCTTCGTTCAGATGTAATTCAAAAAAACAACAACAACACTACTTCAATCTCCAGGGCCCCATTTCGCAAAAGATATTAGAATAGCAACTCTTGCTGGAATGGCAACTTCCCATAGCAACAGCCAATCAGGAAGCTGGATTCCTGTCATTACCATGACAATTGCCATTTCAGCAAGAGTTGCTATCATATCAACTTTTTTATGAAATAGAACCCAGAAGACTATACTTCAATGTTCTTGTTACAGAGGGAGGGGTTCATCTCAACCCTTTGTCTGCTTTGAGTGACAAGTGGCACAGAAAACCCCATATTATGCCCACTGTCCAAAGTCCCTGGCACGAAAAGGGTTAAGATATTGGTCGCTGCAATAATATCGCCATTTAGCTACTTCGTAAACCCGTATGTTATTTGTCTGAGCTTTCTCACACCATCCTGCACCCCTGCTAAAATATATTGTATGGTCGCAGTAACATTGAGCAATCAAAATTCGTCATGCAGTTCTTACAGGAGCTCCGTGAAGACCAGGCGTCCAATATATTTCTGAGCTCACTAGATGCTTCTGTTATATTCGAATACATTGGAAAGGTCTGGTACTCTCACCTCCGCCCCCACCCCCAGCCAGCCTGCTCGTCACCCTAGACAACTTGAACGAAGGCACAGGCACTGTTCCCTTACTATTTCTGTCGTCATCAACTCACCCGCGCTGTCTACGACGCGCTCGACTTCCGCATACATGCCGCGCTTACTTCCCGTGAACGCACGTACAAGTGTCCCCTGGTGCGACATGGACGCCACAGGGACCCTCCAGTGCAGCGACATGCATGATTGGTGGCGTGCAAAAAATGCGATTCGTTAACAAGGTCTGTGTATAAACTGCTGGTTAACTATCGTAAAACTAAGTTGTGAATATAAACTGGGTATCTCAACCTTCTGTCACGGTCACCTATATATTCGATGGAGGCCGTTGACTGAATAGCAACTCTTATACATAAGCATATATAAACAGAGGGGTAAAGACATATATATACATATATATATATATATATATATATATATATATATATATATATATATATAGCGAAAACTTTGAGCAAAGAAAATGGGTTTTCATCGGGATATATACATATATATATATATATATATATATATATGTATATATATACATATATATATATATCATTTAGATGCATTCACACTCACAAAAAGTCGCCTGACCTGACTCAAAACAGATGAAAGGGAAACCCTTGTCAATTTTTGTTTGGGGGGGGGGGGTACATTTTTGTGTGTAAGAGCAACTTTCCTTCAATATATTTCTGAAGCTTGGGATCATGACACGAATGGGAATTGCCTTTTTACATGTTTTTTTTTTCTAGAACACTTTGTCTCGGTTTGTCGTTGGTTTTCTCAGATTTACGAATTAGGAACACTATAGAAAGCCATCAAACACTTTTCACTTTCAACTTTAATAACTTATGTAAGAATGATGTTAATGCGTTGGAAGTTAGTACAGGTCATGAATAGATTGTACTTATAATGATGTGCAAAGTTTAAGTATAATTTGACAATCCATTCAAAGATGCCATGGAGTTTTATAAACCATTCTTTGATCCATTCATTGCGGAGAGCACAGCTTGGTGAAATTATATGCGCACTTGACTAGTCACTAAACTTCAATGCCCCTTTTTTCAGTAAACTCTTTTCCAGAGTAGTTGTATACTTACTTTCCCTTATTTAGGAGTTGGAGTCCATTTGTAATGAATTACATACAATGTCATTTTAAAGCTTAGGGCCTGCTCTTTCAGAATCCACCCTTAAACAACAATCCATGTCTGACAACTTTTTGGTGGTTTTGTGATGCAGGGTCAGATGCATAATTATATATATATATATATATATATATATATATATATATATATATATATATATACAGGGTGGCCCAAAAAGAACGGAAATATATATACAGGTATATATATATATATATATATATATATATATATATATGATTGATAGATAGACAGAGAGACAGATAGATAGATAGATAGATAGATGGATGGACAGAAAGATAGATAGATAGATCAATAGATAGATCGGAGAAGAGAATAGGCCTTCGTGCTTGGAATTCATATGCAAGTTTGTCTCACCTCGTGTGGTGAGAGGAACGGGCCTAGCGTGACACGTTTCAGGTTTCGTGGGGATTTTCACCGCACGTCATTATTATGCAGGTGCCGTGACATTTCATCATCATCACCATCCCAAATGCCAGTATCATTGTCACATACTCGAATGCGCACAGACCGTTCCCGGAATGAAGCTGTCAGAAATCAACACATCATATAACAGATCCGCTCAACCAAGCTATTCTTGTGCACATCACTTGGGAAGTGGGGGGGGGGGGGGGTGCATCATCGTAAAAGGTGTCATCTGTTTTGTGTTTTTTCCCCGTCGAAAATAGCAGCCTCTAAATAGAAGGAGTGGCATGGATCTCATCACTTTGCCATTTGAATGCACTGTCATTGTGTCGTCATTTGTTTTTAAATGTAAAATTATTTTTCTGTACGTTTGTCTGAAGTGCCATCTGTTGTATAAATGGTAGGGTGTCCATTGGTTTTCGTCTTCCTATTCGCCGCTCGTTCTTCCATCATTCAAGAAAGAAAGACGTAGTGAGAAAAGTGAAACGCTTTCTGAAATCGGTCAGTCATGTTACTGGTTGTCTCAAATATTACGTCAGACAAAGAGCACCCCCCCCCCCCCCCATGCGCGGGTTTTTTCCGCAGACTAAGAACTGAGGAAATGTAACATTTTTCATTGACATTTCACAGTCTCCATTTGGTATACAATCCGGCTCCATTCCAGAGGATCGCTTGAACACAATTCTAATTGCGATGCATGGGAGATCTCTTTCCAGCTGTCACAACGCACATCCAACCCAGACACTTTATCTATAGAATGTCATCACTTATACAACAGAGACGTTTGATGTTCCCTGTGTGGGATCGAAGGAGGAAAAAAAGTGAGACATTGGCAAATGATTACGTTGGGACAAAATGCACATCAGGAGGTTTCAAACTTTCAAGAGAGCGCGCTAATATTGTGTTCTCGGGTTTGTGACTTTTTGAACCTGTTTCCGTATGTATTCCGTAAGTATTTGAGAGACACGAGTGCTCAGATGGTAAAAGAGATTCCTCGCTGATCAGTATTAAGCTTACGACATTCCATATCAGAGCTGTGTCAAAAGATCCGTGATCAGTCAATCAAGTGTATTTTTTGTATAACATACTTTATTTCCATTAAATTAAAGCATGTGATAAATAATCCTAGGATACTACATGCCCACAGGCAGGTACGTACAAGGAAAAAAAATACAGTGGACCCAGTCCATCACACCGCAGTAATGGTTATTGACAGTTACACAAATATATACATATATATATACAAGTACATTTACACACAAACATGATACATGAACAGCTGTTTCAAGTAAAAAAAAAATCACAAAAATGAACTTATATCAGCATATATTTAACCTAAGAAACACACAAAAATAACTCATTCGCGAAATTCATTACCAATGAATTACATTAAATCACCCAATAAAATGAAATAATTATTTCACATCCATTATCATAGAAAAAACGAGAAAATATACATAATGATAAATACATATGCAAAGATAAAAAGTTTGATAGCCTATAAGTGCAAAACTACGTATGGGAGAAAAACACCATGTATTCCAACCTCCAGAGAATCCAATTTTCGAATTACAAGCGAATAGGCCTACCCGCTGTCACGAAAAGTTTATTGATAATCAGGATGTTCTGTGCCTGTGTTTGTTCGAACGTGACCTTATGGCGTGTTTCGGGGAAAGTAACATATTATGCATTCAGACTTACTAAATTAGCTGGTTTAGCACGAAACGTAGAGTTAAACAAGGTTAACAAACAAGTGTCTTGGTCATTGTGAAAGGGCTCATGGAATATTAATAGGTGTGCTCCCAGTGGTATCACGGTACATAACCTGACAAAACACACACAACGGCGCTCGCTCCAAAGCACGTAATCATTTTAAACAGCATGATAATTCATCTCTACTCGATCGCAAGAATATGATAGATGTTGAACTATCTACGCGACAGGTGTACATTATGTTTGCAACCTGTAACAGCTTCAAATAAAATTGCTATCGTACATCGACAACTGATTAATTCCACGTGCATTAAGGGTAATAGAAGATGGATCATCATCTAATGCCTTTTCAGTGGAAGTTGGAACGACGCAACATCCAGCGGGGGAGTCGTCTACAAGCCTCACTGTCATTAAAACCGCATGCTTGCATCCATGAAAAATTATTGTAAATCTTCGATAGCAAACACGGTGCTGATGAAGAGATCCAGCCCGGTGAATTTAATATTTCCCCTGAGATGTGATCTTTCACTGTACAGCTGTGTTAAAACGATTCATTTGGGGGTATATACCAGAGATGCCTATATGCAGCAAGCCGTGCGTTCCCTTGAGGTTCCCACTGTGTCAAAAGCGTATCTCATCCCGTTGTAAATTTACAAGGTTAATAAGTGCTGAGACCTCAAACAATATTTGCCTGACCTCGTTCAGAACCAACCATCCGTATCATCGCGCGGGCGTCCTTAGTCAACGTGCTCCGACTATATTAGTAAGAGCGCAGTAATATTGCAAACATACGCATTAGTGCTTGGAATAGTTCTCTTGGGGAAAACACGATACAACCCACCTCAAATAAGAAATTAGTGGAGCATCCCCTTAATTGCTAGAAAGGTGTCAATTTCTTATTTCAAGGCAGTCGCTCTCTATAAAGACATTATGCATATGTAATTATATATACTTACTAATCTATGTTTGTTGAGGGTTTTTTACTCCTTTTTGAACTGTATGCTTTGAAAATATAACAAAACGTGTATATTATGTTTGTGTAATACGCGAGCGTGGAAGTCTGTTTGTTTTAATGTTACAACTCTAAGTCTTGAGAAGTGTCGTGGTTTGCCTGTTTGCCAGAAATGGGTAAGAACGTAAAACATCTGCCGTTCAGAATAGATGATAAACTTTTCTCTGGTCATGTCGGTTCATGTTTCATACTATTGAGAGGTGCTAACTCTAGTTTAGGTCACGTGACAACTCATTACAAGACTGCTGACCACTGGGTCTTCCCTGCATGCAAAACTTCCTGACTTATTGACAAAGGGCCTTGCGATATTCGGATACCATTTCGTCCATATATTCTAACACTTGACATTAAAAAAAAGAAGATATTTGGCACGTTGACGAAGTTGTTGTTATCACTTGCGTACACACACACATGCATGACGAATAACAATAACAATTCTATTTGCATTTTCTCATGGCTTTGTCATGAAGTATACAATTTGACTTCAACTCCAAATAATCATAACCGACAACTGCAACAGAACTTTCAAACAACATCTTTAAAAGAACATTTCAACATTCATGTATCTCTCGCGATTTATTCCACTAGAATTCATGACAATCGTACACCAACTTCGCCAGGTGCCCATTGGTTAGATTCCTGGGTCTGGAGGAATATTGTTTGTAAAACGTATTGTCCACGCGAGAACGCACCGGACACGATTCGAACCCCAGGACCAAGACTTTGCAAAGCCAGGACAGTATCCATTATACATGTACAGAGAGTTAAGGCGCGGGGACTATATAAAGTGGGCCAGGGGGTGTTTCATAAAGCTGTTCGTAAAGTTACGAACAACTTACGAGCGACTGGTGATCAGTTCTTGTGCTGAATTATGGAAATTCTGATAAGTACATGTATAGCACATCAGAACTGATCACCAGTCACTCGTAAGTTGTTCGTAACTTTACGAACAGCTTTATGAAACAGGGCCCAGGACAGTATCCACTATACTGAGAGTACAGGCGCGGGAACTACTAGTATATAAAGCGGGCCAGGACAGTATCCACTATACTGAGAGTTAAGGCGCGGGAACAAAGTGGGATTGATATTCCTGCCCTACGCAAGGCAGTCATTAAGCCACATATCAGAGGAAAGGAAGTGCAGCGTGTAAATTTCAGTTTCTCCGAACATAGGAAGCCTAAAATGACGAGAAGTCGGTAGTAAAATCTTTATAACAGCTTATGAATAACTCAGAGCGGTCACCCCTCGCCGGGTATAAACCGCCCTCAATCATTCGTGAATTATTCATGGCGGCGAGCGGCGAGTAAATTTGAACGAAGGACCTCACTCGCCTTACGATGTTTGTTGAGGTACGTTGATACGTTTCCACGTCGTTTTGCTCTCCAAGATTTTCTGCGGAACATTATAATATGATAGGAGAAGGATCCCGGAGTCAGGGCGAGGCTAGATTGAGTCACTGTTCGAAGAAGGTCAAAGGAGGATCGGCTGGGAAAGAACATCAAAGTCCCCGAAGCATCTTCGAGATAATCTAATACATTTCTGCGCATTAACTTACCTGGTGTAACGTTTGGACTAACCTGTTTCTGTAATCGAGCCGTGATTGGAACTACAGACATGAAGTTGCCAAAAACAAAACTATTTTGACTTCGAGGCGCTTTTTATCTTCTCTTGAGGAAGACTTTTGATTTGATGGCGCTCCTTGATTAGTTTGTTCTTTCTGTAAAAAGCCGATCAAGTCTACCCTTTCTATGTGCCTGAAACTTTAAAATGCCCTCTGAATTTCTGATGCTGCTTAATACTAGAGGAGTGCTTTATCTGCCGGTCGATAAAAATCTAATTCGAAATGTAGGGGTCATGTGTGCACTCTCAAGCCGATTTTCTTGTAAAGTCAAAGCTGTACCTCTCCATCCTCCGTCTTTGTTAAGTCACCAGCGGTCATCAGCTGATTAGAGGGGCAGGAATAACACAGATCCCGCGGTTCTTCGTCTTACTCATGTTCTTTGATCTTCCATATGTTTTGTTGTTGTTTATGATGATGATTGTAGAGTCCGGAGAGAAAACGAATGTGAAAATGTATTTTGTTGTTGTTGTTGATAGTAATATCTAATCATCTTATACATGGCAGTCTCGTCTTCAGACGATTTTTTTTTCTGCATCATGTTACAACGACGATAGGTGCTTGAGATTTTTTTTTCTCCAAGTTGATGCATGTTTAGGCTATTATAGAGAAAAAAAGAGTGAGCGAGAGAAAAAAACAAACAACTCGGTGGTATGGCAATGATGATACATCGAATGAAATTATGCAAATTAAAAGATTGGTGACATTTACGTGGAAGGAGGGGAACATCACTGCGCATTCTCCCACGCGGAAATCACTTACTATTATCGTGTAGGGTGTACCAGGCTCCCTGGGCAGGATGTTGTGAAAGAATTTGTGTTGTTGGTGTTTTTTGTTTGATCCTCTCATCACGTATTGCTCTCTGTAGCACACGATGCTTTGAGTTCCGTTGTCATAATAATATGCTCGTCGTCATACAGCTCTCACATAGCATTCTTTAGTGTCAAGCTACTTTGCAATCATGAAATGAGAATTTCATCGTCAAGTATCTTTAGTGTTATCCTTACTCTGTACTTCCACGCATCAACACTAACATCATCATCATCTCATCCAAGCACCGTCATCACCTCATCTCATCACAACTTCCATCATTCATTTTGTTTTATCAAATCAACCTTAATTCAATTCAGTTTAGTTCAATGAATTCAATTCAATTCAATTCAATTCAAGTCAAGTCAATTCAATTCAACGCAATTCGATTCAGTTCTAATTTATTTCCATCCAACAAGCAGCTATACTCACATAATACAAAGTATATATGTGACAAATTATGTTTTAACAATTTGTAAGCAGTACAAGTCATAAAGTTTGATATAGAATGAATCATGCAGGAATACATTTATAATGAGAGAAACAATGCGTACTTTGCAAGATTGACCCCCCCCCACACACACACACACACAAAGGTAAAGTTAGCAATGAAAAAGAATGATCTATTGAAAAGCGAAGCTTGTAAGACGTGGATTACTCGTTAAACAGTATATGCAAATAATGTATTCATGATATTTACCCAAATTGTATGTAAGTACAGCTCAGAGCTGATTATGATGCAGGTAGTAAACAGTAAAAACAGGTTATGTGCATTCTTTTCCCGATATATAATTATTAGTATAGTCGTATATATTTTATTCAATATTTCACGATTTGTTTTTTTTTAATAGTTCAATAAGTTATATTGACAAATGCATGCTTTGCATTATGTATTATTTTTTTTTTGTATATGGAAATAAATTAATTTAAATGAATTCAATTGTAGACAGTACTCTCGTCATCACCATCATGCTTTTTGTCAGGTTTATCGGAAAATATTAATGTTTGTGGGTCTGTCCTCTACTGCGCTCCTAAATTCACAAAAAAAAAACACAGATCAACGTGTGAACAAATACGTCAGGACAATTTGCAAATTTGTAAGATTTTACAGTCACTCATAGGAGTATCTCCTTCGTTTTTCACTTTAATAAAGTCATTATTGTAATCGTTGTAATTACGTTTTCATAATAGTTTTTATTATTATTATTGTTATTATCATTATTATTATTATTTTTTTTTTAATTATTATTATTATTATCGTTATTATTATTACCACTACTACTGTTGCTTTTATGATTACTGTTTTGATTGCTATTATCATTGTTATTCTTATTATCATTTTTATCATTATTATCATTATTATCATCATTATTAGTACTGCTATTATTATCATTATTATTATTGTTATTATTATCATCATTTGTATCGTTATTATCATTATTACCATTGTTATCATCATCTTTGCTATTATTGATTTGTTTTTATTACTATTAGAAGCGGCAATTAGGTATTATTCTTTACCATCAGCTTGGTCTCTTTCTCCTTCTTTTCTTTATTTCTTTCTTGTCTTCTGTTTTCTGTAAGCAGAGATGATTACAAAGCGTTTTGAGTGTTTATGTTAAGACAGAGGCTTACGATTCACTGAATAACTCGCACCGTGTTTCGATATCATTCGTGTCCGATTTCTTCATCGTTCCTCTATTTTTTTTTTCCTCTCTTCTTTTTCCGATTGAGTCTGTCGCGGGAGCAGGCAGATTTACATGGGGCTGTCATAGTAAACATTACTAAATCATTCGCCTTGCTCGTTTGGATTATGATAGCTGAGGAGCCGACGATCGAGGAATCAAAATCCGGATGAAATCCGTCTCAGACGTCGCTTCGATAGCTCCATTGCCAAGGGAAATAAACGAGCGAACAAGAGTAATCTCCCTCAATTTCCTACTCCCTCCCCCCCTCTCTCTCTATATATATATATAATAATAGTTCTGCCTCTCTCTTTCTTTCTCTCTTACATAGGGGAAGGGGGCATAGTTGGGATAACATGAGCGTTATTGCAAGCATATCATTATGCCAAGTCTAGTATCACAGCATACACAAACCTTGCAGCATAGACGAGTGGCACGATGTATCATGAATTTATCATAATTACCGCGAATATCACTGATCGCTTACATTCATCTGAGTGAATTATTTCTAAGGTCAACATGAAGGGAAAAAAATATATGAAGGACATCCAGCAAAACTGCAATGATTATACAGTTGTCTAAAGCATCATATCACATATATTCAGTCTCCATTATTTTACATAAGGTCATTTCAACCACACATGTACAATTTGAAGCCAGCTGGTTGATCACGAACACAGGGTTTATATAGTTCAGTTCAGTTCAGTTATTCTATTTTTCTCCGTCGCAACAACCAATAATAGTTATATATGCACAGTGTATGTGAAAGTAAAGAATTTCAACATAAGTAATCAATAAAAAGGGAGGTACATTATACTTTATAAGGGGATCATACAAGCATGCATCATACTTAGTTTAATCAGAGGATGGAGATCGTACATCCACTGAAAAGCGAAGCTTGTAGATTGTGGGCCCCCAGTTGCAATATACAATGTACTTACGAGAAAAAAAAGGAAGATATCCGTGGTCACCACCTAACCCGAGTCATATTTCCTGAATAATATAACTCGTGTAAAAGGATATAATCGTTGGGACATCAATTCTAGATAGATGCAGAGAGAGATAGATGGTTGAGGGGCTGGGGGGGGGGGGGGGGGCAGCAAAAAATAAAAAAAAAATCAAACATATTCCAACATTCAAAAGTGTCCCTCCCCTCCCCTCCCCCATCCCATGTAAAAATGTTTCGCAACAATAACCTGTGTGATTTGCGCGTTCATAATGTGTATTATTTATATGAAAGAAAAAAATCAAAAGAAGAGGCAAAGGGACGTGAGCATCCCTTCTGCAGTGGTAGTACATTTCTAGAGAGTATAACACCAGTCAACTATACCAGACGTGAATGTATTGCCAATTTATAATACCTTTTAAGAAGTCGCATGAAATGAACAAATGCGTGAAGTGCGGTAATATAAACCGGTGCGATAGAACTCTTGCTTATCCAATTACCAGGCAAGTGAACATGCAGAAGTAAGATGTGCAGTGAACGAAAAGAATGTAGGCTGAATATAAAGATGAAGTTGGGGGAAGGAGAAAAGAACTTTTGACAAGGGGCCGACTTTCGGTGTTTGTTAACCGAGGCGCATGATACGCGTGTGGAAAATAAACGGACGGAGCAGGAGCCCACTGACCTTTTGTAGAGTTTAATGAAATCGAGCTGTTCCACCGACTGCCCGCCTCCTCGCCGATATTGGAAGTGTCTGGAAGATTCGGCCTGCTTGCGATGCGGATCAACCGTGCCAGATTCGATCTTATTTTGCTCTTTCTTCCCCCTCTATTTGCTCCTCTCAAAATCTTTCTGAGATTGGCTTTGGTCAGACAATCTTCCGGGGACAATTTCAAGATACCCTCCGTCTGTCACATTGTGTGTATTTCAGCTTCCATTTCCCCCTTCACGTGTTTCCTTTTGGTCCTCGCTTTCTTTAGTTTCTTTAAGTCCAGCATACACACCGGTTCCGTAATCTCCGTGAATATATCACTGTGGAATGGTTCATTTTGTGACGTCGCGCAATTTTAGTTTTTCTTTTCTAACGCCGCATCTAATGTAACATAGTGTACATCGTGGCGTTAGTCTTGTTTTATATATATATATATATATATATATATATATATATATATATATATATATATATATATATATATATATATGATTTGAGGTTGCTTTGCGGAATTTTTGTTTTTCTTGAATTTATTGAGTAGACACCAAAGCTCAAAAATACTTGAAAACTCGAAATGTAGAAATTGAAGTTAACATCTAAGTGTTTTATCGCAGGTAGAAATACAGGATTTCTAAAGAAACTACATTTGAAAGATTCAAATGAAATTTCCCGCTCTTCTCAGCTGCGTAGCAAAACGAGACAAGTTTGTCCAAAAAAAAAAAAGACGTTTCACATACTGTGTCCATATGTGCACTGCCTTGGAAATATCATACTTCGAATTTGTAGCTTTGTAACTCGAGATCCATGCAATGTTCAAGTTGGTTTTATCCAACACAGTAAAATGAAATGAGCTGAATGATTTAAAGGCCCCAACAGTCGGATGTGAACTATTAATATGAAGTATAGTTATGGAGCAGTAGTTTCAGGCACACGATGACGATATCACCTCACTTTTTAAAACGGAAATATCAACTAATTCCCCCTTTTGTGACATGAAGTCCATCAGAGTAATTTTAATTATTTGCAGCTGATTATTGTAGCTTTGTAGTGACCTATACAGCAAACTGTACCAAATTGTTGCAATTTATCGACCACATCCCTATCATTGTACTAGTAGGCCTATTGTGCAAACCGATGGGGGAAATGTGATCTAACGTCATCTTTGCCTCTGCCAGGTTGCATATGGATATCACGTGGTTGTGGTTAATGTTACTATTGAAAACCTTAGAAATCTAACTTGTCTAAAATCATACATTTTATAACTTTTTAATTTCTCCGATTCAAAAGAAATTTCAATATACGGTGCCGCTCATCTGAGCGTACTTTATTCACCACAGTCACCGTGATTATGGTGTTGAATGGAACTTTAATTATGTTAATGATTAATCCAACGTCGAAAATAGCAAGGCGGACTAATCGGTAAGGATTTGATTTTTTTTTTCTTTCCTATAATCATAGTCGTGATGATATCATCCCGCATCTCATGCGATGTAAATCAAGACGCCCATTTATCATTATTAAGGATACACAGGATAGCCGTCTCAAGCTGAAGTAGCGTCGTGGGATGAAGCGTAAACATTTCCTCAAATCCGGGAGGTCACCAGATCGTTACCAAGGCAACGGAGATGTTCACGGCGTTCAAGTTTTCCTCTTAAAATCCCCTATTTCTTTTGGATTCATTTTATTCCTTGTCTTCTGGCTTTACAAAAAAAAAAAGTTTTGTTTATTCTCCCAATCGCTTATTTTTTCTCATTTTAGAATGGCAGTAGCGAGTTTCATTGGTTTCACAGTAAAATGGCATATAAAGCAGCACGAATTTATTGCCGCCAACTATTTTAAGGTTCTGGAACGTATCTGCAAACGCGACTCAGACGCACGTTAGTAAAACATACGCACACGTAGGCACATCACAAATTATCGAGGCCAAATCATTATTGCACGTACACGTTAAATTGCATTAGACAGATTATAGACATGTTATTTTATGATCTGTTTTCGTAAAAGGACAAACATATAGCATACGAGGACATCAAAAGTACAGTAAATGTTGGAGGCGAACTCCAAAACGAGAATCAATGCGTGTTTATGTGATTCTCTCCGAGACGTGCATGCCTTAAAGCAGTATTTGGTGCAAGATTTATAATCCTGTTTTGAAATGATTGGGGTTTTTGCATTCATTCTCGCATCTGCAACACAGGCTGTTATCAATCCCGGGTTAATGTCCCACGATAATGAGAAGTGATACGATGTTATAGCTTTCAACTTTCATCGAGAAAATGTTGTGTAAGCATCGCTTTGTCACTTCTGTATAGGTTCCCGTGTCGGCTTAGCAGTTTTTATTGAGTGCATGTATGGATGGATTGATAGATCTATAAAAGGACTCGTATGACACAAACACGCGTGCTATGAATATTTTCGTGATGAAACCAATCATCTTCCCGACGATATGATTATTATCTCTCCCCCTCTTTCTCTACCCCCTCTCTGTCATCCTCTCTCACTTTCTACTATTTTCTACCATTCCACTTCCTCTCTCTCTCTCTCTCTCTCTCTTCCTGACTCACATCCTTTTTCCTCTCTCACTCCTGTCGCTTTCTCTCTCCCTTCCAATCTTTCTCTCTCCCTTCCAATCTTTCTCTCTCCCTTCCAATCTTTCTCTCTCCCTTCCAATCTTTCTCTCTCCCTTCCAATCTTTCTCTCTCCCTTCCAATCTTTCTCTCTCCCTTCCAATCTTTCTCTCTCCCTTCCAATCTTTCTCTCTCCCTTCCAATCTTTCTCTCTCCCTTCCAATCTTTCTCTCTCCCTGCCAATCTTTCTCTCTCAATTCCAATCTTTCTCTCTCCCTTCCAATCTTTCTCTCCTCCTTCCAATCTTTCTCCCTCCCTTCCAATCTTTCTCTCTCCCTTCCAATCTTTCTCTCTCCCTTCCAATCTTTCTCTCTCCCTTCCAATCTTTCTCTCTCCCTTCCAATCTTTCTCTCCTCCTTCCAACCTTTCTCTCTCCCTTCCAATCTTTCTCTCTCCCTTCCAATCTTTCTCTCTCCCTTCCAATCTTTCTCTCTCCCTTCCAATCTTTCTCTTTCCCTTCCAATCTTTCTCTCCTCCTTCAAATCTTTCTCTCTCCCTTCCAATCTTTTTCTCTCCCTTCCAATCTTTCTCTCTCCCTTCCAATCTTTCTCTCTCCCTTCCAATCTTTCTCTCTCCCTTCCAATCTTTCTCTCTCCCTTCCAATCTTTCTCTCTCCCTTCCAATCTTTCTCTCTCCCTGCCAATCTTTCTCTCTCAATTCCAATCTTTCTCTCTCCCTTCCAATCTTTCTCTCCTCCTTCCAATCTTTCTCCCTCCCTTCCAATCTTTCTCTCTCCCTTCCAATCTTTCTCTCTCCCTTCCAATCTTTCTCTCTCCCTTCCAATCTTTCTCTCTCCCTTCCAATCTTTCTCTCCTCCTTCCAATCTTTCTCTCTCCCTTCCAATCTTTCTCTCTCCCTTCCAGTCTTTCTCTCTCCCTTCCAATCTTTCTCTCTCCCTTCCAATCTTTCTCTTTCCCTTCCAATCTTTCTCTCCTCCTTCAAATCTTTCTCTCTCCCTTCCAATCTTTCTCTCTCCCTTCCAATCTTTCTCTCTCCCTTCCAATCTTTCTCTCTCCCTTCCAATCTTTCTCTCCTCCTTCCAATCTTTCTCTCTCCCTTCCAATCTTTCTCTCTCCCTTCCAATCTTTCTCTCTCCCTTCCAATCTTTCTCTCCTCCTTCCAATCTTTCTCTCCTCCTTCCAATCTTTCTCTCTCCCTTCCAATCTTTCTCTCCTCCTTCCAATCTTTCTCTCCTCCTTCCAATCTTTCTCTCTCCCTTCCAATCTTTCTCTCTCCCTTCCAATCTTTCTCTCCTCCTTCCAATCTTTCTCTCTTTATATATATATATTTCTCTCTGTACCATTCTCCGTCACTCTCTCCTTATATTTTCTCCTCCTCCTCGCTCTCTCTCTCTCCATCTCTCCCCCTCTGTAATTTTTTTCTCTCTCTTTCTCTCTTCATATATTCCCTGTTTCTCTACCATAAATTCTCCATCTCTTCATTATGTTCTTCTCCTCCTCCTATGCCCTATATCTCTCGTTGTCACACTCTTATCTCTTCATATCACATTCTCTCTTTTTCTGCCATTCTCTCTATATATTCATATATTCTCCTCCTCCTTTGTTGTTCTCTTTGTATCATTCTCTTTCTCTCCTTTCATAATGTTTACCTTCTTTAATCTTGTTCTTTCGTACGAGATGTTTCTCTTGCTTGCATCAGGCAGTGTTGTTCTCGTTGAAGGTACAGATGCGTTTAAGAGGGAGATGCTAATTCGGAATCTCTTCAAACATAAGTGAATTTATTCATCATCTATACCTTGTAATATTTGTATATCTTGTTATAAATCGTATGCACACCCTTATTTTATATAAAATGTCAATAATATAATCAACCGCTTCCTTTCTGAGTAGCGTGCAATTGATAAAGACGTGTTTTGTTTTGTTTTTTAAAGGCGTTATGAATAAGCCATTACGGAGTTCGCTCATGTGCACCCTTCTATTTCTTGTCAGTTGGTCATGTCACTCGTTTGTAAAGCGACAAAATGCATACAGTAAGATTGCCCGACGTGACAATATACGGAATTTTTCAATCATGTTCAAAGAAAGGATGGACGTGCGTAGACGAGGTGACCAGAATAGTCCGTCAATGAACACTTGAGAAACCATCCCCTTCATAATGTTGCATTGAATTGATTAACAATCTTTTTCTATTGATATTGCCAAATACCACTTTTGCTTGCAGGTGGATGTGCTGGCAGGCGCCATTTATGAATAATGATAATAATAATAATAATAATAATAATAATAATAATAATAATAATAATAATAATAATAATGATAATAATAATAATAATGATAATAATAACAGTCAGTTCTTTGAACGCATAATGCCAGAAGATGGTCTCTATGCGTGTACAAATGGAAAAAAAATCTTTCAAATATTTCTCTATTCACATATAATTAACAGTTATCAAAGATGAGTTTGTGACACAGATTTGAATTTATCAAAATCTGTAATGCATGAGAGGAATAATCATTAGATCCTCACATCAAAGATGCTTAAATCAGTGAATTTTAAAAAAAAATCCCAATTAATAACACTTTTATGCTCATGCGAAAAGTAGAACCCCGAACTGGCGTATTCATATGAGTTTCCAACTCATCCATAGTTAGGCCTATAGTGTGTCCACGTCTTACATCGTTGATGACTCAGAGCAGGGAGGTGAGACACCTCCCTGCTCAAAGCGAATATGGTGAAGTATAATGTCCAGGAAGATCATTATTTTCTTTTCAAGACTTTAATTGAGGATAGCAGCCACCTTTGATGGTTGATAAACAGAAAGGACAGCTTACGTCACTCGGCAGTTTCGAAGGTTGCAATTATCGGCTCTCGACCCCGTATGCGCCGGCGAACGTCGGTTTCACACAAGGAGAGCCCCTTTGCACAAATACGGGTAAATGACCGCTATCAGTTCGCACCTGATACCATCGTGTTCATAACAAGTTTTTTTGTCAGGATAACAATGTAGAATTTTTTGCAGCGGTGTAGAATAGCGGATTTTGGTAATTACCTCAGCACTTTCATTCAGTCGTTAACAAAAAAAAAGAAAGAAAAAGTGTGATTTGGCAGTATGGGCAGAGCATTTTTCGTTCATAATTATCCGCCGAATCTCCTTTGTTGTTGCGTCTGATTTGATAGGGCTTCTTTGTCACTGCTCATACGGTTTTTTATAATGAGTGATCATGTCGGGATGGGGGTAATGACCAACGCGTCATACTACTCCAAGTGACGGCCCAGCGACACAATATTGTTGAACGAGATTCACCTTACGTCTGATGATTAACTTTGTCAGTAGGTGAAGAAAGGCATGGGAGTACTCGTATGATTCTACGGTTACAGACAGAAAAATATATACGGGTAACAATGGTGCCGTCTTTTAAACGTTAATGATGGTGGTTAAAGAACCACGTGTGTTGTTGTTCCGGATGAGTAATATTTTCAACGACTGCATGATAAAAAAAAAGGAAAAATATGTAACGATTCGAATGAAGGGAAAATCAAGAAATAAACCAAAAACCATTCCTCCCACGAGATATCTTCATCATTCCCCGGAGACTTCAAGAAAATACCGGTGTGCGGGTGAACGCCCGACATCACGATAGCAATAGTGCTGACAATTAAGCTCAAACACTCTCCGTGCTGGTAATATTTCCGGTTGTTCCCTATTACTTAATGCATTCATGTTCAATTCAGGGGGAAAATTTTCTGTTTCCTACGGGATTTATTTCCTTCTCCTTTCAGTAGAAGATTCGCATCGAATCGATTTGCGTTAAATATCTTGCGTCATAACGCCGAATGAGAAAGTACCCTACACACGTCTTACCGTACAGCGAACCCATTTAGAATCGAAACTCGTTTGAGGCATTGATGGAAAAAAAAAGAAAGTACTTTCACCTGTTATGTGATAACAACTTAGTGGTGTTAAGATGATTAAAGTTTCAAATCCAGGGCATGGCTTTGGTCTGGAAATACAGTGCTTACGCCGAAGACTGCCCTGGCTAAATAAGACCACACCATTTAATCCTGTTTACTTTTCTATGAGGGGTATAGCAGCACATGGATTGCGGACTGTGTACTCGCGTTATACGCTTTGCTCTAATCTTGTCATGTTCGAAATGTCCTGCTTCTTGAAGCATTAAAATGCAATTAAAACGATGTCGGCTTGCTGTTTGTTTGTTTATTTGTTTGTTTGTTTGTTGTTGTTCTTCTTCTTCTTCTTCTTCTTCTTGGTGTTTTCAAGTTGCAATTTTTTTTCCTTGCAATGAGCGTGGTGATCATTCCCTTGGTTCCGCATCTTTACGTAATGCAAGAACAGCAAAATCGTATAATGTTTTGTGTCGCTTGCATTGTTTCCGCGCAGTTCGTGTATCATCGTAAATTCACTGCTTCAAAAAAAAAATTGTGCTGGAAAGTATTCAGATGTTTGTTTGTTGTTGGTCTTTTTTATTATTGAGACGTATTTCATAGAGACTGACATTCTCAAAGGGCAGAAATAGGGATGAATCATGTTATATCGGGAAGTCATGGTAGACGATTCATAGTAGAATCGGTAGATATACCGTCGGATTGGAGAATCACCGGGTATAGGTATTAGTTCAGGCACTCCATATGACTTGGAAACCCAAATCCAAATATCGCAAACTTCTCATCCATGCGCCGTAAGCGGAAGAAACTATGATTTCGGGTATATTGAGGATGTGTGTTTGTGTTTCCAGGCTGAAAGAAGCGATTTGTGCTATCGGTGCCCCCAATATTTTGTGCTTATGAAAACATACGCCCACACAATGTTGATATATTGCTACTTCACTCACGGGCCTTCTTGCCTTTATACTGACCTAAACGCCTTGCCCCTGCACTTGCACTTTTTCATATCGATTCTGTCCATTGAAAACGGAATAAGGCTAAACTACACAAAAACAAATCCACCCCGGCGTCTATAATAATTTCAGCGGGATACGCGTACGTAACAGAGTTAAAAAAAAAAAAAGTTGGTTATTACGGCTCATGGTAATATCTACGCCATAATGCACATAGGTATTCAAGATAAGTCAATTTTGTGCTGGATGACTCCGGCAGATTAACTGCAAAGGGACACCTCCATTTCTCCTTTCAATCCAGCAAACTTTAGCCGCCAAGCTGTGATGTACCGCGCAGGTGGTAAAATGCAATACAGATTTTTATATCTTCGTGCCGGGATTTTTATACCAGCGATTTTGCCCCCTTTCGCACTCTCCACAGTCCACTCGCATACCATGAAAGACCCGTTTATCGGTCCACGCCACTCCTTAACATCGATTATGATCTCCAATGGGATCCGAGCGGGTATCTTTATGACCTACGAGGATTGTAGCACGATTATCTTTGCTTTATAAGTCAGCATAGTGAAGGGTTGTTCCACCCTTTCATTTTTAGGAGGATGAACTTTTTATGAGTCTTTTCATTGAGAGGGAGGGTAGGTATTTTGGGATGTTGCAGTATGATTCTTTGAGTAAACAGCGATCCTTAGGATTTTCTGCCCCCCCCCCCTTTATCTCTCCCTCTCACTTTCTTGGTCACTCTCCTCTCTCCCTCTCTCTCTCCCTCCCTCTCTCTCTCTCTCTCTCTCCCCCCCCTCTCTCTCTCTCTCTCTATCTATCTACCTATCTATATACCGTTATATGTATATATATATATATATATATATTTCTATATATTTCTATCCATCTACGTGTATCTACCTCTCTATCTATATATCTATCTACCTATCTATCTATCTATCTATCTATCTATCTATCTATCTATCTATCTATCTATCTATCTATCTTTCTATCTATCTATCTATCTATCTATCTACGTATCTATCTACCTATCTGTTTATCTATCTACCGATCTATACATCTATCTGTCTGGTTCGATAATGGCGTCATAACAATCTATAATGCACAAAACAATCTGCAAAGTGATATATAAATACGTAATTATATATAATGTCTTTATCATTCACAAGTGAAATGATCCGTCACGTCATCTGTCAGACGTGATCTAGTGACGTAAATGTAATGAGATAAACATGCTGTGATCACGACATATCTTACACGGTTATAATGCGATGCTCACTCCAGTAGAGGAAGGCATTGTCTGTGGTGTAGGTAATTCTGCGGTAGTTTATTTCAGCCTTAGGTCAGTGTTTTAAACTTTAAAGTTTTAATGGGATGGCCACATCAATTTTCCATGAATATGACAATTTAGGCAACTTTAAATCTTCACTCAATACCAACATTTTCACCAGACATTCAATAACTAAATTTTTTTAGAGGAGTCTACACCTTTTAGTGTTTTTTAAACATACTGTACATGTATAAGTGGGGCCACACAAATGCTGTGACTTATCATTATCATCATCATCATTATCATCATCATCATCATCACCACCGCCACCACCACCACTATCATCATCATCATCATCATCATCATCATCATCATCATCATCATCATCATCATCATCATCTTCAACATAGGTCCGAGTGATGCCTGGGACAATTCGTCATGGCCAGAACCTTACATCGTCACGTGTGATGATTAAAATAGGTACTATTGACACCTTTCGTGGAAGATTTTGGCAATAATGGTTACGACATGTATTCAACAAGACGTCGGTACGGAACGTTCCTTGTCCTCTAAGATGTTTATAATTTGCGACCAACGAGGGCGCCAAATCGTGTAATGATATTGATCTGGGCCGGCAGTCTTGAGGGCAAATAGGGACTATTCCCGTTGGCAGGTTCACATCACTTTGCGGGCTCTTTTAGATTTATCCACTGACCTGAAAGTTGGCTCGCGATCCGCACTTCATTACGGGAATCGATTTTCTTTTCTCTCTTTCTCTCCTTCTACTGAATACAAAGAATTCAGTTCCCGTAGCTACAATGCAAGCATTGGTGGTTTATTGGCTGTTTGCCCTGCCGCTGTCATTAAATATGCAACAATTGCGAAAGTCAATAAATGATCAATTAATCGCTTGTAAGCCATTACTGTCACACGGAGTGAATTAAAGTATAATATGTTTTGATGAGTGATATTAAAAAAAGGATATAGAAGAGTGTGTGACAGCCATCGCTTCCGACCATATACATTAATTTTGTATGTGAATTATCTCGTTTCTCATAAAAATCAATAAACTATAGATATGATATCCTTGCTACTCTGCATTTCGTTAGGATAACTTTCAAGGTAACTCAAGTTGAAAAATATAGCCATTTTATCCCTTTTACCTGTGGGAGGGGGAGGTACAAATATATGATATCAAAAATATAATCATATCATATCAAGAATAAGATCTATCATTCGTGTCAAATAATTTTAGTCTTGTCATAACCTAAAGCAACAACGACTCTTCGTTGAAAAAGGGCTGCAGTTGCACGGCAATCTAGCAAAAATATGACACAGTGTTGAAAATATTGTTGACTTGTAATAAACTTGCAGCGGATACAGTTCATTATTTCCGAAAATTCGTTATTGCGAAAGTTCCTTAAATCCAAAAATGAAATAATGTTCGTAATTCCGAAGATTTGCATATTTCGAAGGTTCGTAATCCGTCAGTTCGTCAGTACGTACCTTCTTTGGACTTTCGGATGAATGAAACTCACTTCATTCTTAGATTAATGAACCTTCGGAATAACACGACAAATATTCGGATGAGTGAACATTATTTAGTTTTCGGATTAACGAACATCTAGATATAGGGAATTTGTGTGTTTCGGAATAATGAACCTTCGGAATGTCAAGCCTTATTTCATTTTCGGATTAATGAACCTTCGGAATGCTGAACAGTCATCGTATAGGAAAAAATGAAAAAGGTTTCAGTTGTTAGATAGCAAAAAAACACGGTACTGAAGATATTTTTGTGTGCAACCAGTGGGAGAGTTATGACATCACGATACCATAACCTATTCCAGTATGCCTGTATTCTATGAAACCTTTTGAAACGTTGAACTTTTCTCATATTGAATTTTTATGAAACTTTTCTTTTTTCCGACTTCACTCTATATATACTTAAATGACTAAGCAGTCAACTTAAACATGATTATAGAGTCGTGCTGTAAGTGTAGGACTGAGCTAAGTCTCCATCCCCCCCCCCCCCCCTCCCACACACACACGCGTCAGCATACATTGAGGCAGATAATGGTATACTATTATAGTATCATAGTCAGTCTATGTTTGTTTGTTTTTCCTGATTTTTAGTAACGTAGGGCTTTTCACCTAGAGATTGTAGTTCCCCTAAATGTAAATAATAACACCTTCAAACGAAAGGTATGTATCGAGATGTTGAAAATCAGCCGTTGGCTGAATCTTGTTACCGTGAATGAAATGAAACGAAACGAAACGGACTGATCCCACTATGCAGTGCTTTCCCCCTCTATACCCACCACCCCCCCCCCCCTCCAGTTTCTTTACATAACTTTAACGGTTGACAGGAAGACTGGAAAATGTCACATATAAAATTTCTCTGTCATTGAAACCACATGACAGCTGATATAGATATGTCAAATTTGCAAAGGAGGAGTGGCAAAACACACAAGGACGGACTTACATGGTATATTCTTTTGAGCTTGTCTTTGACCACGGAGGTACGGAGCTCCGTGCTCAGACCAGTATCTATTCACAGGGCACTGTGTCACGTAAATGATTGAGACACGAGTATAGGCAAGATCCTAGTCTCCGGCCCCTAAATATTGCGAGTAAATGTTATCAGCGCATTTTATCAATTCCAAATCCTTTTTCACCGTCCGCGTAATTGGACTTGAGGCGTTCGGTCAAAGGAAAGCGCTAATGTCGCCGTATACCACATTATACTTACTACAAACAACCCCGCCTGAGCCGAAAGCCGTCCTCAGGTGAATCACAAATACCAGCAGGCGATATGCCAGCCCCCCGCGGCCGGGCGCTGGGTCACCAATGCGATTGGGTGTGTTCAGTTCGACAGGAGACAGTAACTCGCGAAATTATCACCTCGCAATATTGTTTGGCGTTCGGGAACAACAAAAACGTTTGCACTCTAGGCAATTGTACATCGCTATCTTAGGATGACTACAAAGAAAAACCCCATCAATCTCCTCGAGACATCCAATGATGATGTTCTTGTATGTCATTGCTATTTAAACTCTGACTCTTTTCATTTCTTTTTGGTGCAACTATGCTACTTATCCAATGCATATATCATTTTACAGATGAAAACGTGAAGCATGTACGATAACTCACAAAAGGGGTACATTATGTAGAAACTGATCGTAGGCCGTCGACCAACTTTAACAAGGATTTATCAATAGAATTTAAGTCACAAAAATTGCCCATTGTCTGTCCTTTATTTATAAGTAACCTAGTTATGTCATCTCCACCAGTCGCCTTGCTTGCATCTCTCAGGACCAAGATAACGATTAAGAACCTAATGGTTGTGATCGTATTTTATTCAGGTCTTATTACGTATAAACGGTACAAGTTCATACAAGCAAGATAAACGTAAGCAAAGAAACCGCGTCGAAAAATCTTTGCATCAGATGTAGCGTCCGATATGTGACGTTGATTTTTTGCACCGTTGCTTTGAGGGGATCGCTTCCTGCAGAGGTTTGCAATTGCTGTGAGGCTTTATGATCCTGACATACATGTTGACATGTTTACAGAGTTAGATCTCCCGGCTGATTGGTCCTTGTCGAACTACTGCCATGGTAACCACAAGCTTTGCTGCACTTGTTTGAAAGTTTGAAAGTTAAAGCAGCTCACTGACCTGCTGCCAGATCTGGTGGCGAGCATTAAAAAAAAAACACGAGTAATCAAACAAACAAACAAAGCAATAAACAAACAAACAAAATAATGATCAAGCATACTGCATGGTAACTTCTTGAAAAAAAAGAAGAAGATACGACTCTCTTTCTGCTAAGGTTGTGTCTGTTCAAGAAAATCACTCATGGAAATCCCGCATCGACAGAGGACACACGGTCTGAACAGACTCGCCTACTCCATTCATACAGAGAGAGAAAGATAAATATAGCAGCATACACAAACAAAATGAATAATGAAAAGAGAGGAGAGAGAGAGTTGGGGGGGGGGGGAGAAGAGAAGAGGTAACGCGGCTAGGGTAGGGGCACCAGCGGCATTATACATGATAGTTTGAGGTGCGACTGTGCAGTTTGAGGACAACCCCACTTATCCTTTCTCGCCAGCGGTCGAGATTAAGGATGATACGCGAGACAGAAGAGTTCGTAGGAGAGAGAGAATCATCTCGCATTCAAGAATTCTCCCATGGCTAAATCTGCTCTTGCCCTACTGTCTCCCTCTCTCTCTCTCTCTCTCTCTCTCTCTCTCTCTCTCTCTCTTCCAGGTCTCCATGATATGCAGTCAGGCCGCAGGGAATAAGCTCTCGAATGCATTATTGACAGGAGTGAGCACTGTCCATTAACTTGCGTGCCCTCTGCTTTTATGCCTGTAGTCTCATCTGCTCCGGAGACCCAGCGGTCTTGGCGGGAAGGTCCCTTCAGTTCGTGCGTCTTGCCTTAGAGTGCAAGAGCCGCAGAAGAATGACAGGATGCGTTGATTGGGAAATATACACATCTTTTCTCCATTTCGTAAAAGCTTTTCTGAGCATCCGCACCCCCTCCCCCCCCCAAAAAAAAAAAAATGAAAAGAAAAGAATAAGGATAGCTTTTCAGTAAGGTTTTTTTTTTTTTAAGAGAACAGGAATAAGCAAACTATGTGGAACAAACTTCTGAAACTCTTTTTTCGTTTTTCTTTTTTTTTGTGGTGGTGGAGGACTTCTATCCATAAAATTGCTGATTCGGAGATTTCCTGCCCTCTAGCAGATGAAAATCTCCGAGCGCTGATGAACAAGGATGATAATAAGTCACGATAGTTGGGCAAGTTGAACAGGTATTTATCGATATCATATTGCTGGACTATCCATCCAATCACACTTCAAATTTGTTATATCTGACTATGTTTTTTAATTAGGTGCAGAATAAAGTAGTGAGGCCATCAGATATAAAACACCTAGTGCGGTTACTGAGTACTTCTTGAAGTTATTCGATTCATATAATACCTACATGTTATAAATATATACAGAATAATATATTAGATATGATTGAATAGATAAATAGATACATTTGTAGATAGATAGATAGATGGATAGATAGATAGATAGATGGATAGATAGATAGATAGATAGATAGATAGATAGATAGACAAATAGATAGATAGATAGAAAGATAGATAGATAGGTATAGATGAATAGATAGATATAGAGGGGAGAAATAGGGAGAGAGATTTATAAATAGAGACAGACGTAGAAATATAAATATACAGCATGGTAAGAAAAACAAACCAATGGTTGCAGAAAGAGTATCTCTCTAGGGAGCAGAATCACGAGCTTTCTCTGAGCTTGCAATGGTCAGATCTTTGGAGACGGAGCCATCGAACCTTTTTGTTTAAAGACTGCCGCAAGGATTAACCGTAAGATGCGGGTGATCGCCGTCTTAAAGAATTCCGCTTAGGGGCTTCAAAAGTGTTCGTTCCTGACCTCGCTACTTTCCTCACTGCTTTTTATCGCTAACTCCGAAATATCAGATGTCAGAAAAGCAGTCACGGCATACATCAATGCGAAAAAAAAATAGGATTGCGTTTCTTCATCTTCATCAGTAAACTTTGAGATGCACAGTCTTCGTGGTATAAGGTTGGTCAATGCCCGTATTGCAGATTTAGATAAAACAGGAAGTAATGCGTTTCTTTCTGATGCACTCAGAGACCGATAACTATCAATTTTCCCTCTCTGCCCTCTTACCTGTTGGAAGTGACGTCAGAGAAACCTTATAACCTTTTCGAGACACCCTTTTTATTACACTTCTCAGACATCTCGAAGATCTATAACGAATGAAATGTAAACGACATTAATCTAACATGGTGGGCTACTTGGGCGGTGCCGTTTTGAGGAACGTTCTCTTGTAAGAGATTTCTCCTCCGACTCTCACGCAACAGGTCTGTCGATGCCGCTTTCATTCTTTGTTAATGACTAATTCAGAACTACAATGTAACATCAATGGTTTCCTACCTCTCTCTACCGTCATACTTTGCGAAATTCATTGATCTTCCAAGGAAGAGACGACTCTGTCTCTTCTTGTTCGGTTTACCAATTTGTTGAATACATTTTTAGAGACGTTATAGTAAGCTAATCTTTGTGATAGTGTAGGAGCTTGCTGGTGTACCCTGTGTTAACAAGTCAAGATCATTCACACTGTGCTGTTGGAACAATTTTCTTATTACAACTCTGTTCAGTCAGTCGCATGGTTCATAGATAAGACCTTTCTTGTGTTGCCAAGATTGATGTTATAATATCAAAACGATACTTCGTTTGTTGCTTCGTATTTATTCTGCTTCTAAAATCAAATTAAAATATTGCATGGTTGTGACAAATTTGAAACCAAACATAACGAAATGACAAAGGAGGAATACAAAAGTGCAGTCTATACTACTTGCATGACAAAATCATTCTAGAACATGTATACTTAGGGAAAGGAAATTAGGACCTACTTGAATAACGACAGGCTAGGGAGCTGTAATATCCTAAAATAAATTGCCCCATTAAGAAAAAAAAATGATCAAAGTGTCATAAGGCTAAACTAGAACTAAATCTTCCAAGAACGTATAATCTTGCGGTGGAAATGTTAATGAGATGTTGCAGATCGACGGGTATAGGATAGGGGGTTTCCTACCAAACAAACACTCGGAGTCTGTCGCTTCGTTCCCTGACCCACTGCAACATTAATCATCGCCGGCAGCGAGTAATCGCCGCGCCGGAGGCCCGGCCAGGTTGGGATCCACGTCACGTAAGTGTGCGGCGAGCATTACATTCTGATTTATGTTTTACTACATGGATCATTACAGCGGGACGAAGTTGGGAAGAGAGCGTGCCCTTAACTCTCTCCCCATCGCTCGCTCTCTCCTCCTCTTCTTTTCTTCTCCTTCTTCTTCTTCTTCTTCTTCTTCTTCTTCTTCTTCTTCTTCTTCTTCTTTTTCTTCTTCTAGCAATATGTATATTTGTTTCTATGATCTCACATATGTTTATTTTGATGGCAGCCAGAACCTCGCATCCGTAAACTTCCCAGGGAAACGATTTTCCCTCCCCTATGTTAAAGATGACGAATTAAGCAGGAACAAATAGATAGGACGAAAATCTAGACGCCTGGTTTCTGGTTATATCAATTTCCTCCCCCAAATGACGTGTCATTCTATTGAGTTCGATTGTGTCAAATATTTCAATACACTGTGTTTACAAAGAGAATGTATAGTTGACGCTCCGGGTGCTGCAGCCACTATGGAACGCTGATGATTGACAGCTGGTATCAATGTATACACCTGTAATTATACGACGGTACACTGAGATGGTACGCAGATATATTATCATTGTGTAACCGCTGGTCTGATTCTCAAATTCTTATAGATAACTAAGACACCGATTTATAGTTGGCCACCACTGAATACACAATTCAATGTTTTTTGAATCGTGTCAAAAATGTCAATTGACTTGTCAATGTTAAAGGATTCAAATATCAAGTCACCAAACGCAGTATTGAGTAAGTTACGCATTGATGTTTAAGCGTCATACCCGAACCAATCACACGATGAATGCTGTGACGGGCTCGTCTTGCCTTAAATAAACACATACAAACACACACAAACACACAGAAAACAAATGGCTTGGGGTATAAGGGTAGAACCTAGTGCCGCTTTTTTACCACTTCTTGTACTTGTTGTTGTTGGAATTGTGTGTGTGTGTGTGTGTGTGTGTGTGTGTGTGTGTGTGTGTGTGTGTGTGTGTGTGTTTGTTTGTTTGGTTTTTTTTGGCCCCTCTGATATTTTTTTTCCGTGATTCTAAAACATGTATCCTTACGCCAAATGCCCGAAAAGACCATCGGCACAAATCAAACTTTGATGAAGTGCAGTGCTTACCCTAGCGATGAGAGTCATCGCCCGTTGTGATGATAGTCTAAAACGGGTCACGTAATGTGGGAGAGCATGCGCAGAGTATTACTTCCAAACAAGTTTCCCATCACGAAAAAGAAAAAAAAATCGTAATATAACACCGCCTGACAGGTAGGTTTTTGCTGTGTTCTTTAGATGTTGACATCGCACAATACAGAGCTCATTTGGATGGTTTGACATAGTGCAAATACTGTCAGTCGGTAGATATCAGTCGTTTGACGTAATGGATCATTTCGGCGCTTTTATGGCATAATATACATCACACTTGCCCCCACCAGAAAGAAATGAAAAAAACAGCAACAACAATAACGGATAAGATATATACTCTTTCATTGTACAACTGTTTTATTTTATTTTCACAGGAGGCTGCACAGATGCAACTTCACATTCTTCACAGTACCTAGAACATAAGATGAATATCATTATCACCATTGTCATACTATCATAATCGTTCTAATTCTAATTCTAATTCTAATTCTAATTCTAATTCTAATTCTAATTCTAATTCTAATTCTAATTCTAATTCTAATTCTAATTCTAATTCTAATTCTAATTCTAATTCTAATTCTAATTCTAATTCTAATTCTTATTCTCATTCTCATTATCACAATCATAATCACCATTACTAGAAAAGAAGTTGTATAAGCAGTACTAGCATCATGATAATCCATTGTTTTTGTTATCATACTCTTCATATTTACTCATCCGAAACGCAACTGCAACACGAACGAAAAAACGCCACAAGCAGTTGACAAGATGGTCCGTTGCGTGACGCTGTATCTTCTGGTCGTATTGCAGTTTAAACCACCCCGTCACTTCTACACATTCATACTTTAACACTCCGTATAGTCATTCATCGCGTCCCAGGAGATGAATATTCATGAAAGAAGCATCACACCCATGTAATTCTCCCGTGGTGACCTAGACCGTAATGCATCGTATTCTCTTCCTCTCAGTCTTTCAGTCTCTCTGTGAGCTGTCTTAATCCACTTTGATAAATGTGTGATGTCCTCTACCTAAACCTTGCCTCTACTTACCGGCTCACACGGACTCTTAATCGTATTTACACCTTTTCCATCTTTCTCTGTCAGTGACCGATTCTCTTGATTCTCCCCCCCCCCCCTTTCGACATCTCTCTCTCCCTCATACCCCTCTTTTGCCCCCTTTAGTTCTGTCTTCCCATCGTTCAATCTTAATTACTCTCTCCCTTTCCATCTCAGCAATATCTATCTATCGATCCATCTATCTATCTATCTATCTATCTGTCTATCTATCTATCTATCTATTTATCTATCTGTCTATCTATCTATCTATCTATCTATCTATTTATCTATTTATCTATCTGTCTATCTGTCTATCTATCTATCTATCTATCTATTTATCTATCTATCTATCCATCTATCTATCTATCTATCTATCTATCTATCCATGTATCTATCTATCTATCTATCTTTCTATCTATCTATCTATCTGTCTGTCTATCAGTACCCCACCTTATCAGTCTTTATTTCGCCATATCTTTCCGTCTCTCCCTCTCTCTTCCTCAATTTTTTTTCTCTCTCTCTTTCCCTCACGCTCGCAATTCTCCTTCTCGGAACATATTTGTTTGCCTGATGTCTTTCTTTGGTCAGTCAGTAATCCAATAAGGACCTTGGTACTCCGACAATCACCTTTCAGCCAATTTACTCTCGGTCCACAGTGCGTCAAATCCGCCAGTTACAACGCATTACCCGCGAAACCATCAAACCCCTTTAGTGATTCTCCCGCGTCCGTCACAAATGGAACGTGTGTTCTAAGCCGAGAGGAGCGCGCTATAAGTTTCATTTCTCATTATTGGATCTGTTTAAACGACGTTTGTTACAGGAAAAAATAAAATGACATGTTATGAAACTCCTTGAAAGTGAATAAGATTTCAGCGTGCTTCTTTCAGTTCAGTTCAGTTCAATTTCATTTCGTATTCCAATTTCAATCTAGTACAGCGAAATAAAACAAAGTAAGATTTATGACGGCCCCTTTATTCACACATAACGTGGAATAAATGTGGCCCCGTTAAAATGAAACGTTGTACCATGTTCATATCTACCGTAGTCAACACAGGCCCCTCAATCAAGCAGAACGCTAGTTTCCACTAAAACCGGTCTTGCAATAAGAAAACGTATATGTACTTCTCGATTTTTTAGAGTTCCGTTTATTCTTCACGGCACTGTGATATCGGTCGCAGGCTCGTTTGAAAAAGTCATGATTTTATGGCGAAGATGCCATTGCCTCACAAGGCTGCGTTATTATTACAAAGCTGTAATTACTTTATTCACAAAAATATGACAGACATTCATTATTTGTCAATAATTTAGCAAATACACCTCCATTCCCTTCAAAGCCTTTGTTGCTACGTTATCACAAAACTATTCGATATTTTTTGTCAACGGTTCTCTTTTTTTCCTCCAGAAATGTACTTCTGTGAAAATTTGTGTGCAGAGGAATGGTTCGGACCTACAATGAGATGACATCATTACTTTCTCTAATTTGCATAACGCTCACTGTCAGTGTCATTGTTTCATGAAAATATGCAAAACGTTGAGGATCCCTTACGTTCCTTGTTCTATACACGACCTTTTTCGGTTCATTTGATTTCTTTTTTCTATGCCTCGAAGTCAGTTTCGACATTAAAGGACAAGTCCACCTTCATATACATAAGGATTGAGAGAATGCAGCAATATTAGTAGAACACATCAGTGAAAGTTTGAGGAAATTCGGACAATCTTTTCAAAAGTTATGAATTTTTTTAAGTATCTGCCCAATCACTGCTGGATGAGAAGACTACTACAGTGTATGATGTCACATGCGTACAACGATATAAGGAAAATAACAAGAGAATTTCACAAAACTTTACTTTTTGAATAAAGTGCACATTCCTTCGACTTGTTACTGACGTATGTTAAGGGTAATATTATTCCCCCTGCCTTCTGAAAGAGAGAAGTCGAGTGCTCTTTTGTTATGCAAGAAAAATGGAACTATTGAATGTCCTTCAATCTTTCTTTATATTGTTGTACACATGTGACATCACAAGCTATAGTAGTCTTTTCATCCAGTCATGACTGAGCAGAAACTTCAAAAATTCATAACTTTTAAACGGATTGTCGGATTTCCCCCAAACTTTCGCTGATCGCTGATGTGTTCTACTAATATTGCTGCATTTACTCAACCAACATGTCTACGAAAATGATCTTGTCCTTTAAGTCGCATATTGCACGACTGACTTTAAATGGAGACTGTCGAGAAACAATGTTATTGATGCCGCGCCGCGTCTCTCACTTCATACATGGACATGCTCGAGTTATGTTCGCATAGACTGCTCTTCAACTGCTGCATATGCCAATACGCATCATTTCCTAGAACTTAATATGCTCCATCACTTTCTTCAGTCGGATTCCTTTTGTCTGCTGGTATTTTCAATGTCTTCAGGCAAGTTGGCCCAACTTGCCTTAAGACATTGAAAATACCAGCAAGCTAAGGGAATCCGATTAAACTGACATTTTCCGGGCCCTGATTTACCGGTGGGACCACTGCGACAATATTGCTAATTCATGTTATCGTACCCTCTGAGGGAATTGCATTTCACACAGGATGTAAAACATGTAAGCCAAAACTGAAATCGTGAAACAAAGGAACTTCACGGATGCGACTCATTCACAAAGTCAAGATAGCTGTAAATTTTGTACCTATAAGTGTATTTGCTCCCGCAAATGCAAGTAACATGGGCACAGTTGTTTGTATTACGTAAAAACAACGGTAGTGATAAACACCTCCGGCCGGTACGCATAATCTGTTTAGTCTGAATGCATTGCCACCACTTTATTCACTGCTGATATAAGCGGGAGACATGCTCAGAAAGTGAAATTTGTTTAAACATTCGAATTCACCCATCTGATTGCTTTTAGATATTTCCCCACGCGCGGCTCTGCAATTACTCTGAGTGCTGACACGAGCAAAAAAAAAAAAGATCTGAATAAAAAGAGAAAAAAAGCTAGAAAGGGAAGGGTATTTTTCTCAGTAGGTACCATGACACATCCGCTAAGCCTCAGATGCGACTAGCCGAAGAAAAACAAAATGTTCCTGATTTTTCTCCCTTATTTTTACCCCCCAAATTGTTCATTAGCAGATGTTATAGCAGGAGCCTGGCTGCGTCATTCTCGTTAGTTTAATGGCTTCCAGCAATTTTAACAAGACACCGTCTCGCCGAACACAAAAACAAGCACTCGCAAGCGATGCGTGTCAGTTTGGTGCAGCTCACAGCTTTCAAAAAAAAAGTTATGCGACTTTACTAAAGTTTTGATTTCCAAAGTTGACTTTCCTTGCGCTGTTGTTCAGTCGTTGACTATACATTCATTTAGTTCAGTCACGCACTTCAGTTCGTGTGTATCCCATTAGCCGCTATCACGTACCCTATTAAACCTAGTGTATAAATAGCGCGTTGATAATTGATGACATCTGAGAGCCGATTGAAACTGATTGTGATGAATTATAATTGTTTTTCCATTTAAAAAAAAGAAGAAATCACTGATGCATTTTGTGGTGTCTGTTTTTTGTTTTCGTTTTTTTTTTTTGCTTCTTGATAGATTCAAATTCCGCCTAAAGCGCCCTCAATGGTGGAATAAAGGGAGTCAAACAAGAATACCTTTGTTCAGTAAAGTCCTAATGTTAGATCCATTGTGGTTCCTTTTTTTCAGTTAAACTATTATGTGCAATCTTAAAACATCCGAGTCAGAACTGACCCGGAACTGGGTCCGTTGGGGTCATACACCGTTCCGAGTCAGAAATGACAAGGAATGGGGACAGATATGACCCATTCAGAGTCATGAATTAGGTCAGGGTGATCCCATTCGGGGTCTTCATGACCAAATTCCAAGTCATTGTTTACCCGGAACGGTGTATGACCCCAACGAACCCAGTTCCGGGTCAGTTCTGACTCGGATGTTTTAAGAGTGTTTATAAGAATGATAAGAATTAAAACGATTTCTGCATGTAGTCGATAATCATTTTGAGCTGAATAAAGAGATTGTGCTTTATCATCCATTTGATATTTAGGAAATATCATGATGAAACGAGAACAGATTTGCTATCAGATTTTTTTTGGGGGGTGGGGCTGTTTGCTTGTTTTATTGTTATTGCTTTCGTGGCCCGATGGCTGACACACTGTAATATATATATAATATTGTATATATATATATATATATATATATATATATATATATATATATACAGTCTGCACGCACCATTTGTCTACACGCAGGGAGAATATGATAAACTAAAATCTAACAAAACGGAAAAAAAAACTATGAGTAAAGTTCATTCCCTTCACGCTGCACACGGCAGTGAGTTTGGTGACGGATCGAAAAGGAGTGATTTTCTGGTCGGACACCCAGCTGGTGTGGAGTCGCTGTCGTATGGGTTAGATAGCGAAAGTTTTGGCCCGCTCTGTCGCTCGCCTGCCTGACTTTCCCCATCAGCTGCGCGTCACATCTCTCTGCCATCTCCGTGCCACCCAGCGTGTTCATTAGACCGTGGAAAGAGGGCGTCCTGGTGTCCGCATTTCGACTTGCATCAGAGCTATTAACTTTCTTGTCTCAACCAAAGAGAAAACTAGTTCATGCAAACTGGCCGTTTCGTCGTGACACAAAGGTGTTAAAGGACAAAAACCTAATACAAAGGACGTGGCTTTCGTGATAATTACATTATCCTGTTATCGAGACAGAGGCATTTGCCGTGTCATTTTGTTCGTTCTTTTTTTTTATTTGGGGTCGTCGAGGATATATACCAGGTCAATGTTCCTCTGAGTTGGGATTACAGGATGGTGATTGCTTTACGGATAGACCAACGAGCTTTGGAAGGAAGACTTTTCGCTTTCATATTCCCACTACTACTCCATCTTCCTTAAACAACTTTATGATCGAACATGTACGCACAGTATTTCCTTTCTACCTCTTTCTCTGACATTAAACATGTTGTATGTAGACTCTTGTGACTATGATAATAATGATAATGATAATAGGAGGTATATTTATTATGCCTTTTACCACTCAGTCTGAGTGCTCAAAGGGCATGAAAAAAATATGGCATTGTATAATTGTTGATCGTGTCTGCTTCCAACTATTAGACTTTATGTACACGCACACACACTTCAATGGAATTGAGTGTATGTATATCATCGTGTGATGAGTCGGAGGCATCCTGTATACATTCTACAAGTTTTATCTGAATAAATGCTCAACGGAACTACTTGTCGGTAATGAAGGATTCCATTCATGTTATGAGTAGAGGCTCGTGGATGCGTCTCGCATTTGACTGACTTCTTACTACAGTGCATTAACCATTCTAGGGTCAGACCTGAGGCAAATTGTTATCGATTGTCACGGTACCGCTATCGATCGGAGTGGTAGTATGATATCGTAGGACCGATCACGTTATATTGACTGTGACGAGCAGGAGCGCGTCTTGCTGCCTTCGAGCGAAACATAAATAATGATGGTGATGCGTTTGTGTTGTATGCTCGCTGCTTTTTTTCCAAGTCTCCGAGACTTGGGTGTGTTTGTGCATGCTGTGTGTCCGTCTGTATGTCTCTGTGTCTGCTACTGAACGGTGATGTTGAATAACAGACAACATGATTATACTGTTTCCACATAATGATTCAATATATGTTTCCTCTTCAACTTTTACGATGTGCTTTCTTAAATCTTTAAAAAAGAGAGAAGAGAGAGAGGGGAGGGGCAGAGGTGCGGTATGTCATAAAATTGTCTGCTCTGTCATAAATCAGAGTTATAGCTAACATACAAAGTGGGGTTTTTTGTGTAGAGGCATGAATAGAGCCCCACCTCCTCTTGTCGATCGTTCGTGTTTCAGTTCAATTGCAGAATAAGAGAGAATGGGAGATATAGACAAACAGACAGACAGACAGAAAGAAAGAAAGAAAGACAGAGACAAAGAGGGAGAAAGAATAGAAAACGAGAGAAAAAAATAGAGATCCTCCTTTCAAACTGAAACCTTCCACGAGCAATGATAAATGAATTGAGAGAGGAAAAAATAATGCGCAAGTATGTCTCGGTTATTTGCTACTTTTATTTACGGTTTTCTAAAGTCCGCATTTTGAATATGCAAATCCAAATTTTCCGTCACGTGTGTTTCTGCAAACTGCATGTTTTGACTGTTCGAGTCTCTTTGTAGTTTTGATAAGAACTTATGCTTCTGATGCATACAAAATTAGTACATATCAATAATCTGCTACTTCGTGGTTGCACGCCGCCTCTGCCGCCGCCGCGGTGTCTCTCAAAATGATTGTTTCTTCTTTGGTTACTTTCATTTTCGTTGATAAAAACTGCCGGGGGATGCTCTTATCAAAGGTAGTTCACACGTGTATCAAACTAGGTTGTTTTATGTACGATTAGATAGTTTCGTTCTCCGAGATGTCCTCACGCAACACAACCGACATAACTATCGTGTGTGAGGACATGGCTTTGACGGCGGCACATTTGCTCCTGCAACATTTGCTCCAGTTTTATTTTCTCCAAGGACTTATAGGATTAGGATTTTGATAGGGTTTTAGATATCGTATAATGTGAGAATTAGGATTAGGGTTTGGGTAATGTGTGTGGGTATTGGCTTAGCATGCAGATATTTCATAGGAGCAATTGTTGCAGGAGCGAATGCCATGGAGCCGAAGTTGACGACTCGTTGCTATAGGTTGTCCAAATTTTGATCTAAAAATCCGTTTCTCGGCTAGACTTCACCAGCTTACTTGTACTTTGATAGATTCTCCAAAACACTTTGAATTATTGTGTGGAAAGTGCAACGTTTGGTCACTTTATCATTTCCCCCAACACCATAGGTCACATTCCTCTTTTTTCCATAAGAAGGTGGTGATGAAGAAATGCTGTCCCACATAGCCTGGGTATTCATAGCGAGTACCCATTAAGAGTGCAGTCGTGAAGTTCATGTGACAGAGATGTTACAGATAGCACATGAAGCGACCTTTTGCTTGGTCCGATCATGAACCCCAGGTGGACTTACAGGCCTAGAAATCGCAATATTTGTGACAGGGTTGCAAATCCCATGCGCCCATCCGTCCCGTGGCTAGATGGAGTGTTGGCGGTGAATGTACGCCCCCGGAGCGGCCCTGGGGGAAGCCAGTGGAGATGGAACGGAGTGTTATGCGTGTCATGCGCGCTCCGATTACACAGTGTCTGATGTCGCCATCTGACAGAACGGGGCCTTTTTTTTCTGTCCTCTCCCGCCAAAGAAGACAACTTTTCGCCTTGTCGTCTGCCGAAAAACGCCTCGAGCCGACCTTGGGGGTGACAACAAATCGCTCCGAGTCGTATCACTCTTGTACGGTACAGCTTTCCGAGAAGTAGTTCAAAGTTTTAAGTCAAGTATTCTATGTCTACGGTCCATGTTAACCAGTAATAGGCTTTTCATCTCCTTTTCTGTTCGAGTCTGTAATTAGAGTGACATACCACAAGCGTGATATGAGTTTGCTTGAAACTGATATTCACTTCATGTATAAAGCTTATAAGCATGAGGAGGATGAGGTATATCTTACATCAGTAAGAAATGCATATTAGACCATTAGAGTGATATATCACAAGCAACATAATTATGAGTTTGCGTGAAACAGATATTTATTTCATGTTAGCTCATTAGCATGATGAGAATGAGGTATATCTACACCAGTAAGAAATATATAATTGACCACTAGAGTGACATATCACAAGTATGATATGAGTTTACGTGAAATTCATATTCATTTCATGCAAGCTCATGGGCATGTTGGGAATGAGGTATATCTGCATCAGTAAGAAATATCTATCAGACCATTATAGCAAAGGATGGATATTTTCATTAAAGCTACGATATCACTTGTGCAGCATTGTATTCTACTGCACATTTAGGCGCGTGACTATGTGCAGGTATGGATGTCATACGATGTCATTCTCCGATGTAGGGTAAATCCTACGGCTCAGTTCAGCAATGTTATCAGTGATGTCGCTGCTGCAGCTCCAGCCGAAATTGGGTGCACGGTATTAGAGCGGTGTTGAGCTTAAATACACTTACGTCAATTTGAAGGGTGAACACACACATACAAAAAAATAATAAAAACAAAACCCAAACCCCGCCGATGCTATAACGTTGCTAGCCATCTCTGGTTCCCGAAGCTGCCGCGCCAATTTCCTCGAGATGATGGATTGTCCCCTATATTCAATATCATGGTTGATGAATTTCATCCAGGTTGACTTGCATACCTGTGTACCACCGGCTCATCTTCGCCGACCCCAGTTCCCCCTCCGGTATTAGTGACAACAGGTGATCAGTCAAGCGCAATTTAAACCGGTCCCTTGACGGATATTATCGAAGCGACGCCAAAAACCCAGAAGAAGCGGATCCCCGCACATCTCGCTAGCTATAGTACGCATCCTAAGCGGGCATCGTAAGCCTGAGATTTTCTGCAGCGTGGTTCTCATGCGCCAAAACGAATCCATCGTTCGATCCGAAGGAGGAAAAAAAAAGGTTATTGTCGTGTGGCAGGTTGCAAGGAATTATCTACAACAGCAGGTGAAAAAACAAAAGAGAGAAAATCATAAAGTGGGAGGAAAATTCTTCGAAATGAACTCTACATTGCCAAAGTCAAATGAAATACCAAAACCACGTAATACCTCACTAGGTCTTGTTCACATTTAGTCTTGCATACAGTTACACGGATGTATACAGGAATTACAAAGGCTTATGTATCTGGTAAGATATGATGATAATGACTACATCATACCAGATTTCATCTTTCTCCGCGCAGTTTAGCGATCTGGCGACTGAGCGAGCCGTTTGCCCGAACCCTCCTCACGTAAACATGTTTACCTCCCAGGTGCAATTCTTGTGACGTCCGCACGGGTGCTCTGTTAGAGGTCCAGATAATAACTTCCCTTTTGTTCATCAGATACAATATGATTTTTCCTGTTGTCGACATTCAAGAGACTGGATATACTACCTTTTTGCTGTGTTTATTTTGTTGGAGGAAGGGATTTGACAGGGGCAAACGATGAATGGACTTTAGATAGTAATTATCTTTGCAGTATGTCTTCTGCTTGTTTTCCTTCAATTTGTTTTGCTTGGGGTCACTTCACGTACTTTGGTCGGAAATGATTAGTACACAAATCATCATCCTCAACTAGGGATCAAAATTATGAGATACCAGGAACAGCATTTAAAGTTTCCAAAAACATCACATCGATTGCATCAACGTAACCATGGAAACCCACCAATAGTTTGCTTTGTCTGGAAAAGAAGGAGAGGGAAGTCTTTTTGTTTTCGTTTGGAGATCATGTATTTTGATTATTTTCTTCTCTACGGGACTTGCAATTAAAAAGAGAAGATCATGCTATTAAAAAAAAAATAAATACGTTTAGCGACATCCACCTTCTGTGGTCTGATTGTTTGGGATTTTATGACATACAAAAGTATGGTACTCAAAATAATTATGTCCAAATAAACAACGATGAAATGAAGGATATCATATGAAAACAAAAGCTGCAATTTACATTCGTAGCTTCGAGCTTGGATTCCAGGGGTCTGTTTCACGTGATGGCAGATGGTCGCTCTAAAAGTCATTATGTCTAGAGAGTAAATCATAGCGTCGGAGTCTAAACTGTTACCAGAAGTCATCACGAGGTTTTCGCGTTGTATGGAATCTTTGGGATGCCGTTACAGCAGATTGACGTCTGCCGGTTCAGTTTTTATAGAGCTATGTCGTTAATTATCATTGTTTATAAAAGGTAGATTGGTCATCTTTGATCTTCTTTTTTTTTCTACTGGATCGAGAGGGTCGGCATTCTTTTGCAAATGTAAATATTGATAAACTGATTCCGTTACCTCTATTTAAACAAAATCCGGCATTGTGTGTTGATGGACTCGCTCAATAAAGAATTATTGGCCACAAACTTCAAACAATTCACTTCTGGAGAGGATATCTGTGTAGTTTTGCTTTTGACTCGAAAGTATAATATACCAGCTATATACGACAAGTACGAAGGTGCAAAATCTCCGATATGTTTACTCGACCACAATTTAATTGGTGTTGCATTTTACACGAGATAAAAACCGGGTGAATGCATTGATTCTCATAACTATTATCAGCATTCAGAAGATGGTGGCATGTCGTCACCGCACAGTGTTACGTTCTAAAACTTTGCACTGCTTTCACTTTGATATTCCCTCTTCCAATGTCGAAGATTCTTTCTCCATCACAATCTCCCCTTGTCGTTCCTTTCATATCTCCGCTACCCCATCCCACCTTTCTCTCTCTCTCTCTCACTCTCTCTCTCTCCCTCTCTCTCTCTCTCTCTCTCGCTCTCTCTCCCTCTTCCTTTCTGTCTGTCTCTGTCTGTGTCTGTCTGTCTGACTGTCTGTCTATCTTTCTCGCTAGCATCTTTCACCGCTGTCTCTCTGTCTCTCTAGCCATCTATTACTCTTTTTTCACATTTTACATGTCCTGTATTTTCTTCCATCAGAGTATCTGTCACTAAAGCATCTCACCTAACACCGGGAGTAGCAAAACAAGCAAACAATTAACCGAACTGCTCTCTTCTGCAGCTCTAACTAATGGTAACCGAGACAGCTCAGCCCCACTGTGAGCTGTAAGCAAGGATGGCGCGCGAGAGAAGAAGCGCTGACGGACTCGGAAAATGTCGGATTTGAGGAAGCCTTGCTTCGCTACGGAAGAAAGGAAAATCCTGACAGATTGGCGGATCAATTCTTACCATTCTTGCCTAAAACTCGATCCGCTTGAGTCCCACTTCGGTCAGCTTTTATCAAATTTTTGTGTCACATGTCCAGATCGTCGCCCCCACGTGAACGAATCATGCCTCCTCCAAATTGTTGACATCATAAAAGTCGATAATTATTTCCGGGCTTCCTCGGAAATCACGTAAACTGGCAATCGGAATGGAATGGCAGCTACTATAAAGTAATGCACAGAAAGATTGCTGTTTTGGATTACTGTCATTTCACTTTTCCCAAGACAACCTTGGGGATAACATCGATCAAAAAGAAGTTGGGAAGTGTTATCTGATATCATATATCATAAAGAATAGTGTTCTACTCTAGCGTAGACTTCGGTAACGCCCTTCTCTTGGGTTTATCTCGCGAGCAGCTGTCATATCTGTAAAAAAGTCCAAAATTCCGCAGCCAGAATTATTACTCTTTGATAAAGCTACACCTACATTACTCCTGTACTCAAAGCACTTCACTGGTTACCTGTTCAGTATCGCATTCAATTGAAAGTGGTCTGTGTGTGTGTGTGTGTGTGTGTGTGTGTGTGTGTGTGTGTGCTTTCATTGCTTTAATAGATCTTCCCCACAGTATTATACTTCTTTATCTTTACAGTACACTCCATCAAGATTGCTCCGTTCTCGTAACACTAGCCTTTTTATCGTTCCCGAAAGAAAAACCATCAATTACTGATGTCTTTTTAGGTGATCCGAGAATCCTCTCGGATCACCTTCTGTATCTGTACTGATTCTTTGTTCTTTAGGTGATCCGAGTATCCTCTCGGATCACCTTCTGTATCTGTACGGATTCTTTGTTAGGTGATCCGAGTATCCTCTCGGATCACCTATTGTATCTGTACTGAATCTTTCTTCTTTATTTCTTTCTCCTCAAATGTTGTGCAGCGATTAACTCAAAAAGTCATTCACCTATCACTTTTAAACTTATACCATATATGTATCACGTTATAAGAACGACAGATCTAATGTATCATTGTGATCAGTCAACCATGACGTCACTATGACGTCATTATCTGAAATCACGTTCACATTCGTATCTCATTAATGAAATGGAATTTGTCAATGAAATTTACATATCATATAGTTCAAGTCAAGTTCTATCGATATATTTAATAAAATTTCATCGCGACCCTGGTAAACGAGCGCGTACGCGCGCGTTGAAATTTTAATATGCTCCAATCGAGCTCAAAATTGTTTTGCACACGTTTCAGGTCATTTGGAGTATTTCAGAAAAAATCGACGGACGCGTACGCGCGCGCGCATATACGCACGCAAAGCCCATATGCGATGAAAATATCCCGTTTTTTTACACGGATCGGATGTCTAAAATGTCAAGGAATATTTCTACCAAGTTTCAAGTCAATCCGACTCAATATGACATCATACGGGCTCGTCAAAGTTGAAATTCCGCGCGCGCGTCAATGGCGATATACAGTGCAACTATGCCAAAAAACCGCCAATTTTAAATCCGATTTTACTCGTCAGGATGGACGATGACCCCCCATTTACTTTACATATTTTGAAAGCTGATGAGTTGTACATGTCATTTCATGGGATGGCTATGCTGGCAAAATGATTAACAGATGTCAAATTTCTTAATAAAGTAAAAAAAGTAAATTTTCAAAATGACGTCATCAAATTTCAAGTTTACTCGAGCGTATCTCACTTATCCTTGGCCAATTTTCACCCAGATTTCAGTATGCTGTAGTTTATTAAATGCTCTATAAGTTACGTAATAAAACAATTTTGATTAAATGACAGCATGACCTCATAAAAATGGATTGAAAGTAACCTTGTCAAATTTGACCAGTTTACGTGTTATCTCTATGGGAGTGCAGTTTTTCTGGAAATGAAAATTGACATGACTATTTCTATCGAGCACTAGCTGACTTATGCTTCGGTGAATTTCTCCCAGATTTCAATATGTTGTAGCTGAGACTTTGCGCTATCACAAATGTGCCGTTTGTTTTTTCATACCATGTCGGGATCACGTCAATAAACTTGGTTGAAATTAAAGCTTATCTTCGATGTATTGAAATATCTCTTTCTTTCTGCAACTTTCTTTGCAATAACTCAAGAAAAGCATACTCTATCAACACCATATTTTGCACATGCTTAGTTCATGTCACGTACGTTATTTCATAAAATCACAACTACTTGATCAGACGCCATCTTGGGTATGTAAATTAGGGTCAAAGGTCATAAATGTTTCATCCTGTATCTTGGTGAATACCGGTCCTATCTTTCCCATATTTTGAACACGTAAAGACCATGTTACAAGGATCATTTCACAAAATAACCACTTTTTGCTCAGATGCCATCTTGTCTGTGTAAAGTTGGATCAAAGGTCATATGTACTTCCTTCTTTATCTTCATTATGACGTGTTATCTCTACGGGAGGAAATTTTGCTAGATGTGAAAATTGACATGATTGTCTTTATCGAGCACTAGCTCACCACCCTTTGGTGAATTTCTCCCAGATTTTAATATGTTGTAGCTGAGACTTTGCGCTATCGTAATGGCTCCTCTGTTTTTTCATACGACGTCAAAAACACGTCGAAAAACTCGGCTAAAATAATCAAAGCTTAGCTTCATTAGGTGATCCGAGTATCCTCTCGGATCACCTATTGTATCTGTACTGAATCTTTCTTCTTTATTTCTTTCTCCTCAAATGTTGTGCAGCGATTAACTCAAAAAGTCATTCACCTATCACTTTTAAACTTATACCATATATGTATCACGTTATAAGAACGACAGATCTAATGTATCATTGTGATCAGTCAACCATGACGTCACTATGACGTCATTATCTGAAATCACGTTCACATTCGTATCTCATTAATGAAATGGAATTTGTCAATGAAATTTACATATCATATAGTTCAAGTCAAGTTCTATCGATATATTTAATAAAATTTCATCGCGACCCTGGTAAACGAGCGCGTACGCGCGCGTTGAAATTTTAATATGCTCCAATCGAGCTCAAAATTGTTTTGCACACGTTTCAGGTCATTTGGAGTATTTCAGAAAAAATCGACGGACGCGTACGCGCGCGCGCATATACGCACGCAAAGCCCATATGCGATGAAAATATCCCGTTTTTTTACACGGATCGGATGTCTAAAATGTCAAGGAATATTTCTACCAAGTTTCAAGTCAATCCGACTCAATATGACATCATACGGGCTCGTCAAAGTTGAAATTCCGCGCGCGCGTCAATGGCGATATACAGTGCAACTATGCCAAAAAACCGCCAATTTTAAATCCGATTTTACTCGTCAGGATGGACGATGACCCCCCATTTACTTTACATATTTTGAAAGCTGATGAGTTGTACATGTCATTTCATGGGATGGCTATGCTGGCAAAATGATTAACAGATGTCAAATTTCTTAATAAAGTAAAAAAAGTAAATTTTCAAAATGACGTCATCAAATTTCAAGTTTACTCGAGCGTATCTCACTTATCCTTGGCCAATTTTCACCCAGATTTCAGTATGCTGTAGTTTATTAAATGCTCTATAAGTTTTAATCAATCAAATTTTTCGCTTGATGAAGTCTTCACCTCGTAAAAATAGATTGAAGGTAACCTTGTAAAATTTGACCCATTTGCGAGTTATCTCTATAGGCGTGCAGTTTTTCTTGAAAAGAAAATTAACATGAATGTCTTTATCGAGCACTATCTCACTTATCCTACGGTGAATTTCTCCCAGATTTTAATATGAATTGTAGCTGAGACTTTGCGCTATCGGCAATGTTTCCTCCGTTTTTTCAAACGACGTCGAAATCACATCGACAAACTTCTCTTAAATGAAAGCTTAGCTTCGATGTATTTCATATTTCTTTCTTTTTGCTAATTTCTTTGCAATAACACATGAAAGACATTCCCTAGTACCCCCATATTTTGCACATGTTTTGTTCATGTCACGCACATTAGTTTATAAGGTAACAACTACTTGATCGGACACCATCTTGGTTATGTAAATTAGGGTCAAAGGTCATAAATGTTTCATCTTGTATCTTGGTGAATACCTGTTCTATCTTTCCCATATTTTGCACACGTATAGACGATGTCGCGAGAATCATTTCACAAAATAACCCCCTTTTCCTCAGATGCCATTTTGGGAGTGTAAAGGTGGGTCAAAGATCATATGTATTTGTTGCTGTATCATCGTTATCTAGTGTATACAGAATCAGCACCAAAGGTAGCAGACATGACTCACTTTTCAAAATGAGAATCCAAACATCACACGGCCAATGTCTCTAAACACAGATGAAACCTGTTTGGTCATACCTATTGCGATCAGGACTCGAATCATTGATTAAAAAAAATCGAATCACCTTAATTAGTCAGTAATGACAAATTACAACCACTATTTCATCAGATGCCATCTTGGGAGTGCAAAGGTGGGTCAAAGGTCATATGTACTTGTTGCTGTTTCTTCGTTATAGTGTATAAAATTTGGTACCAAACATGGCAGATATGACACCCTTTGCTAAATGAGAATCCAAACATCACACGGCCAATGTCTCTAAACACAGATGAAACTTGCATGGTCATGCCTATTGCGATCAGGACTCGAATCATTGATTAAAAAAAATCGGATCACCTTAATTTGTCAGTGATGACAAATTACAATCTCTCGTGTTAAACTTCCCGTTGTCACAAAAAAGTTCTTTCTCCTCAAATGTTGTGTAGAGGTTAGCTCAGAAAGTCCTTATCCTATCAATGTCAAAATTATACCATATATGTATCATGTCCCAAAGACGACAGATCTAACAAAATCATAGTGATCAGTCGAAAGTGACGTCACTATGACGTCATTATATGAAAACACATTCTCATTCATATCTCATTAATGGAATGGAATTTTTCTATGAAATTTACCTCACATATAGTTCGAATCAAGTTGATTCTACTCATGTTCTCAAAATTCATCTGTACTCTTCAAACGTGCGCGTACGCGCGCGTTAAAATATTTGTATGCTCCAATCGAGCTCAAAATTTTTTTGGACACGTTTCAGACCATTTGGAGCATTTTTTGAAAAATTGAAAAAATCGGACGGACGCGTACGCGTGCGCGCATATACGCACGCACAGCTAATATGCAACAGAAATTTCCCGTTTTTTCACACTTATCGGCTGCCTAAAATGTCAAGGAATATTTCGACAAAGTTTCAAATCAATCCAACTCAATATGACGTCATGCGGGCCCGTCAAAGTTGAAATTCCGCGCGCGCGTCAAGTGCGATATACAGTGCAACCATGCCAAAAAACCGCCAATTTTGAACCCGATTTTACTCGTCAGGATGGACGGTGACCCCCTATTTTCTTTAAATATTTCGAAAGCTGATGAGATGTACATGTCATTTCATGGGGTGGCAATGCTGAAAAAATGATTAAAAGATATCAAATTTCTTAATGAAATAAAAAGAGTAAATTTTCAAAATGACGTCATCAAATTTCAAGGTCACTCGAGCGTATCTCACTTATCCTTTGCCGATTTTGGTCCAGATTTCAGTATGTTGTAGCTTATTAAATAGTCTTTCATTAACGTAATAACACAGTTTAGCTTGGATGACGTTATCACCTCTTAAAAATGGATTGAACGTAACCTTGTCAAATTTGGCCAGTTTACGTGTTATCTCTATGGCAGTGCAGTTTTTCTGGAAATGAAAATTGACATGACTATCTTTATCAATCACTAGCTCACTTATGCTTCGGTGAATTTCTCCTAGATTTTAATATGTTGTAGCTGAGACTTTGGGCTATTGGTGACGTTCCCTTTGTTTTTTCATACGATGTCGGGATCACGTCAAAAAACTTGGTGGAAATTAAAGCTTATCTTCGATGTATTAAAATATTTCTTTCTTTCTGCAACTTTCTTTGCAAAAACTCACGAAAAAGATACCCTATCACCACCATATTTTGCACATATTTAGTTCATGTCACGTACATTATTTCATAAAATAACAACTACTTGATCAGACGCTATCTTGGGAATGTAAATTAGGGTCAAAGGTCATAAATGTTTCATCCTGTATCTTAGTGAATACCTGTACTATCTTTCCCATATTTTGCACACGCAAAGACCATGTTACAAAGATCATTTCACAAAATAACTACTTTTTACTCAGATGCCATCTTGTCTGTGCAAATTGAGGTCAAAGGTCATATGTACTTCTTTTTGTATCTTCGTTATGACGTGTTATCTCTATGGGAGGGAATTTTTTTAAATGTGAAAATTGACATGATTGTCTTTATCGAGCACTAGCTCACACGGCCAATGTCTCTAAACACAGATGGAACTTGTATGGTCATGCCTATTGCAATCAGGACTCTAATCATTGATAAAAAAAATCGGATCACCTTAATTTGTCAGTGATGACAAATTACAATCTCTAGTTGGTTCTTCTTCTTATTTCTGGACAAAAGTTGTGTATCTACTTACTCAAAAAGTTCTCAGAGTATCAATTTTAAACTCATACCATATATGTATCATGTCCCAAAGACGACAAATCTAATGTATCATTGTGATCAGTCGACCGTGACGTCACTATGACGTCATTATATGAAAACACATTTTCATTCATATCTCATTAATAGAATGGAATTTTTCAATGAAATTTACGTCACATACATTTCAAGTTATGCGCATTCTATTCATATTCTCAAAATTCATATTTTCTCTTAAAACGTGCGCGTACGTGCGCGTTGAAATATTTGTATGCTCAAATCGAGCTCAATTTTTTTTTGCACACGTTTCAGACCATTTGGAGCATTTTTTGAAAAATTGAAAAAATTGGACGGACGCGTACGCGCGCGCGCATATACGTACGCACAGCTAATATGCAATAGAAATTTCCCGTTTTTTCACACTTATCGGCTGCCTAAAATGTCAAGGAATATTTCTACCAAGTTTCAAGTCAATCCGACTCAATATGACGTCATACGGGCCCGTCAAAGTTGAAATTCCGCGCGCGCGTCAATGGGGATACACAGTGCAACTATGCCAAAAAACCGCCAATTTTAAATCGGATTTTACTCGTCAGGATGGACGGTGACCCCCCATTTTCTTTACATATTCTGAAAGGTGATGAGTTGTACATGTCATTTCATGGGCTGGCTATGCTGATAAAATGATGAAAAGATGTCAAATTTCTTAATAAAGTAAAAAAAGTAAATTTTCAAAATGACGTCATCAAATTTCAAGTTTACTCGAGCGTATCTCACTAATCCTTTGCCAATTTTCACCCACATTTCAATATGTTGTAGCTTATGAAATGCTCTTTCATAAATGTAATTACGCAATTTTGATTTGATGACGACATCACCTCAAAAAAATGGATTGAAGGTAACCTTGTCAAATTTGACCAGTTTACGTGTAATCTCTATGGGAGTGCAATTTTTATGGAAATGAAAATTGACATGACTATCTTTATCGAGCACTAGCTCACTTATGCTTCGGTGAATTTCTCTAAGATTTTAATATGTTGTAGCTGAGATGTAGGGCTATCGTAAGTGTGCCCTTCGTTTTTTCATACGTTGTCTGGATGACGTGAAAAAACTTGGTTGAAATTAAAGTTTATCTTCGATGTATTGAAATATTTCTTTCTTTTTGCAACTTTCTTTGCAATAACTCAAGAAAAACAGCCCCTATCACCTTCATATTTTGCACATGTTTAGTTCATGTCACGAACATTATTTCATAAAATTACAACTACTTGATCAGACGCCATCTTGGGTATGTAAATTAGGGTCAAAGGTCATAGATGTTTCATCCTGTATCTTGGTGAATACATGTCTTATCTTTCCCATATTTTGCACACGTAAAGACCATGTTACAGGGATCATTTCATAAAATAACTACTTTTTGCTCAGATGCCATCTTGTCTGTGCAAAGTGGGGTCAAATGTCATATGTACTTCTTTTTCTATCTTTGCTATGACGTGTTATCTCTATGGGAGGGAATTTTTTAGATGTGAAAATTGACATGACTCTCTTTATCGAGCACTATCTTACTTATGCTTCGGTGAATTTCTCTCAGATTTTAATATGTTGTAGCTGAGACTTTGCAGTATCAGGACTCGAATAATTGATAAAAAAAAAAGATCGGATCACCTTAATTTGTCAGTGATGACAAATTACAATCTCTAGTTAGGTGATCCGAGTATCCTCTCGGATCACCTTCTGTATCTGTACGGATTCTTTGTTTTTCTTCTTCTTCTTTATTTCTCCTCAAAAGTTGTGCAGAGGTTAGCTCAGAAAGTCCGCTGCCTGTCAATTTCAAAATTATATCATGTATGCATCATGTCCCAAAGACGGCAAATCTAATGTATCATTGTGATCAGTCGACCGTGACGTCACTATGACGTCATTATATGAAAACACATTCTCAATCATATCTCATTAATGAAATTGAATTTTTCAATGAAATTTACGTCACATATATTTAAAGTTATGCGCATTCTACTCATGTTCTCAAAATTCATATTTTCTCTTAAAACGTGCGCGTACGCGCGCGTTGAAATATTTGTATGCTCCAATCGAGCTCAAAATTTTTTTGCACACGTTTCAGACCATTTGGAGCATTTTTTGAAAAATTGAAAAAATCGGACGGACGCGTACGCGCGCGCGCATATACGCACGCACAGCTCATATGCAATTGAAATTTCCAGTTTTTTCACTTTGATCGCATGTCTGAAATGTCAAGGAATATTTATACCACGTTTCAAGTCAATCCGACTCAATATGACGTCATACGGGGCCGTCAAAGTTGAAATTCCGCGCGCGCGTCAATGGCGATATACAGTGCAACTATGCCAAAAAACTGCCAATTTTAAATCCGATTTTACTCGTCAGGATGGACGGTGACCCCCCATTTTCTTTACATATATTGAAAGCTGATGAGTTGTACATGTCATTTCATGGGTAGGCAATGCTGACAAAATGATTAAAAGATATCAAATTTCTTAATAAAGTAAAAAAAGTAAATTTTCAAAATGACGTCATCAAATTACAAGTTTACTCGAGCGTATCTCACTTATCCTCTGCCAATTTTCTCCCATATTTCAGTATGTTGTAGCTTATGAAATGTTCTTTCATTAATGTAAAAACAACATTTTGATTGGATGACGTCATCGCCTCGTAAAAATGGATTGAATGTATCCTTGTAGAATTTGACCAGTTTACGTGTTATCTCTATGGGAGAGCAGTTTTTCTGGCAGTGAAAATTGACATGACTCTCTTTTTCGAGCACTAGCTCACTTTTGCTTCGGTGAATTTTTCCCAGATTTTAGTATGTTGTAGCTGAGACTTTGGGCTATCGTAAGTGTGCCCTTCATTTTTTCATACGACGTCGGCATCACGTCGAAAAACTTGGTTGAAAATGGCACGTGGCTTCGATGCAGCGTCATTTTGCTTAATACACAGGGCCTATGGAGCATGAAATAGGTCATTGCATAGCGCATCCGACTCGTAATCCTAAGGTCCCTGGTTCGAGGCTCACCCCTGCCAATTTTTTTTTCATTTTTTTAAACACTTTTTTTCTTCTTTTTCTTTAGTTATTCTTAATCTCCCTTCCTAACTTTATCTTTTTCTGATTTTTTTATGCTTCTCCTTCAAATTTCTATAAAATAACATATTTTTTTCTTTATTTTTCTTTCTTTCTACTACTTTCTGTGCAATAGATGAACAACAATGGCTATCAATCCCATATTTTGCACATGTTTAGTTCATGTCACGTACATTATTTCATAAAATAACAACTACTTGATCAGACACCATCTTGGGTATGTAAATTAGGGTCAAAGGTCATAAATGTTTCATCCTGTATCTTGGTGAATACATGTCCTATCTTTCCCATATTTTGCACACACAAAGACCATGTAACAAGGATCATTTCACAAAATAACCACTTTTTGCTCAGACGCCATCTTGGGTGTGCAAAGTGAGGTCAAAGGTCATATGTACTTCTTTCTGTATTTTCGTTATGACGTGTTATCTCTATGGGAGGGATTTTTTTTAATGTGAAAATCGACATGCTTTTCTTTATCGAGCACTAGCTCTCACTTACCCTTCGGTGAATTTCTCCCAGATTTTATGTTGTACCTAAGACTTTGCATTTTGCATCTTGGTGAATACCTGTCCTATCTTTGCCATATTTTGCACACGAATATAGACGATGTCGCAAGAATCATTTCACAAAATAACCACTTTTTCCTCAGATGCCATCTTGGGAGTGTAAAGGTGGGTCAAAGGTCATATGTATTCGTTGCTGTATCTTCGTTATTCAGTGTATACAGAATTGGTACCAAAGATGGCAGATATGACTCCCTTTTCTAAATGAGAATCCAAACCTCACACGGCCAATGTCTCTAAACACAGATGAAACTTGTATTGTCATGCCTATTACGATCAGGACTCGAATCATTGATTAAAAAAAAATCGGATCACCTTAATTTGTCAGTGATGACAAATTACAATCTCTAGTCTTCTTCTTCTTCTTCTTCTTCTTTATTTCTCCGCAAAAGTTGTGTAGAGACTAGCTCAGAAAGTGCATTGCCTATGAATGTCAAACTTATACCATATGTGTATCATGTCCCAAAGACGACATGTCAAGTAAAATCGTAGTGATCAGTCGACCGTGACGTCACTATGACGTCATTATATGAAAACACATTTTCAATCATATCTCATTAATGGAGTGGAATTTCTCAATGAAATTTACGTCACATAAATTTCAATTCAAGGGAATTCTACCCATATTTTCCGAATTCCTCGCATCGTAAAGACGTGCGCGTACGCGCGCGTTGAAATATTTGTATGCTCCAATCAAGCTCAAATTTTTTTTGCATACGTTTCAGACCATTTGGAGCATTTTTTGAAAAATTGAAAAAATTGGACGGACGCGTACGCGCGCGCACATATACGCACGTACAGCTCATATGCAACAGAAATTTCCCGATTTTTTACATTTATCGGATGTCTGAAAAGTCAAGGAATATTTCTAGCAAGTTTCAAGTCAATCCGACTCAATATGACGTCATACGGGACTGTCAAAGTTGAAATTCCGCGCGCGCGTCAATGGCGATATACAGTACAACAATGCCCCAAAACCGCCAATTTTAAATCCGATTTTACTCGTCAGGATGGACGGTGACCCCCAATTTTCTTTACATATTCTGAAAGCTGATGAGTTGTACATGTCAGTTTATGGGTTGGCGATACTGAAAAAGTGATTCAAAGATATCAAATTTCTTAATAAAGTAAAAAAAGTAAATTTTCAAAATGACGTCATCAATTTTCAAGTTTACTTGGGCGTATCTCACTTATCCTTTGCCAATTTTCACCCAGATTTCAGTATGTTGTAGCTTATTAAATGTTCTTTCATTAATGTAATTACAACATTTTGATTGGATGGCGGCATCACCTCGTAAAAATGGATTAAATGTAATCTTGTCAAATTTGACCAGTTTACGTGTTATCTCTATGGGAGAGCAGTTTTTCTGGCAGTGAAAATTGACATGACTATCTTTTTCGAGCATTAGCTCACTTATGCTTCGGTGAATTTTTCCCAGATTTTAGTATGTTGTAGCTGAGACTTTGGGCTATCGTTAATGTGCCCTCCATTTTTTCATACGAGGCCGGCATCACGTCGAAAAACTTGGTTGAAAATGGCACGTGGCTTCGATGCAGCGTCATTTTGCTTAATACACAGGGCCTATGGAGCATGAAATAGGTCATTGCATAGCGCATCCGACTCGTAATCCTAAGGTCCCTGGTTCGAGCCTCACCCTTGCCAATATTTTTTTTTTCAAACTCTTTTTTTCTTCTTTTTCTTTATTTAGTCTTAATCTCCCTTCCTATTTTTATCTTTTTCTGATTTTTTAATGCTTCTCCTTCAAATTTCTATAAAATAACATAATTTTTTCTTTATTTTTCTTTCTTTCTACTACATTCTGTGCAATAGATGAAGAACAACAATGGTTATCAATCCCATATTTTGCACATGTTTAGTTCATGTCACCTACATTATTTCATAAAATAACAACTTCTTGATCAGACACCATCTTGGGTATGTAAATTAGGGTCAAAGGTCATAAATGTTTCATCCTGTATCTTGGTGAATACATGTCCTATCTTTCCAATATTTTGCACACACAAAGATCACGTTACCAGGATCATTTCACAAAATAACCATTTCTTTCTCAGATGCCATCTTGGCTGTGCAAAGTGGGGTCAATGGTCAAATATACTTTATTCTGTATCTTCGTTATAGTGTATACGGAATATGGTACCAAAGATGGCAAACCCGACTCCCTTTTTTTTAAATGAGAATCCAAACATCACACGGCCAATGTCCATAACCACAGATGAACCTTTACGGTCATGCCTATTGGGATCAGGACTCAAATCATTGACTTTCGAAGAGATCGGATCACCTAATTTGTCAGTGTTGACAAATTCCGAGTCTAGTTTCCTACTGGATCCTCTCTCTGGAACAAGTTTCATTTACATCCTTATGCTATCTTCTCATTAATCCTTTTAATACATCACTGAAAACATACCTATTCCATGTAGCATATGATTTGACAAGAAATCAATTTTCTTTTCTTTCTTTCCTTCTTTCTTCCTTTTCTTTCTTTTCTCTATCAATTCTGTTGGAGCCAAGACTGAGTGGTATAAGAGGCATTAAATGCACCTATCAATATTGTTAATGTTATCATTACCATCATCATCATCATCATCATGATCATTATCATTATTATCATTATCATTATCAATATTGATACTAGTACTACTACTATTATAATCATATGATTACGATACATGTGTACATTACTTTCCAGACCTATGTTTAGTAGCAAAAAATGCATGCACAGAGTTACTGAGACCAAGATCAATAAACGATAGATTTCTCTCGGTCTGAGCGATGATTGAGATAATCTTAGGAAGATATGAAGGTATACACAATACACCTGCCTTATCATGAAATATGTCCATCCCTTCCGGGCTCTGCAGGGCCTTAATACCCCCCCCCCCCCCCATGACCCTCTTCCAGTGGACTTCCTTTTTCTGGGGTGCTCTCGGTCAGTAGCCCAACTGATGTAGGTCTAACTTTTATTCCGTAATTCATAACTTGAGTTATACGAGTATGTGCGTGTGACTAATGAGTGTATCTACACATTCGCCTAAATTTCTTCTTCAACAAAAACAACAACAACCAAAAAAAGACAAACAAACAAACAAACAAAACACAAAAACGGAAATAATAAGGTGTCTCTTAAGCCGACACTTCGGAGACTCTATTCGTCGTGTGCCCTCAAGAACGACGCGAATGCTAGCGAGGCCCATAAGTATAAGCGCGCCTGGCGTGCGTTTGCGTTGTTCCTCTGGGCGCACCTTCCTTCAAGCGCGTGCGTTCGCGGCGTTCCTCCGGGCACACAAAATAGTATTAGAAAGAAAAAAACTTTAAGATTATCAACAGCGATTCGATGGCTTCTGTTAAAGAGGTATTTCTTAGGAGTCCTAGTTTTTACAGGCGAGAAACAATCGGGGTTCACGGAAGCACACCTAATAGAAATTGCGCGTAGGTGTGCGTCTGCATCCAGTCAGCTGTAAGCCTCAAGGCAGATGCAGTGACGACCAAAAAGTAGTTTGAGAAAAAGAGATTTATTCTTGGTGTTTGAGGGCGTGTTTTTTCTCTCTCTCTATCTATCTATCTATATCTCTCTCTTTCTCTTTCTTTTTTTCTCTTTGTCTTTATATCAGTCTTGATTATTTCGATGGAACTGTTAATGTTAACACTATGTTCCGGTTTTGGGTTAATCAGCCACTAAACTATATCCTACATAAATAAAGAAAATAAAGTGCAGAACTGGGGCAGAGTATTTCGTCATGAGATTTAAAATGCATTATCTTTAGTACATTTAGTACATGTATGACACATGTACTCCTTTCGCCTTTATCATATTCTCTACGTGAGTTTAGTATCAAAGCGTCGAACATTCATGAGCCCACTTTACAAGCCAGGTAAGAAGTCTCTTGAGTGAGTTTGGTTTATCGATGATGTTTTCTTCGTCCTTTACAAATGTCATTACATTCCATTTCATTTCATCATTTTGTCATTTCATTTTATCTTTGTCATGACTGTCACATGATCATGAAAAAGATGCTGGAAATAGAGAAAGGTATTTGAGCGGAATTCAGAGAATAATTCTGTAAGAATTAAGAAAGAAATCTCGCGTGAGAGGTATTGCGGGAGATGTGGCGTTTTCCACAAAAATCTATATCACGTCAATTTGCTTAAAGCACCGGCACTCCGCAGTCCTTGTTGCACTTTAATATGTTTGACGCTAACCGTTTTTGTTACCTCTGTAAGCGCCGAGGCATCTCAAATCTTGTTATTTTCAAATCACGTGGGGCGAAATTCACGACAAGAACAAGGACGTGTGTGTGTGTGTTTGTGTGTGTGTGTGTGTGTTTGTTATGTGTGTATATGTGTGTGTGTGTGTGTGTGCGTGGGTGTGTGTGTGTGTGCGTGTGTGTGCGTGTGTGTGCGTGTACTGCGTGCTTTCATTGATTTCTGCTTGTGGTTGGAACTCTGACGCATTGCGGCGGGGATAATGTCGTTTAATCAGTCTCTTATAATTCATCGTGCATCGTTTTCTTGGAAAGCATAAGCGATTAATCGAATGAATGTATCTAAACATTGTCACTGCTATCATGACGTACATTCACTCCTAATTTTGGAGGGAAGACGGAGGGAGGAGGAAAAAGGTGAACAGACGATCACCTGCAGCCGATATACTCTCTATAAACCAATGGCGTCTACTCCCTTCCCTGAACGCGCACAAACGTCCGCACTTCTGAATTTGAAAGGGATGCTGAATGGGCCGTCTGTACTTTCTATCATCAGCACATCCAGTTATTGGTAAAAGTGGTTGGTGCGAGGAAAAACAGTTGGTATGGATGGAACTTGTGTTGCTAATTCCAGCACTTGCTTCTTATCGTGGAGCAAATGGTGGTGTTTGAGCCCTCAATGAACGATGAAATGTGTATGATACACCTGTCATGTAGATTAAACCTTGTTGGTTTTGTTTTGTTTTATTATTTTTCCTTTCGGCATCTGTCCGCCTCTCTCTCTCTCTCTCTCTCTCTCTCTCTATCTATTGCCAACTTTCTGGAAGAAATTTTCAGGGATTGTGTCAGTCAACCAAGGAAGTCAATGTTGTTTTTATTAGCTACATGTACCTACTTAGTTATAGTTAGTGAGTTAGTTAGTTAGATTCTTGTTGGTTGGTTTGTTTGGGAGGTAAAATGACGATTTATATCTATTGTCTGGTTCCATGATGTTTTGCATGGTCAATCATAAATATCGCAAATTACCATTTGGCCATGCAGCCCGTAGCTCCTCAAAAACGCCCACACAAAAATAATAACAAAAGATTAATAAATGTATAAGTTTGTACACAGAATAATGTAAAGATGGATTTACAAAATGTATAAATAGACATATCAGCAATTAGATAAATGGAAACCTCATTACAACTATTATAAAATCTTTAAAAAGAAGGGAGGTATAATGATCCTGTCAATTTTTCTGGACCCGTCAACCCATGATGGTTAAATTGATATGGTTCATTGATAATTTGCCATCATGCTTGAACGATTTAATCACCGACCTTTTTTTTTTCAAGGAAATGAAATGCGTAGGTGGGGTCTGTGCTGCCCCAGCATTTCCTATAGTTCTCGTTATTCAGTGGGCGCGTACGTCACTTATTTTCCCGATTGATGAATGTTCCATACACGCTGTTCCATTTTGCGGTCAGTACATCATTATTTGCGCTAATGGCAACATAAATATATGACGTTTTAAAAGGGACAAAATAATCGGATCGTATTAATTGAATTGCATTATTTAGTTTTGTTAATAAGAAGTAGTTATCGCTAACTGCAGAGACATGCGTGAGGAAGGCTGATGAATGTCAGTGAACTATAGTGCCGCGGCAGAAATCAAAAGCTTGTGCACTAAACCTAAATTACATTTTATTCAGAACATGGTATTTCTCTTCCCATTGGGGCAATTTAATCCAGACAGTTAAATCTTTTTAATTACTTGCAAAAGTGGATTGAAATGAATGGACAGGGTTTCCGAAGAGCGTCTTGCACAAACTCCAGCAATCTCGTTGGTCATGGACACGAACCAAATGATATTACTGAAACATCACCACGTTCGAATGGCTCCCCATTAAATGCCATGGCTGTGTTTCGCGCCAATCTCTTGACCCCTAAAGATCTCGGTCTCAAGCGCCGAATCTTTTGTGCAGCTACCCACGGGCGTTTCAGCGTGTCACGAAAAAGTGTAGCCGACCTTGCGAGCGATTGCCATGATGCGATCGATACATTCCGAAACAATATCCACCACGAGCGCACTTCAAGCCCATTTGGATCGTGTCGTCTGCTAATACCCCGACCCGCATTCGCACCAGATAACTGGTAGTAGTCGCAGTATAGCGCGCTTTCTTCATCGTTTGTCACCGCAAGCGTGGAAACATAAAAGCGATGATGCGGTGACGCGTAAAAGGCAATACTGTTTGGTCCATTCGGGTGTGTCGTAATTCTTTACATTGGTGGTGCAGTCACACGTGGTTTTGTACAGAGAGAAACAACAACAGCAGAAATGACTCGATAGCGAATACCACAAACGATAAGTACGACGTACATATCTATGGAAATACTCCACAGCCGTCTCTCGGCCCATTACTGTCTCAAGTCGGTTTTATTTTTTGATGTGTCATGCGACTCACTTTCTATTTTCAATCAATGACCTTTGAGAAGTGAGGTGAAGCATAAAACATAAAGTAAAATGCGTTTAGGGAAAGATTGTTAAGGAAAGAAAAAAACAAGATCAGAAAGAAGAGGCAATTAGGGAGAGAGAGATAGTGCTATCTGATTCACACATTGTTCCAGTATATGAACGCATAAGTGTATGTGCATCAGATCTAACATCGGTTTTAATTGTGATAGTGCAATTGTTGCAGTTTCCGTTTCTTTTAATTGTCTCGACTCACCTCTTGTCAAATTGCATTAGGAATGTGTTTATTTATGTGTGTGCGTGGGTATGTGTGTATGTTGGTGTTCTTGGTTGTATCGACGTTTCTACGATGGGTAGATGTATTACTTTCAGTCCCGTAGTTCCGATTACTGGTGCTCTTTTGCCGGTGATGTTTCATGAATTTAGAGCTGACAACAAAGAGTGTCGTGTTTGTTTGTTTTTTCTAATCTCAACGAGACTTGTCACATATTTAGGAACAAGCGTGCGTGATTCCTTAAAGAGAGTATTTCGTTTATTCTACATGACATATCCCTACTGGAAGTGTGAACAAAAAATGTGAAACACAGTGTGAACACATTTGGTAATACAGTGTGAAGCCTCTTCTCACTGTTAAATTCGAGCGTTTTCACACATAGTCGACTATGTGAACACACTGTAAAATACACTGTGGGACACTGTGTTCTTTCCAAAAGAAATATATTATGGGCACTTATCGTCTGGACTTTGAAAAGCTTGGAAAAGTAAAACATGAAAAATAGGACGGAAACTTTGGTATAGTATAGTAACATTCGTGCATTCACAGGATTGCTGTATTCTCTGTAAGATTCACATAATTGCTTATTGTAGAAAATTACAAGACTTGATTTTTAGCAATAAACCTGGTTCAAACAGAAATCTTGTTATGTCATTCTCTTTGTGATTAACCCTGATTTCGTAGTCATTGAGTTACACTAGCCGCGGGAAAAGAAAAGAGGTCTTTTCATTTTTCACTTTAAAGGGACTGTACAGTACTGGTTGAGGTGGGGATTCATGTTTTGAACATTTCTTATTGAGATAATGAGAAACCTCTTCTGAAATATGAAAGAGCATGTTATTCTAAGAAGGAGTCAACGTTTATTTGATGAAAATCGGTTTTGAAATGGCTGAGATATCCCAAAAAGTGATAATAATAAAGATGACAGGCCACGCCTTTTATCAGGATCGCTTTTTTTCACATTGTTTTTTGATATCTCAGCCATTTCAAAACCGATTTTCATCAAATAAACTTTTGATACCCCTTAGAATTGCATGCTCTTTGACATCCCATTGAGTGGTTTCTGAATTTCTCACAAAACGTGAAATGCTAAATCCTCACCTCGACCAGAACTGTACACACCCTTTAATCAAATCATACCAAATAAAGCAATCATGATGCATTAACTATATTCATGGAACAAGAATCGCCCACTGACAAGCACGGATTAAGTCTGTGATTTATACTGCTTCATCTTGGAGGGCTAGCAAAGTCGCCAAAAGATTTACTTTAATCCTCTGGTGATGAGCTACCAGGATTCTATTATTTTTCTCTTTTTTTTATTTCTAGGGGCTTCGAGTTTGCGTTAACTCGTGCAGGGGACTCGAGATCGTCCTAACAGTAATCAAGGATAATAAGACTACGAAAGTATGCATTCAACCCCGTGGATAGAAAGAGAAAATCACGTTATTAATTTCACACTGTCGCGGTGACAGTGCAGTGTATTTAAATCTAATCATTCTTCTTCTTTCATTCTTTCTTTCTTTCTGATTCTGTCTCTCTCTTTCAAACGTGTTACCTTGTCAGTTTTTTACTCTTCAATTTCAATTCAAATCAATTCAATTTGATTAATTTTCCATCCAACGCAGAGTGAAACAAAATAAAACGCATGCATTATAGAATCACACTGTTGAATTTTTTGGAAAAAAAATTACATAACGCAATGGGGATCGTAAAATAAGTTGTAATATGTACAGTTAAGTAAAATAAATAAGATCATTAATGCAGACTTTGAAAGGTTGACAGAAAAGTAAGTATGGAAAAGATTTGTCCTCATAAAGACAAGGCTTGTATATGCTAATATATGATATCATCATCATTAAACTTTAAATCAAGATGATATGTGCTACACATTGTGACTCAATAAAAAAATAAGTTACAAGCCATCCCCTTTAAGATTTTTCGAGCACTGATTGATCACTTTAACTCTTTCATTACCAGCATCTAACTGCTTAGTTTTAAATGTATGTTACGTAATGCATGTTACAAGCTGTTTTCTTTACGCATATCCACTCAACTGGGCTCTCTCGACTTCAAATTGATTTCAATGACTCTTATGAGAAGAAAAGCACGGAAAACTATATATCAATTGGAATAGAAAGTGATCTCCAACATAAGACGTAAATAATAGTCCTCTGACGAAATGTGTGCTGTCGCATGATATAGATACTTATGAATAACGAAATAACTATAATTTTATTCAAAAGAAAAGACTTATGAAAACTGTGGATAAACCTTATATGGAAAGATAAATATCTTTTTTTATATCTTCATAATGTAAGCTTTCTGATGGTACAGAACTCATGAGGTATAATGCTTACACATAAGGTATCGAATAGAGACTGAAAGATACTGTGGTCTACCTCATAAACCTGTGAATGGGACTAAGGTACAGCACGTAAACGTACGGCATTGCTCGATCTCAAGTAGATGTAGACATATTCCGTTAGCTGTAAACCTCAAGAGTGAACGCCACAATCCAAACAATGGTGAAAGGAAGAGAGGCAAGGGACTGTACATGGGATGTTGGATCAAAGTTTGCTGGATTTCAAAGGTCTGTAAATGACGTCATTGTACAAGTTATTTCTGCTACGGATTTTTTTTTCGTACACCGCTGATTGCAGCGCTCGCTTGAACTATACGAGATACCCCGTAGATCGGGTGTGTGGGCTGAAGTCGATGCAATTCTAGGTTTTAGTCAAGGGAGGGTTAGCTTCATGCACATTACTACCACTCTCTCCAGCCTCTTACCAAGTAATATGTAACCTATTACAATCTTTTGAAACGTCGAAACACCGATTTTCCCGACTTAAAAGTCCGTAGATGTATAGTTTGCAAACATCTAAACTTTGAAAGGATACAATTCAAAATTTCACCACTTGATTACTTGACTTGATTGCCGAAAGTCTAGTACAAAAAAAAGACGAACAAGTTGCAAAACATATAGATATTCTAAGCGTGCGAGATATGATTAGTCATCCATATCCAATACGTGCTGAAATCATGATAAGAGACTGACGTGTCTCACCAAAAAAAAAACCGAATTTCATCATATTCTTAGTTTTTGAAATTCAGACAAGAAATTCTGAAGATATAAGACTTTTAATTCATGACCGAAATTTCACATTTCTAACTTTTCAACCAAGTCATTCAAAAGTTTGCATGTTTCACAAATTTGGAGTGTGCAACTCTATCAGGGTAACTCCTATCATCAGCAGACTGTTCACATTTTAGCAAACATCACAGGAAATTGACTATCTCAACTCACCAGTCAAACTAGCCAGTGGAAAGTGTTATCGAAAACCCTTTTCACTTCGCAGAATGAAAACATTGCCCACGATCACGATACCCTCCAGAATTACTCGAAGCTGTCGTTGTTCAAATTTCAACATGGACCTTGCTGACTCAATAACACAATGAATAAAAGAAGGAGAAACATGCATGCCCCTCCCTCACCCCACCATTACCCACCCCATCCCTCCTCTTTGTAAACCCAAACTATTGGGTTGTGGTGCGATGTATAAGCTCTTCTCAGAGGCGTATCCATATCAATTTCTGTTCTCTGTTTTTTTCGAGATAGTTTTACCAAAAGGACAAAAGAGCTTGTAGACATTATATACCAATGTTCAAGGATCTTTCCTATTACATGCAAATGCTTATGATTTATGTCAAATGCCTCTATGCCGCTAGCCACCTGTCCAATGTGGCTGATATTCTCATGTCAGGGTATAGGTAGATCATGTTTGAGTGTAATAACAGAAGGTCGTTAGTCAAACAGCACTTGGACACGTAAATAGAAGCATCCATCAAAACTTCCTTGAATAGCCTCAGAAATCTGCATCCGCTGCTATAAATTTTCAAGCTGACAGCAGCTACTCTCAATATGCCTATGGGCCATTTGGGGGATTTTTTTTTAATTATTACAGAGTGTAAAACTTATTGTAGCTGTAAAGTAGACAAATTGAAAACGGACTATGTGGTGATTATGATATGGATACGTACCTGTATCTGTCTGTTTGAGTACAATGTATGATTGCATTGCCAGCTAAACTTATCCGATGTAGTATGGCTAACTCTGAACATCGTAATGTGGTACAGTTATATGAATTGTAGTTGCGACTGGCATTGTTAGATTTCATTCATGTTTGTCAATGTAACACATTGATTTTTTTTCCCGAGCAATTAGTCTCTTATCAGTTTTCATCTCCACTTCCCGAGTCGGATGTCAGAAATTGTTCTGCCTTCTTGATCTCTTTGCTGTGCCGATACTGTGAAAGAGTGATTTCTGTCAAATTCGACTAGTATTACATCGATAAGGTGTGCCCTGTAAGTAACTTAAGAAAGAGTTCTTTTTCCTTCTTCATATAGTCCAGGGGAGGAGATGTTGTGATTGAAAGTGTGTGTTGGAGAAGGAGAGAGAGAGAGAAAGAGAAAGAGAGAGAGAGAGGGAGGGAGGGAGGGGTGAGGGAGGGAAACGAAGGAGACAGAGCACCGACCTTGATGTGCGATAATGTGCCATCGTTAGCGATCGATTAACTTGTTAAGATGGGCAGACGACCCAAATGATCGTAAGCACATCGGAATCACTGATTACCGCGAAACTCCCTTGTTATGAACGGTGTATCGCATTCCGAGCCGATGCGAGGCACGTGCAGCTGGGCCAATCCAATTAGCTTTCCAGCCTTAATTACAGTCTCTTCAATTAGGCCTGGAATTGATGATTCCGGTTTCCTGACTACACTTCTCTGCTCGTTGTGGTATTAGGCAAACGTCTTCCGTAATTCACGATGCTGAATGTTCTAGGATGAAATCTAATTTCGCCCCCATTTTGGATGTGGCATCTGTTGACCTCCTATGTGAAGAGCTCTTTTTCGGGACTCTCTTTCTAAACGGGAGGGAAAAGCGAACAGAAGAGTGAGTTCATCGTACCTCGTCACAGGCAGTATGGCCGACGCTGATCGCATACATAGAGCACGCCTATAAACACAAATAAACAAACACAAACACAAACGCACACGCACACGCTTTAGTGTTACATGAGGTAAAAAAAAAAACCGAAACAACAACAACAAATAAAGTTCAGGAAGGGATCGTAAACCTCCGAAGAATCTAATGTGCGCTGTTTTGTCTTTCACAAACAGAATGTACGCCTCAACAAACAATAATTCTTTGTTGTCTTTCAATTATCTTTTATTTGATTTCTATAATTCCACATGACAAAAACATTCATCTTGTATGTATAAACACAATATAAGATCAGCAATGTTTAATCTAACTATATAACAAAAAATATTCATCCAACATCGCTCCTACACACATACGCACACACCAACCAGTCTTGTTCGCGACCTGTTAACTCCACGTTGCCAATGTACACTTGTACTTTCGTCTTTTTTTCCGCCTCGATACTTAATGGAATAGTCCCATCCACATCGAAGTTTCAGAATGTGCCCACTCAGCTACTTAATGTGCCATTCATCTTTTGCTTTCAACGAGCTTATCTTGCCATCTCAATGTCCACGGTAAACATCAAAGAATGTTTGCATACCAAGCGGCAGTGCTTACGCCATCTTCTCCTATCCCCGGCATGTTTGAGATACAAACCAGGGTGACCCAACAGAGAAGGTGTAATCGTTTCTAATGTTTACATCTTGTTCCTTCCCCCTCGAGTTGGTGAGAGGGGATCTCGTGGGGGGAGCACACACCAAACATTATAATTACTGCTGGCCGAGGGGTGTCATTGAAATCAAACGCTAGGCGCTGCCGAATGTGCGAAAAAAAGTCACTCTAAGAAACATAAGAGGAACAAAATAGAATAGAATAGTGGGTTGGTTCGAGGCGACTATATATATTATATATAATCTATGTATATATATTATATATATATATATATACATATATTTGATATATATATGTGTATATATATATATATATATATACATACATATATATATTTGATTGTACATTCATATATTATGAATTTATATAAATATATATGTGTAAGGGGTCGGTGCAATATAGTGCTAACCCAAAGTTTTGTCAAAATTATGTTACGTGCATTTTCATAATCGGTATCCTTCACTCTAACCTCCGTGAAAATATCATATTTGAATTCAATCAATAAGATGGTTAAAAATGCATGCATTCATGTTTTATTAATGTACAATGTATGGACTTTCCAAACATTCAATAGCGATTATCTCAAAATGACTATTGTGTGGGTTAGCACTATATTGCACCGACCCCTTAATATGTATATATAAATTCATAATATTGAAGGATGCCAAAGTTATTTGAAAGCAAAAAACAGAGGTTTCCTTATGTTTTTTATGGGGTGGGGGAAAGAAATATCAAACTTTTGCTTTCGACTTTTTTGAGATTTGATGTGAAGATGATGGAGAAGACATCGGGAACAGTTCTCTAACCTCTTCTCCATGAATAATAAAATGATTTGTGACTGAAAGCGGTCAGGAACGAAGACGCCCGGGCTTCATTTTGGAGAAAAATCATACAATATTTCTCCTTTCAATACTCCGATTGTATGTAGTGATATACGAGCATTCATCTCACCGTACGTATGTCGACCGTATCGAGTGAAAGCGAAACGAAACAAAGGGAGAACAAGACGATGATCATATTTCTGAATGCATATGCAAACAGACAGGAGATACTGTTGTTTCGAGTGACATTTGACGTAAATCGGAATTGAAGGAAAACGAGAAATATTATGTGCTTTCTTCCCCCCCCCCCCCTCTCGTATTACCATCGGTTATGACTGCAGCAGTAGGCCTACACCCCACTCAGGATTCCAGTGAGATTATCCTACCCGTTTCAATTGTCTTTAACAGTCTCAATCGTCTTATGTTTCTGGCATCATCAGTTTGACTCCAAAAATTCCTCCCGCCATCTACAATGCACAGACACTCTTTCATATCTCTATTAAGATGTCTCCGTCTGATTAACTCTGAAGTACCAATAATCCTCCCACGTCGATGTCGTAAGAGGACGCTTTTCCACTGAAAAAAAAATGCCTTGTATCACGTAACTAAAGCATTTGCAAGGTTACCATATGGATTGGTTGGAGATGTATTATATCCCAGCTTAACCTCGGGCCATAGGGACTTAATACTTTTTGATATGATTGTGGCAGTGCCCCAATCTTCAGTTTAGCACTGATGCGTAGTGATTTGATAAAGCAAGCAAGATCATTACATACCCAAATCACAGTATTCCTCTCAAATGAACTTATATTTCCTATGTCAAGTTTAATAAGCAATGTCATTGAACAGGCAGTATATAGACAAGTTAGTGTTCAGTGTCGTCAGCGTTTCAAATGTTAACCAATGACATTCAGTTTAATTCGCGAACGAAATATGTTATATCAGCTCAATCCCATTTGATACCCAGCATAAGTACTATCGACCTTGTAGCTTACGTTACATCACTTGCATATTGAAAACTTTTTTTGATAGTTCCTTTCTGACTGCGATTTCATTGAATACTCAACTTTGGTTTTCTTTTTCATAACACAATATTATATTTCCTTCCTTCTGTAATACAAGAGATAACCTTTCATTTCGCTGGTGCCCACGTATCGAAGCGTAATCCTTTCTGATCAAGTTGAATTGAAAGCAACAAAAATATTTCATTCAAAAGACTGAAAGGCTTCAATATCGACGGTATACGATTCACAATAGAAGAGGAGATGAACTTTTTGGGGGAACAATATGAAATGAACATATTCTATGATGGACTCCTCTAGTGAAGCAACTCAAAGGCTAAAGTGGATTCCCTAAAACCGTAAGACATTATTGCCATTACTTATATCATCGTAAATATTGATATTGTTATTTGTTATTGATATCATTATATATATATGTATATATATATATATATATATATATATATATATATATATATAATGAAATCAATAACAACAAAAAACGATATCAATATTTACGATAATATATATATATATATATATATATATATATATATATATATATCATAATTACTAATGTTAATGTCATTGTTTTATTATCATAATTTCTGTTTGTAATTGTTATTATAATCGTTACTATTATCATGATTATTGATCATGATTGTTATCATCATTATGATTACATGTATTCTAATTGTTCTTCCCCATCATCTTTCCTGAAATCTCTCACCAGAAAGTCGTCGGATCATAATTGTTCCTTCCCTGCAATATTTCTCGCTCCCTCTCTCATGATTTTATATATGTATATACATATACATATATATATATATATATATATATATATATATACATATATATATATATATACATGTATATATATGTATATATATATGTGTGTATATATATATATATGTATATATATATATATATATAGGGATATATCTTTCTCCCTTCCTTCATCTATCTCTCCCTCTCTCTCTCTCTCTCTCTCTCTCTCTGTCACACACTCCAGAAAGTACATTAATAGCTACACCGAGTCATAATGTGCATATTAACACACGCTATCCCCCCTAATATGCAACATAATATGCCACCAACACACCGCACCCATAATCTGTAGGAGTCATTCAAGTACATAAGCGTGCACGCAGAAACTTCACAAACCGCACACTTTTCTCATACGAGCACACCATTCTAGATACTGCGTGGCCACACAAGCATTTTAGCATCTGTACATACCTGCATGTACACCTGCGTACAAACTCACACAGAAACCAAACACCAAGACCACAGAAACCTAGCGCTTAAAATAACGCACACGCCTACAAAGACGAACACGCTTACGCGTGTGCGGGTAGCTAGTTACCATGTCGCTCGCATACCATGCACACATCAGCTAAACTCAAAAGTTGCCACAGCTGTACACAACTCAAGTGCCAGGTTTTCAAAAAGCACCCGACTCAGCCTTCGAACCGAGATGTCATCTCTTAGAGAAAGATGGATGACCCGTAATTAGCCCGTTTGCCCTGGCCTTTCAGTGCGGGCATCTGAAGTGAATTCGTGCGCGCGCTGGCGACCTTGACTTAAAAAAGGGGGGTAGGTAACACTAATGGCGTGCAATGAAAGGAAAAATGAATAGATAAATAAAAGAAAAGGCACGAGCGCACCCTGCACTTTTTGCCATCACATCTTTTCTTCACCGGATGCACATACCGTTGCAAGAGTACATTTATATCTTTACATTGTTAAAGTTAGCAGCCGCAGATGGACTTAAAACAAATGAATTCGTTACACACGTATTCAATGTAATCATGATGAATATAATTTCATGATGAACCTAATTGAATAGCGTATGTAGGACCTACGTATGTATGTTATATATATATATATATATATATATATATATATATATATATATACATATATATATATATATATATATATATATATATATATATATAATGCGTGTGAGTGTTTGTGTATGTGTGTAATCGCAATGATAAAAGATAAACTAGAAAAGCTATTTCATTGTCTCATACAGTATTATAGACACGGGACAAGATTTTGATGTTCAGTTTGATAGCATGCTCTCAACGTTTGCGGACATGTAACTGTAAAGTAATCTCATTTTATCCCCACCGTGCCTCCAAGCCACCATACTAGGAAATGCCCTGGTCGATATAGCAAGAAAAAATTGTGGAATATTACAGCTTCATGTGTCTTCAAAACAAAGATATCGGTTCCCACCACAGCACATGAAATTAGATGAGACAATTACGTCATAGCCTACCAACTCTCCTATTGGTCTGTAAATATCCGCCCAAAGTCATATTTTTAGGTTGTTTATTTGCTCGTGTGTTGTTGTTTTTTTTTTTCAACTCATTCTTTGGGAATCAACAAATTACTAAGTAGACTGCTATATTCGCTATGTCTCGGGGAAATCTATTCCGAATGTTTTCTACCGAATTTCTTTGCAAAGTCATCTTACATTGAAAGATACAGTATTCAACCTTTATTTGTCGCTACTTCACCTGGAAAAATTGCTTTTCTCTTTCTTTCTCTTTAGAATGATGTTGATATGCAGAGCGAATATGGATGAGCAAAAGCCAGCAACATACGAATGTTCTTTGCCGTGATAAATGTTTGTCTGCGAGGAAGAAGAATGTTTGAATGGTTGTTGAAAAACAAGCACTTTGCATTCACTCTCTATCGACTGGTCACCATGTGTGAATGGAAATGAAATTCAAAGCTACGCGCGGGTTGGCAATATTTTCGCGGCTGGAGGGCCCAGAAGTTTCAAAACGCATCGCAGACTCCTCTTAACTACGAAGCAATGCCCATAGTTCTGTGTATATAATACTTTCTCTTTTTTCTTCTTCTTTTTATTTACGTAGGGGGAGTGAATGTGAACTCGGAATTACACATCGTCGAACGATTCTAAGATACTGTTAGCTTCGGAGAAGAAAGTCCAACTAGTGTGCCGCCTGGCCCTGGGAGAGTTATGAACAGTGCGCCGCACATTGTTTGAGAGCGTGATGCGGTGGTTATGAATAAAGCATGTTGTCCTCCGACCCCTTGTCTTTGTCCGTCACACAAGCAAACAAGCATGCAAGTCCCGCACTCTTGGTGGAGGTTAAACTCCACTGGAGGATTTTTATGCTTGCAGCAAACCAGCGCATCAAGATTTTTGACAACTTTATTTCTCAATCGACTTATTTCACCCTTTAACTGACCTCTAGTTCAGGTTTGGCGAACGCAAGAATAATTTCAAATTATGCCGAGTTATAACAAGACAAAGCAATAGAGACTACTGTAGCTATAAGGTTGAGAAAATACATCACGGTCAAAACCGTTTACGTCACACACAGTGTTATTGTTTACGCGTTTAGGCGAGTAAAATCATATAAAGGGAGGGTCACTGTTCTACTTGACACTTCACTCAAAAGTTGTTTGAAATCATGTTTTCTTTTCATCCCCATGATATCCTCGTTAAAAGTTCTGTACGCAATAAGCAACCTTTAACAGCACCATGATGACTAACTTGGCGATAATGCCTTTCTTGACATCGAGTGATATAGAGTGGCCGTGCTCCTCTTGTCGTCCGTGATTCACAGTTGAGGAAACCCGTCGCGATCGTTGAGAGCCTGTCGTCTGCCATACATCAAGTTCTGTTTTTTAATAATGTTCTCCTTCAGAACGATAGAAGCATGACTAAAACGTTTGGTGACTCTATACTTTCCAAATCGCAAGTACCAAAGCGTAGCCGCTTTGAGTCAACACACTACCCTTCTGAACAGCTGAAAATATCCCTCTTTTTTCCGTTTCGTATTCGCGTTTCAGTAACAGCACACCCGTCTGCCTATTTTCTGATTTGTTTGTCGTTTGTTTGAGGGTTTGAGGGTTTCATCCGCGCTCAAATTCGACACTCCCCGGAAGACTGCACACTCTAGTAGCAGCCGATGTGCGAATGCCGTCGACCAATCATCTACACCAATGCTAGCTGCTATTGCCATGCTTGTCAAGTTTATACTGCAAACGGAAAGGGGGAAAATGGCTTCTCCGGGACGCAGCAGTTGCATATTGAAAATGACGAGAGAAATATATATATATTATATATATCATGCTTAAACAAACCACATGCAAATAATCATGACCACTAATAAAAAGATGATATGCCAAAAATCCCATTTTGATGATTTGGAATTTTG